>NW_009260945.1:4714645-4719466 GCF_000687185.1 Egretta garzetta | reverse complement strand
GAGCCAGCGGGCTGGCAGGGAGCGGGGAGCCGGCAAGCGGCCCATTGCTGCGGCGCCTTGTCCCCATCCCCTGAGAGGCTGCGGGATGGTGGGGACAAGCACAGGATGGGGCTGGGGAGGATGGATGGGATGGTGAGGAGATGCACAGGGAAGCCCATCTGCGCTCATCCTCCCAATGTGGGTCTTTCCAGGGCAGAAATGTCCCCATGCCTGCCCTGCCCTGCCCCTTCCCTCCTTAAACGATGGGCTTTTTCCAGCCTCCTGATTTGCCCTGGGCTGGAGGGAAGCAAGGGTGGCCCCATGCGTGGGGCTGGGCTGTGTCAACCCAGGGGGGACCTTTTGGCAGCGATGCCCCGGGGAGCCGATGGAGACGGGGCAAGCCCTGGTGCTCGGCTGTTTCATCTCTGGTTGGCAGGATTTCCAGCCGTTTTGCTAAGAAAGTTAAAAAAAAAAACAAAAACCACCAACCAAAAAAACCCCCCCTCAGATGAAAAGGATCTAATTTTAGCTCAGAACAGGGAGGATCGAGGAAACGATGTTTTAAAGAAAGGAAAGTAATCTGACCTACGCCAACATGCGGCAGGATGATTTATTGTGTATTAAAAGGACCGGGAGGAAATAAGTCATTGATGAGAGCGACTTCATCAGTGCGTGTTCGCACACGTCTTCCTGACGGGGCTCGCCAGCTGGGGCCTCGGTGGAGGGGTGGCTCGGTTTTGGGGGGCACCTGGGCATCAGGCTTCTCCTCTGGGCTGAAATGGGGGGGAAATAGCCTGGGGTGGGATGGATGCGACCCGTTGTGGTTCCCCCTACCCGTGGGGAGCAGGGTGATGGCACCTGAAAGTGGATTCCAGCTTTCCCATCACCAAAGGGTCAGCTGGGGAGAGGGAAAAGAGAGAAATGGGGGATTTTGTGTTTCTGGGAAGTATCTTACTACCCCAACCACCTTTGTATTGCAGGACATGACCTATCTCTGTATCTCAGCCTCTGATTCATCCAGTCAAAACCTGTAAGTCGTTGACCATCCTCTTGCCTCCCAGGGTTGCGGTTTGGTAGCTCTCAGTCAACAAATGTCCAAATTCTACAGGACGAAGGTTCAGGTCATCCATGCTGCAAAACCTTGGTATCGCTGCTGAGCTTGGCAAAAGCCGCAGTTCATTTCCAGGCAGTCAATAGCATTTGTAGGGCTTAAAATCTGTTTCTGTGTGTGCTTGCAGTCAGCAAATTTAATTTTCCAGCAAATTTCAGAATGATTCCACTGGGCAGGGTTGAAAAGTGGTTTAGAAAGACAATGATTCGCGTCGGTCTTCCAGACATCCTCCTTGGAAAGAGAAAATAGGAAAATTAACATATTTTTTTTTCCCCCCCACACAAAGCACAGATACTCCTAAGTCCTTTAATGATGTTCTTGAGTTGAAGCCAGTGAGAGGTGCTGCAAGGAAGCCCCAGGCTTTCATGGGACGCGGTGCTGGGGTGCAACGGGGGGTGGGTTGCAGCACCCCGCTGCTGCTTGGGGCGATGGGTATCCATAAACCATCCCTTGCAAGCAGAAAATGGGGGACTCCGAGGGATTTTTCTCACCTGTCTAACCCTGAAGGGGATCGAAACTTCATGCACAGTGGCTGGAATGAAGCCCATTTGTGGAGGTGCTGGTTTTCCAGCATCCTTGGGAGCAGCCGTGCCTGGGGGTGTGATTCTGCTTGCTCATGCTCCCGCTGAGCGGAAAGAGAAGCTTTACAAGAAAGCCCTGCCTCAGCAAGAACAGGGTTTTTTGGTTGTTGTTTTTTCTCTTCTCTCATTTCTTTGCATTTGTGGCATGTCTACTGAAAGGGGAAAAAAAAAAAAAAAAAAAAAAAAGACAAAAAGAGATGAGCCTGGCTGCCGGAAGGAAGACTTATTCAAGGAACTATTTTCTGCTTGTCAGTTTATGCCTTGGATTTCACAATCCTGGTGAACTTCATATCCTGCAGAGGAGATGCTTGTGAGTCAGGACCTCAGTGGCTCTCAGCATTACCAGGCTCCACACCCCGATCCCACACTTTGAGGCTGGAAAAAACATGGGGAGAGCTTTCCTCTGCCTGGCCGTGTGATGCTGAAAAAAAACCCCCATGGAGAGGGTGAGGATGGATGGGGTGGCTGAAGCCTTCCTCCGGGATGGGTTGGGAGAGCGATGCTGTGTGTGTGGAGCGGGCTGGCAGCCAGCGTGCTGAGGGAGCTGGAGGCAAAAAGCATCGTGGCCTTGCAAGCAAGGTGTTCCCTGCTGGTCCCAGCCAAGGGGCTGAAGTGGAGGACTGGGATCTGGAGAGTTTGGACCTGTGTAGACATCACGTGCAGGCCCTGGGGGATGCTGTCTGCTCTGCGAAGATAAGCAGGATGCGGAGAAATCCCCCAGGATGAGCTTTAGGCGGGGAAAGGCCCCCCCAAAGGGTGATGCTCCGTCTGCTACAGTGGTCCAGGAGGAGGCACAGCTGTAGCCTGTGAGGAGCAATGGACTTATATTTCCTTCCAGGGCTGAGAGGTTCTGTGTTTTTAGTATGACCACATCTTCAGAGACTCCCACATCCATCTCTCCTCCCCTTCTTGGGCAGCAGAACCCCCTGCTCCTTTGGAGTACGTCCTTGGCTGGTTTTTTAGAAGGCACCTTAGCCCTGCCCTTCCAGGGCAACGTGAAGAGCAGCATCCCCTTCAATCCGCCTTCCAGGGCAGGGTGAAGAGCAGCATCCCCTTCAATCCGCCTTCCAGGGCAAGATGAAGAGCAGCATCCTCTTCAGTGCCTCTTCCAGGGGCTAGCAGGGATGGGGGAGGTTTTAGAAGGTTCAGCTGAGCTCCAGAGGGCTCTCAGGGGAGGATGGGCTGGGAGCCAGCCCTTGGTGAGGGACAGGGGGGTCATAACTCTGCAGTATCTTGTGCCTTGGCTTCTGAGAAACAAGGGAGGCTGGGCAGGCGTACGCCCACCCCATCACGTGGAGGCAGAGGAAGTCTGGCACCGGGGCAGAGACGATGCTGGATCCCATGCTTGCTGCCGGGTAGCTTTGGCTCAGCTGCACCAAAAGGTTCCCAAAAAATCCAGGGCTGTATGGTCAGGGAATCCACCAACAGCCCAACTTGCCTGGAAGCAGCTTTTCTGCCTCAAAACTCCTCTGGGGCTCGGTGGGATGGCGAGGGCGAGCAGGGATGGGCAGCGTTTATTGCAAACATGTGCCAAGGAGCTGAATACCTGGCTTGGAGTGAGCTCTTGGAGATGCCTGCTCTCTTCAAGAGGGATCGGCAGCGGCTTCCAGCATCCCGTGTGGCGACGAGCGGGAGAGATGGATCTCTCCGAAGCTTGTGTAACCCTCCCACGAACACCCAACTCTACCTCATCAGTACATATGGAGTCATTTATCCCGTGTTCTAGTTCTCCATGCCTTCAGGAAGATGGGTGCTGCCCATACTACTGAGCACCCAGGTCAGAAGGAGAGAAGCACCATAGCCCATTCCATCTGAGCTGCCAGAAAGCCCTGGCTCCCTGCCCTGCCCCGTTTTTCTGTGAAATTCGCTGGTTTGGGTTAACGTGCTCCCTCTGCCTTGCTGGCAGTCACTGGTTATGCTTTCGGGAATGCAGGCAGCTATCCGGGGACAAGCCGGTGTCACTGCTGGCAGCCCTACCCCCTGGCACAGGCACCTCTCCGTGCCCTCCCTTGGGTGGGAAGGGGTCTGAGGGGCTGCTTGGGGTGAGGACGGGAAGGGACTTGCACTATTTTGGGACCTGCAGGCAAAACATCTCAGGAGCCATCTTCTCCCTGCCGCCTTCCCTGCTGGCACCTTTCCCTTGGAGGGAACTGGGTGGTTTTGGCATTGTTTGGGAATTAGGGGTGAGCTGATGGCTCAGGACAACCTCTGACATGGGGATGTGCATGTCCCTTGGGCACAAGATGACACCTTTCCCTGAAGGCTGTCCCCCTGGGGTCCTCCCTGAGCTGGTTTGGCTGATGGTATCGCCCTGCTCCCATCCCGATGCCTTGGGAAGCAGGAAATCCCCCGGAAAGTCTCTTAGGTCATTTCCTTCCTGGCAGATGAAGATCAGTCCCTCTGCCTTCTCCTGGCAGAGGAAGGACCTCTGCTCCCACCCCACGCTGGTGGCCCCTGGGCGGTGGGAAGTCCTGGGGGGGGGGGGACAGGACACAGAACCGCTGCTGCTGGTGTGGCCAGGAGCCTTGTAGGGGTGGGCGTCCCTCCCGTCCTCACCTCCCTGCCTCTCTCCTTGCAGGCTGCAGCATTTTAAGGAGTGCATCAGGTTCATCCACGAATGCCGGCTCGGTGGGGGAGGCTGCCTTGTCCATTGGTGAGAGCTGCCATCACCGCCTCGCGTCCCCTGTTCGCATGGGTCCTGTGGGAGGTGAGGGTGGGTTCCCAAAAGTGTCCTCGGTGTCAAACGTCACTTGTGATGGGGAGGAAGAAGAGGGCAAGACAAGAAACAGCGGGAGGGCGACAGGGAAAGGTCTTCACTGCCAAGCCCCACGGGGTTGGGTGATCCATGCGCTGAAAACCAGAGCATCCAAAGAGGAGGGGACAGGGGGAAGCCACCTGCCCGGAGCCACCAGCAGCAGCTTCTGATCCATGCAGCTCCTTGCATCCACCCAAGCCATGGCTGGGGACCCCTGCTAGCACCCCAGCAAGAGAGGGTGCCCGTGAGAAGATGCATCCCAGGGGTGTCCCTCGCTGCGGGGCCGCACCGGCTGCTCTGGTGGCCATACCTCTCCCTGACGCCGCTCCCTCATGCCGTGCCAGCCTGGCCGGGGTCTCCCGCAGCACCACCATCCTGGCGGCTTATCTCATGAC
>NW_009260945.1:4712810-4714572 GCF_000687185.1 Egretta garzetta | reverse complement strand
GTGGCGTGGGGTGGGCGGGGGGGCCGCCCGGGCCGCCACCAAGGCTGTGCGGTCCTACGTCAGCCCCAACTTTGGCTTCCAGCAGCAGCTGCAGGAGTACGAGGCGACCTTGCTGCAGGAGGTATGTCCCGCGCCGATGGTCCCTTATATACGTGTCTGCGGTGTTTGCACGCAGGCATGGCTCTTTTGCATGCAGCTCACGGCAGGGGCCAGCTGTTTGCCTGAGCTGGCCTTTGTGCATGCTATTTATTACCTGGGGAATTTGGGTTTTGCATGCAAAAAAAAAAAAAAAAAAACCAAAACCAAAAAAGAATAAAGTAAAAAAAATAAAAAAAAAAAGAAGTGCCTAGACATTATGTGAGTGCACTTGAAAAAGCTCTTTAAAACCCCAGTGTTTTTCTCGAGAGTTCGGTTAGGACACAGCGGGAGGAATGGGCGAGCAGCAAGTCCCCTGGGAGCCCCTGGAAGGGTGCTGGGACGGTTCCCAGGAATGCAGCGCAGCAGGAGCCGGAGGCGGAAAGGGGGAGAGGAGAGGGCGGACGGCTCTTCCAAGTGGCTTTGGGATGTCTGGGCATGCTTGGATCTGGCAGGGCTTCTTCTGGCAGCAAGTCCTCTGCTTTTTGAGGCAGGCGACAGAGAGAAGCAAGTGTCCATGGAGAAATTCTCCTCTCCCCTCCCCAAAATGACGTGGACCGGGGGGTTTTAGCAGAGCAGAAGCACTGGCTGGGTGGGTTCCTGTCCCGTGCGAGGGAGGGATGTTGTTGCAGCTGAGCCGAGCTGGATGCCGGTAGCTGGGAGCGACGGCGGCACGTTTACTTGGGAGAGCCCTAGTTGCAGAGATCAGAGCTGCACTTTTGACCCGGAAAGCCTTCAAAAGCAAAGGGAAAGGCCTTTAAAAGCACAGCTCCTGCCCGGCTCGCTGGCTGCCCTCCAGCTTCCCACACTGAGCCGGGCTCCTCTGCCCAGCCCTGGGCTCCGCAGCGAACAACCGGGGTCCAAAACCGCCCTGGGAGGGCACACAGACCACAGCTGGACCTCTGCGAGGAAAGAATAACCCACACCTCGGCGTGTACAAGGCACCCTGCAGCCCACGTCACCCCTAAACTTGGTCCCACCCCTGGAGGCGAAGCCCCCCCCTCAGCTGTAGCCACAAGCATTGTGCAAGAGCCCAGCAGCAAACGGCGGCGGGGACCCGGCTGTCCCTCCGGCCACGCCGAGCCCTTCAAGGGGATTTCTCTCCTCCCAGGAGGGAGGCAGGGACAGCATGTGACATTGGCCCAAATGTCAGCCCCTTCCTCGCCGCTGAGTTCCCTTCCCCGGGTGCCGGAGGGAGCGGGCAGGGGCTGTCACATGAGGGACGCAGCCCTGCTCCGTTATCACCGGCTTGCAAAAACACCCGCGGAGGAGGGTGGAAAATGGTTCACGGGATTACAAAACGTCCCCGGTGCTGGAGATTCCCTGCGGGGCTTCCCCCAGCCAGGCCAGCTCTTCCTAGCCCTTACCACGCTCTGGCCGTGTCACAGCACAGACAGCAGTGTCCTCCACTCCATCTGAGCTATTCCTCCTGCTCCCCCCAAATCCAGGCTGGGCTCAGCAGGCACTGGACTTTATTCCCTATCCCTTAGATGCTGCTTTTTCATAGAATCACAGAATGTTTTGGGTGGGAAGGGACCCCCAGAGGTCACCCAGCCCAACCCCCCTGCAGGAGCAGGGACACCTTGAACCACATCAGGTTGCTCACAGCCCCGGCCAACCTGGCCTG
>NW_009260945.1:4709634-4712478 GCF_000687185.1 Egretta garzetta | reverse complement strand
CCAGGCTGACCCCCCCCCCCCCTCCCAGCCTGGCCTCAGAGCAGAGGGGCTCCAGCCCTCGGAGCATTTTAGTAGCCCCTCAGATCATTTTAGTAGCCCTCCCCTGGCCCCGCTCCAACAGGTCCATGTCCTCCTTGTGCTGAGGGCTCCCGAGCTGGACGCAGGGCTCCAGGGGAGGTCTCCCCAGAGCAGAGCAGAGGGGCAGAATCTCCTCCAAGTTTTGCCAGGGGCTTCGCAAGCATTTCCCTGAAAATACCAAAGGCAGAGCCAAGGGCGGAGGCACTTGGATGTGTTTTTTTCTGAGACACAGGGTTTAGCAAGAGCCCTTTTCCTCGCGAACCCCCCCCCCCGCGTTCCCCACGATGGCGGCAGCGGGGGGCCAGGGGCTTCGCAAGCATTTCCCTGAAAATACCAAAGGCAGAGCCAAGGGCGGAGGCACTTGGATGTGTTTTTTTCTGAGACACAGGGTTTAGCAAGAGCCGCCTTTTCCTCGAAACCCCCCCCCCCGCGTTCCCCACGATGGCGGCAGCGGGGAGGGGAGCTGCGGATGGCCCTTGCGGGCGGGATGCTGCTAGCAGGGCCCCGGGGGGAAGGCTGGGCGCTGGAGCAGGGAGCGCTCTGCCATTATTCACCCCCAGCTGTGTTTGAAGAAGGGGAAGAGCCAGGATGGATGCTCCAACCCGACCGGCGATGCTCTGGTCCGAGCTCGCCCCTGCGCCCTCCGCCTTTGCAAGAGGAAGGGACATGGGGGCAGGTCAGCCAAGGTGGATGGCTGGGCGCCTCGTGGGGTGGCAGGCACCGCAGGCGTTTGCCAACGTGGCCAGGAGCCCATGGGATGCGATGCTGCCTGCATCCCACACCTTGCTTCATGCCAAACAGCAGCTTGGTTACCTTGGCTGCGGGAGGTCGCGCCTTGCTCCTGTTCGTGGCTTTGGGGTGGTTTACCATGGGTGTAGGTAGGATGCAGGAGCAAGGGTATGGTGACCTGAGCTTCAGCTCTTGCTGAGGATAGAGAAGAGGTTGCGTTTCCCTATTTAGCCCAGCTGTCATCCTGGCAGGCGGCAATTTGGAAATGCTGTGCTTGGGAGCAGAGGTGGAAAAAGGCCAGGCAGGCTGCTCAGGAGGAGAATGGATGCGATGCTGCCTGCATCCCACACCTTGCTTCATGCCAAACAGCAGCTTGCTTACCTTGGCTGCAGGAGGTCGTGCCTTGCTCCCGTTTCCCTCCACGCTGGGGCAAGTGGTTGTCACTTCTTCCTCTGGAAACCAGCCTGGGTTGTTCAGCCTGGAGAAGAGAAGGCTCCAAGGACCCCTTACTGCAGCCTTTCAGTACTTAAAGGGGGCTTATAAGAAAGCTGGGGTCAAACTTTTCAGCAAGGCCTGTTGCAATAGGACAAGAGGTAATGGTTTTAAACTAAAACAGGGGAGATTTAGACTAGGTATAAGGAAGAAATTCTTTACAAGGAGGGTGGTGAAACCCTGGCATGAGTTGCCCAAAGGGGTGGTGGAGGCCCCATCCCTGGAAACACTCAAGGCCAGGTTGGACAGGGCTGTGAGCAACCTGGTCTGGTTAAAGGTGTCTCTGCTCTCTGCAGGGGGGTTGGGCTGGGTGACCTCTAGGGGTCCCTTCCCACCCAAAACATTCTATGATTCTATGATTCTTGTTTAAAACCTGCAAGGAACAGGCCAGTCCTCCTGGGGACCTCCTGGGGACCTCTTCCCTAGGGCTGCAGGCGAGCATCCCTCGGTGCCTCGGTTTCCTGGATCCAGAGCAGGGACCTCAGATGGGACCCTGGGAGGTAGAAATGGGAACGATGCTCCCTGGGCCTGGCCAGCTGTCCCCGTGCCGCAGGAAGCACGCCTCGAGTGTGCAGCTATGGTTTCCAGCTGGCAAATGGTGCTCATTGGGGCTGGATGGATAAAGAAGGAAGGAAGGGACCAAGAGCAGCAGCAGGACGAGGGGTAAGGTTAGAAAAGGAAGTAAGCGAGCGCAGAGAAGAGAGTGTGGATGTGAGAGAGGGCGCAGATGGGATTTTGGGTGATGGACCTGTCCCCCCGCCCCGTCCCAAGGTCCCCCTGTGGTGCTGGCATGGGCTGCCTTTCCCCTCTGGTGCCATCCCAGATGGGACGGGTGCTCTGGGCCCCGGGGAGAGAGGAGGAGGGCAAAGGGATAGTGGTCAGCACTGGAGGAAATGGGCTGTAACCACTTCTTGCTCTGGCTTTAGAAGGAAACGCCTGGCAGCAGCAGCGGGGTGCTTCCCCCAGCCTCCCACCGGCTCCTTCCCTCTTTCGCTGGATGGTGGGAGCCAGCTCCGAGGCTGGGCAGTGGGTGCTGAGCCTCAGTGGGTGCTGAGCCTTGGTGGCGGCCAGGCTGGTCTCCCCATGGAGCTTCATCCCTTTGGGTGGTTTGCACGAGAGGGATGTTCCTTCCATGAGCAGCTGGCTTGGATGCTTGCCTGAAATCCTGTCTCAAATCCTTTGGGACTCACTTCCCAGGGATTGGTTTCTAGCAAGGAAATCAGGTCTGGCTCTTGGGGTCCACCCCGAAAATAAGGGGCCTTCCTGCTTTGCAGGTGGCGAGCGTGCAGCAGCCGTGGTGAGTCCTGCTGTCTGAGGGAGTGGATTTGGGAAATCCAGACATTCCCGATGGAAATCCCCTCTGCCTGAGCTGACGTTCCCCGGCTGCAGGAGGGCAGGATGCCACCGGGGTCAGCCTCAGACCTCATCCTCCTGTGGTTCGCAGTCCCTGCACCTGCGGCAGCCCTGGCAGGACAGGGCTGAGCTGCCCATCCCGCTGTCCTGCATCCCGTGCCTTTGCCATGAGCTTGGTGGCTCCTGGGAAGC
>NW_009260945.1:4704328-4709622 GCF_000687185.1 Egretta garzetta | reverse complement strand
CCCCTGCGGGTGCCGGGGCTGGGCAGCTCGCGGGGGCTGCCTGCCCTCTCCCTCTGGTTCCCCCGGCTGCACCCCATGCCCGTCCCAGTGCCACCCCATGCTGGGGCTCAGATGCTTGGCCCCTCTCTGGACCCTTTCTGGCTTCACATGCCCGGCTGTGCCCTCCATTCTGTCTCTTAAGTGTCGCTGGGTGCCCCAGTAAGCCCTGCTTGCTGGAGCAGCTGGTTCCCAGCTACTTAGGAAGACGGTGGAGCCCTGCCTGCTCCCTGCGAGCACCGGGCAGCTGGCACGGCAGGACCCGGCAGAGCTGCCCGTTCCTCCCCATGCTCTTGGGTGATGCAGTCTGGGCCGGTCTGGCTGTTTCTCATCCCAGCAGTAGCGGGAAGCATTTCTACCAACCGCTTCTTGCTTCCCAGCCACCTCCGCGCCTCAGCCTGCTGCCAGCTGGCCCCTGGCCACCGGCACGCTCCCGCCGCCGGAGCAGCCTTTGCGGCTAGCTGCAGCGATGGGGGGACGAGAGGCACCCCCCAACAGCCCGGGGGGGAGCGAGATGCTCTGCAAACAAACCTGCCTCAGCATGCAAGAGCTGACTTGGCTTTGTGGCAGCGAGTGCAGCCTGGCCGCACGCTGCCATGGTGGGGAGGAAGCATGGGGAAGCTTTTCTTACAGGAATTTGGGCACACAAGGAACAGCAGCAGCTTCTTGGCAATGAAAAGTAAATAAAGCTGCTCTCCCAGCTGCAGCCTGCTTGAGAAGCTGAGGACGCTGCCAGCTCTCCGCGTCCGTCTGTGCGGGGCTTGGGGGACCCGCCGTGACTACGGCAGGAACCCCTTCAAGGACCAGGAGGAGCTGCAGCGCTTGTTGGCCGGGCAGGAGCAGAGGCAGAAGGAGCAGCAGCTGGGGAGCAGGGAGAGCTCCTGGCTCTGCTCCCCGGCTCCCACCTACCCACTCCCCTACCATGCAGGTGGCACCGGCAGAAGCAGATGGATGAACAGATAAGCAGCTGGCTGCTCCAAGGCAGGCACTGGCCCTGGGGCTTGGAAAACTCTGTATTCCCTTTGCCAAATGCCCGTGGGGGGGTTCATGTCTGGGGCAGCAAGTAGCCAGCACCGGCTGGCCTTGGCTGTTGGAGGGGGGGTGAGGACTCGCAGAACCTCCCCTTGGCTGCCAGCTCCATGTAGACCTTTGGGCAAGCCAGTTAACTGATGACAGGGCCTTGCTTTGTCCCGTTCCCCAAAAGTGGATCGTGGCCACTTTTCCTTCGCTTGTAGCAGGGGCAAGCCCGTCCCTCTCCCCAGCAGCACAGTACCCGGGCGCTCCTCCGGCAGGGCATGAGGATGCCGATGCAGACCTTGGAAAGCCAGAGCAGGGTAAGATGGAGGGAGGCCACCTTCTCTTCTGCTTTGCAGCAAAGCTGGGGGCCGATGCAGCCTGCACTGCTGCCCCGAGGAGGGAGCAGGATGGGTGCCGGGGCGCGGGTGCTGCCAAGCCCGGCTGTCACGGAGGGAGCAGGATGGGTGGGGGGGCGCGGGTGCTGCCAAGCCCGGCTGTCACCCCATGGGATGGGGAGAGCGGCCGGAGGCTGAGCTGCTCCCGGGCTGCAGATGCCCCTCGCTGTTGTTTTGACTTTCCTGGTCCAGCCTGGTCCTGGCAGATATCTGTCTGGCATTTTTCTTAACTCACACCCCCAGGAAGGGGGGAAATCCAGCGGTGCTGGAGGCCACCCGTCCCCACCACCTCCATCCCCGGAGCCAGAGTGGTTTTGGGTTTCCCCTGCCGCCCGATCTGAATGTCCCTGGTTGCAAAAGAAGCCAATTGCTCGACTGGACTCAGTTGACCCACAGACCAATTTAATGCTGTTCCTCCCCAACAGCCTTTTTACTACTGAAAGACCGTGATTGTGTCCCTTTTTTCATCCCAAACTCATACGGTGCGTTTCCAAAGCATGAGCTTCCTTTGCCGGGGCTCCCCACACCCACCCTACAAGAGGGGTCCCAATCCATTTAAACCTTCGTATTTTCCATGCCAGCTTGGCCTTTTTCTATAAATACCTTGCCTGGCTTGTCAAAAATACTTATTCTGTGATCCATTCTGAGAAAAAAAAAACCAAACAGGGCCTTAAAATATTCCTAGGAATTCCCTTAATGACAATTTCTGGGTACTCCGAGTGTGACAGCGCTGGGGGTGACTTGCCCAACTCCTAATAAAGAGGAGAATGATTCAAACCATGAGGATGGCTGGGCTTGATTTATGGTGTTCCTGGCAGGAATGGAGGGAGGGACTGACATGACCGCTCCGCTGCTATGTCCTGTTTCCTATTTTCTTGAGGAGAACCACCAGCAAAATTAAAAGTTTTAAAGAGTCAATGCTTAGCCATAACGTATAGGATTCCAGGAGAAAAAAATTATGGGGGAAAAATTATTTTCCCCATCTTTTTACATTGAAAAAGGGGTCTCTTTGCTGTCTTGTTCTACATGGAGGTGCAGCACAGCTCATACCTGCAGCACACACTGCGTGGGAAAGCGCTGCGAACAATTAATAAGATCAAGGACCATAAATGCTGTTGATGGAGTGGACTGAAGGGAAGCTGAACAAACCAGGTCGATATTGATTTTAATGCCACCGTTATCATTTTAGGAAGCAGAAAAAATGGAACTTGCGCACAGGAAAAAAGGAGAAGAAAGTTGATTTCTTGTGTTAATAGGAAGTCACTGGAGATAGGTGACAAGCAGAGGTGAGGTTTGGAGTAGGTGTGATAACCTCCACGGAGCCTGGATGGCTATACCCCTTCCCGTCCCATGACCGGGCATCCCGAGACCCAAACATTCCCCAAGGAACTGTGGCACCAAAGCAGCTGTGACCCCTGGGAAAATCCCCCTGATCTTGGGAATCACAAGGGATGCTCCCCGTCAGCTGCAGCATCACCCACGCCTGGCATCACCGCAACAACCATTGCCCAAATAGCAACTCCTAAGCCAAATTTCCCCCAAATTTGGGGAGTGTCCCAGGCAAATATATGTATTTTTCCACTCTGGCCTACGGCACTGGGACCTGGGGTGGCTTTAGGACTCCTGGGCACTGGGAGGCAAGCCCTGAAGCGGGTAAAACCGGGATGATTTCCACTTCTTTCTACATTGCTGAGAGCTCTTGACGCTTTGCTGCTTAGCTCTCCCATGCCGCAGCCCGGTGCCTCTGGCACGGGGAAAATCTCCCTGCCGAAGTCTGAATGAGCTTCCCGGGCTGTTGCTCGCACACAGGGAAATAGTTTGCAAGAAATTCCCGGCTGTGCTGCCTGCCCCAGGGCGTGTTTCCCATTTTCCCTTGCCAGCCACTGGCAGGGCTGCGGGACACCTCGCTCCCTTCCAGCCCGCTGCTGCCAGCACCGGGAGCGACTGAAAAACCCCAATTTGAGGGTTTTTTTTTTTATTTTATCCTCCTCCCACTGGGATCCCTCTCACCCAAGGGAACTGAGGTTTTCCCTTGCCAGGCTGCCCATGAATTTGTGGAGCCAGAGGTGCTGGAATCATCCCGCTGGCAGCAGGGTCGCAATTAATCTCCAGCTTGTTGAGCTCCAGAGAGGATGAGGGGGTAGAGAGCCTTGATTATATGAAGCCCCTTTAAAATATCCCGGATTTGCCAGAACTTTTACAAAAAACCCCAATTTTTTACTCGGGGTGGGGGTTCTCCCGCCCGTGCGGGGAGGCAGGATCGGTGCCGTGGGGGTCAGCGATGCAACCCCCTGCCCTGCAAAGCTTAACTTGTTTCTTGGTTTAAAAAAAAAAAGAAATAACCCTCCTAACCGTATCTGATTGCAAAAGATGTTTCTGGCTCTCCCGAAATCTCACAGGGGGGATCTGATTAGGATCAGTCGGGTGTTTAAAAACAAGGGCTATTACAGCCGTTATTTATTATAAATGACAGTAAAGGTTGTGTACCTTAGATCATTATTTTTATTATACCATCTGTGCAGCTCCATACATTTCCCATTTCTCTGTATTACCCATGTGGGAGTAATTGTGGTTTTCTTCCAAGAAATGTGTGTGTAATCTGGTAATCCCAAAAAACCCCTCGGAGGACAGGCTGCGGATGGTCCTTACCACTCCGCTGCGGCCAGCGGCCCCGGCTGGGCACTTTTTTTTTTGGGACTGGGGAGAGTGGTTGGGATCTGGACTCATGAGGGATAGGGGAGGCTGGCTGGGGACTGGGGAGAGTGGTCTGGGATTGGGGATGGACCGATCTGGGACCTGGGGAGGCTGGCTGGGGACTGGGGAGAGTGGTCTGGGATTGGGGATGGACTGGCTGGGGTCTGAGGAGACTGGTCTGGGATTGGGGATGGACTGGTCTAGGACTGGGGATGGACTGGTCTGGGATTGGGGACACTGGTCTGGGACTGGGGATGAACCGATCTGGGACTGGGGAGAGTGGTTGGGATCTGGACTCATGAGGGATAGGGGAGGCTGGCTGGGGACTGGGGAGAGTGGTCTGGGATTGGGGATGGACTGGTCTAGGACTGGGGATGGACTGGTCTGGGAGTGGGGACACTGGTCTGGGACTGGGAATGGGCTTGTCTAGGATTGGGGATGGACTGATCTGGGACTGGGGATGGACTGATCTGGGACTGGGGATGGACTGATCTGGGACTGGGGATGGACTGATCTGGGACTGGGGATGGACTGATCTGGGACTGGGGATGGACTGATCTGGGACTGGGGATGGACTGATCTGGGACTGGGGATGGACTGATCTGGGACTGGGGATGGACTGATCTGGGACTGGGGATGGACTGATCTGGGACTGGGGATGGACTGATCTGGGACTGGGGATGGACTGATCTGGGACTGGGGATGGACTGATCTAGGACTGGGGATGGACTGGTCTGGGAGTGGGGACACTGGTCTGGGACTGGGAATGGGCTTGTCTAGGATTGGGGATGGACTGATCTGGGACTGGGGATGGACTGATCTGGGACTGGGGATGGACTGATCTAGGACTGGGGAAACGGGTCTGGGGACACTGGTCTGGGACTGGGGATGGGCTTGTCTAGGACTGGGGATGGACTGATCTGGGACTGGGGATGGACTGGCTGGGGACTGGGGAAACGGGTCTGGGACTGGACCAGTTTGGGTCTGGGGACACTGGTCTGGGAGTGGGGATGGGCTTGTCTAGGACTGGGGATGGACTGATCTAGGACTGGGGATGGACTGGTCTGGGAGTGGGGACACTGGTCTGGGACTGGGAATGGGCTTGTCTAGGATTGGGGATGGACTGATCTGGGACTGGGGATGGACTGATCT
>NW_009260945.1:4696345-4703454 GCF_000687185.1 Egretta garzetta | reverse complement strand
GGGGGGTCCCCCGCAGAGGGGCCGTGTCCCCCCCCCCATCCCACTGGGGGCGAGCTCTGGTGTGTGCTTTGGGGCGCCCTGCTCTGGAGGGACGGCTCCTTCCCGGAGCTGTGCCCTCGGCCTGGCTTTGGCTGTTGCCATCCCTAAAACCAGAGGCTGCGCGGGAGGTGGCTGGGGGGGGTCTGCGTGTCCCATGCGATGGAGATGGGGCAGGACTTGGTGGCAAAGAGCTGGTGTGAGCCTGTGGCAAAGCGGGGACCAGGAGGTCTTGGGCTGTGCTGGGAGCATCCTTGTCTTCTCCCCAGAACCTTCCCATGGGGCAGTAAACTGAAAAAAAAAAATGAGGGAGAAGCAGTTTTGTAAAATTTGGAGGAGAGCTGTGAGCCCCAAAGGCCTGGAGGGCTGATCCTGGAGCTGCTGGTCACTTCTGCCAGGCCACCAACTCCTGCGAGCCTTGCTGTGGAGGTGGTAGGGGATGCCAGGAGGGTTGAGCCTGTCACTTTGCTTCCAGCCAGGTGGGCAAAGCTTTCTCCTGGGTATTCCATAAAGTCACCCAGTGGTTTTGGCTAAAAATGACCTCATGTCCCCAAGCAAGGGTGGCTTGACTTCACCCTGCTCCTTCCATGTGTCAGTCCTCTGTTTGAGAGGATTGGTTGTGTGGCCCCCATCCCTGCAGTGACTCTGGGTGCTGCCTGGAACCAGTGCCTGCTCCCCAAATTGGCAGTGCCCAGCCAGAGGTGCTGCCCTCTCCCCTGGGACAGACCCTTGTGCCAAGGCCAGCCGGGGACAGCACTTGACTCCCATTTCCAGCAGACACCGAAGGGTGTCTGCCCCAGGATTGCCTGCCCCAGTGTCACTTGCTTGGGTGACAGCACAACTGGGGACTTCAGTCCCTGTCTGTCTGCTTCCTGTAGGACCCATCCCACAGCAAAAAAAAAAAGTAAGCAGAGCACCAAGTCAGCTTGTTTGTGAGCAGAGCTTTGATTGACAGAGATGGAGGAAGAACTTGAGATAATTCAAAGGAAATTGCCTTGATTTTTTTCATTATAAAAGTGTGTAGGGGTGCATTTTAACGTACAGATGTAGGACTTACAGAGCCGCCCAAAGCTGCTTGGCTCTGCAGGCCAGAGCGTGGCACAACCCCTTGTACCCCAGTTGTGGTAGGACAGTGCTGGGGGACCTAACGGGGTTCGGACCTCTCGTTCCATCCAGGATGTGTGACCGCAACGGCGGGCGGCGGCTCCGGCAGTGGCTGATCGAGCAGATCGACAGCGAGCTGTACCCTGGGCTCATCTGGGAGAATGAGGAGAAAACCATGTTCCGCATCCCGTGGAAACATGCTGGGAAGCAGGACTACAACCAGGAGGTGGATGCCTCTATTTTCAAGGTAGGGACAGATGCTTAATGACTTTTCTCCACGGTTTCTGGGCTCAGCAATGCTGTTTTTTTCCTTGCTGACAGTCCTGCTGGTGGGGGATGTCCACGCTGTCTGTGGGTTTTGCATCTCTAACCCCTGCAGGAGATGCTTCATCCTGCACTTGGTCTCCCAGGCTCTCTTTGGGGGTATTTATTCCTCTTTGTCAAATGCTGGTGCCAGGTTTAGGTTTGTTTTCAGCATGCTTGAATCCTGGTCTGACATGAGAAGGAGCTTGATGTGTTCCTTCTGACCTGCTCTGAACTTCTTATCAGGCTATTCTTGATAAAGGGCTGGATTTCCCATTTAAAAAAAGACTTTGCAGGAGGGAAAGAAGCCTTGGATTTCACTGAAGGGGGGGGGGGGGTTTTGATTTCCAGTTTTGGGGAAAAACTGGAAAATTCCATCCTGAACCAAAAAGGCCAGGCTCTTCCCCAGGAATTCCCTTCCCTCTGCCCCCACTTCCAAATATTTTTACTGGTAAGAGAGTTCATTTTCAGGGCAGTGACAGCTGATTAGTGGCTGGTTTGGGAGCACTGGGTTATGAGGACGGCACTGAATTCAGCCATCTGAAAATACATAAATATCTATAAAATAAGTGTGTACATTTAAAAAATAGTGTGTTTTGTGGTCTCCATTATTCATATTTTTGTAATCTCCCTTCAGTGGTAAAATGTATTCTCCCATCAAAAGCACAAATGATGTGCTGATCTTAAAAGGAAACCAGCTGTCACTTACTAGTCAGGAGCTGGAAAATGAGGCTTTCTTTGTTTTTTTTTTTTTAATTGAGGTGCTTCAGCAGTGATTCCAGCAGCTCCTGAACTGTTGGTGCAGAGATGAACCCACCTATCATGATCTTGGCCTCTGCTTTTTAAAACCCAGGTGCTGCAGCCCTTCCTGCACCCGAGCGCATCGCTGGGGCAGGTGGGTGCTGCTCTGCACCCAGATACCCATCCCCACATGTGGCGGCTGGGCACATGTCTGCAGTCTAGGAGCGAAACGATGAATATGCATGGAATGGTTGAGAGGGTGCAAGGGGCAGAGAGGTGGGGAGAGCAAAATGCTCTCTGCAGCCCCAGCTCCTTTGCCCCTGGGGGTTGAGGAGATCTGCAGAGCTCAGTAGTGTGGAAGATTTTTTTTTTGTTGCTTTGTTTTAGGCCTGGGCTGTTTTCAAAGGCAAGTTCAAAGAAGGTGACAAAGCAGAGCCGGCCACGTGGAAAACGCGACTGCGCTGCGCCTTGAACAAGAGCCCTGACTTTGAGGAGGTGACGGATAGATCCCAGCTGGACATCTCTGAGCCCTACAAGGTCTACAGGATTGTGCCGGAGGAGGAACAGAAATGTGAGTGCCCTGATAAGGGACTGACCCCCAGGTATGGGTTGGTCCTGTGAGTTGCCATGGGCTTGTGCTGTGGAGCTTCCTGGCCAGATGCTGCTCTTCTGCTGTGATGCTTTGCTTGTCCTGCTTTGCAGATGTCCCCTGTGTCACTGCGGTGGCAGGGAGGGGAGGAGGAAGGACAGGCTGTTTTTTATTACCCTCCAAAACAGCTGCTTAGGAAGTAGGGGATAACTGCAGCATTGCATGACCTTCCATCCCATAAGGATGTGATAAGGGCCAATCCAAAATCTCTCCCCTCCTCGAGGGGCTGCTTGAGCCCCAACCCCTTGTCCTCCCAGCGGCCTGCCTGGGGCGGATGGCAGGGAGCTGCAATAAATCCCTCCTCTCTTGGCAGCAGTGATTAGAGCAGCAGTAATTTCGCAGAGAGCAGTTGCTGCTGCGATGTCCGGTGTGGCGCAGGTCATGCTAAGTATATCTCCATTTGTGGTTAGGCAAGTGTATGCTTTTTTCCTTTTTTTTGAGGAAAAAGACTTGGGGGGGAGGGGGGGGGCGGCGGAGAAAAAAAAATCTCTCTGTCAGGAAATCTGCCTTTAGCATCTCGGTCTCCTCCAGCCACGTTCACATGGGGGCTGTGCTGCCGCTATGCAAATGGCACTGCAGGTTCCCACCGGCAGCACGGGGCGGCTGGCGGAAAAAAGGAGAAGCAGCAGCAGCAGCCCTGGTCTCTGGGGTGCTCAGAAGAAAAACCCCAACCCCTTACTCTAGCTCTGTCTCTGCTACTGGCCGAATTTTTGATTTGCCTCGTTGCTGGTCACTGTGCACTGGGGTAATGGGTTGCAAACTGGTCTTGAAAAGCTGCTCTGGGTGGAGGGGGCTGTGAGCCCCCCTGAGGTGCTGTTACATGGCTGTGCTGTGGTTCTCGGTTTCATAACTTTCACGGCGTGAAGGGTTTCTAAAACCCAGTGGTGAGAAGAGCTGTGGCAGGGGGGTGGGTGTGCTCACTGCATCCTGGCCTCTCCTTCCAGGCAAAGCGGGCATTGCCAATGGGAGCAGCCTGAATGATGTCACGGAGATGGACTGCAGTTCCTCTGCAATTGATGACCTCATTAAAGAGGTAAGCCCTCACGGTGGCTGCAGGTTGCCTTGGCTGGAGGTGGATGGATGGCAGGCAGTTGCCTGATGATAGAGCGTTGCCTTCCTAACATTCCATCTGCAAAGCTTTGAGAATCTGCCTGGCAAGTGACAGCGGGTCTCGCAGCTCATTCATGCGAGCCAGCACTGGGACGTGGTTGCCAATGGCTTTTGATTTGCATCCCAGGCAGGCGAGACCTTCACCAGGGGCCAGCTCTGTTCCCCTTCTCAGCTGTGTCACCTTGGGCTGCTTCTGCTCAGTAGCTCTTGAGACTGTTATTTGAGTGTACAGCCTGGGCAATGCCAAACTGGCTCTTTTTAACCAAAAAAGTTCATTGGCATCCTGCTGGCATTGCCTTTTGGACCCTTTCTGAGCACTGCAAGTGTCTCTGTGCAGGGCAGGGGCTGCCCAGGGCATCAAACCCGCTCTTGATCCCTGTGTCTGGTCTCGCACAGCCCCCCTGTGTCGATGAATACCTGGGGATCATCAAGCGAAGCCCCTCACCCCCCCAGGAGACCTGCAGAAACCCCCTGATACCCGACTGGTGGGTGCAGCAGCCCAGCCCTGGTAAGTAGCTGACAGCGTGTGCAGAGTTTAATGGAACTGAGCTTTTTGCCTGGGGCAGAAAAAACTTACTGTACAGAAATGGGTAATGGACAACAGTTGTGTTTTATCTTCCTTATTAAGAATGCTTAAAGTACTAATTATGAACACTGTGATTGGTAGCAGGCACCCAAGAGTGTGGGGTGCCTGAGGTTGAATCTAGTGGGGTGCCTGAGGTTGAATCTAGTGGGGTGCCTGAGGTTGAATCTAGTGGGGTGCCTGAGGTTGAATCTATTGTGTGGGAGCTGGGAAGCCTGATGTGCCTGGGAGGGAAAACCGGGGGGCTGGTGGAGAGGAGAGGCAGGGATTGAGGTTTGGGAGCTGGGCATGGAGGCACAACTCTGCTTTCTCTGCCCCCAGCGTTGCCCCTGATGAACGGATACTCTGGCTACGAGCAGCATCATTCGGGTAAGGCAGTGTCCCTGCTTGGATGTAGACTGTGGCCATCAAAAGCCTTTCTGGGGCTCATAGTGTGTGTCGTGGCAGAAGGTGGCTCTAACTCTGCTCCCTGCCTTGGGGGGAGGCTTTGCTCTGGCTTTGGGAGGTCCCGTGCCCTCCTGAGTACCCACAGGGTTTGCACACTGAGCAGGGACGCATCCTGCTTGTTGTCCCATGGCCCTGGCATGGGGGGGGGGCTCTGCTCTGGGATGCTGGGATCAGCTGTACCTTTAGTGTGGGGAGATCTGCCCACAGCAGGGAAGTGTGGAGCAAAGGCAGGAGGAAGGGGTTCAGTATCGGGGGCTCTCGCTTGCTGATCAGCATTGCTACCAGGCTGAGTGCTGGAGATGTCCTCTAGCAAGGAGGATGTCTCCTTCATCAAGGGAGACTTGCTCACAGGAAATTTTGCCACTCTCGCAGCGTTTGGGCATTGGCAGTGTTTGTCTTCTCCTGATGGGTGGTGTATGTGTCCGTCTGTCCCCTCCTCCCAGGTTACTCCCAGATGGTGATCAACTTCTTCTATGGCGGGAGGCTGGTGGGCCACATCACCACCTCGTGCACCGAGGGGTGCCGGATCTCGCTCAGCCAGCCCTCCAGCCATGGCGAGAAGCTGTATGCCCCAGATGCCCTGGAGCACGTGCAGTTCCCCTCGGCAGATGCCATCCAGAATGACCGCCAGAAGCAGATCACCAGGAAGCTCTTTGGGCACCTGGAGAGGGGTGTCCTCCTGCACAGCAACAAGCAGGGCATCTTCATCAAGAGGCTGTGCCAGGGCAGGGTCTTCTGGAGCGGGAACACCATGGTCTACAAGGACAGGCCCAACAAACTGGACCGGGATGAGGTGGTGAAGATATTTGACACCAGTTTCTTCTTCAGAGGTTTGTAGGAGCATTTCTCTCTTTCTCTTCATCCACTTGGTGGGGTTGAAAGGGTGGAACCCTTGGCCTTGGAGCACTTTGGAGTCATCGCTCCCCATCACCGATGGGTTACCCAAGTGCTCTGGATGAGTAGCTGCTGCTACCAGATCTGGAAAGGAACAATCTGGTGTCTTGTGCCACTAGAAAACTCCTCCTGGTTGGAGGCTTTGCACAAAAAAGCTGGCTCCTCTTGAGCCCCCAGCTTTCTTCCACGGCAGGGTGCTTGGTCCTGAAGCTGTGTAGCAAAGGCTGGCAGCTTCCATCTGTTCCCTTCTCCTTGCAGAGCTGCAGCAGTACTACAACAACCAGGGCCGCTTCCCAGACAGCAGGGTCATGCTGTGCTTTGGAGAGGAGTTCCCAGATGCCGTGCCCCTGCGGTGTAAGCTCATCCTTGTCCAGGTATGGAGGGCTGCCCTTTGGAGCACTGCTGCTGAATTTCCCCCCTTGTCTGGACCATGTTCCCCTCTTTCCCACACAAGCAAGGCTCTAGCTTCAACCCCTGGAGCCACAGACCATTGGGGTGCCTGAATTGGTTGGGTGGCCAGAGTACTAGCTTATCCACAGCCTCTGGAGAGGTGCTTGGGCTGTTGCTTGTCAGACTCCTTGATCTAGGTAGATCGTGTTTGCAAACAAAGCTCCCAAGTGGCAAAAGCTTTTCTAAAGCACTAGGAAATCTGTTCTCTTCCTCCTGTTCCTGCCTTTTGACACTGGGACCTCTGCCCTCTCCTGTGGGAAATGAGGGAATAGATCCCTGGAGTGATCAAGTTAAGGGACAGACTCAAGCTGAGTGGCCAACCAGATTCGGTCAACCATGGTGGAAAGCAGCAGGGCTGGGAAATCCTTGGGAGGGTGAAGGATGGGATGGGATGAGAGAGAGGGAGTCCCCATGGCCCTGGCCAGAAACTTCTCCCTGGAGAAGCTGATGCAATCCTCAGATCTCAAAGCCTTGTGGCAACACATGGGATGACTTGGGAGCCTGCACCCAGTGTGGGACCCCCTTGGGCCAATAAGGCTGTGGCAGCAGGGATATGGCATGGAGGGTATAGGGAGGGTGTTGCATCCACCCTTGAGCAAGCAGACACCCACCAAGTCTGTGAGGTCCTGGAGGGGATTTTACAAGTTCAGAGACCGGTCCTAAGCCTCCCTGCACAACTTTTTGACCTGGTCACCTCTTCTTCCTTGGGTGTCTGCACCAGAGGATCATTCTGCATGTGCTGGGATGTCCCCCAGCTTGTCCTGACCTCCCTAGAGCTCTGCTGGGAGAGGA
>NW_009260945.1:4679519-4696304 GCF_000687185.1 Egretta garzetta | reverse complement strand
GCTCTTCTTCTAGAGGTGCTTTTCCAAGGTGGCATGTGGAGTTGGATGTGTTGGCCTGGCTGGATCTGGTCACCTGGGTCTTGTTGGGCACAACTGCTCTGCTATGACTCTCCCACCCCATACCCTGCTCCCTGGGCTGGCGTAGGGGGGATGGCAGCAATAGGAGATGCCCAAAGAGGTTCCTCGTCATTTGGTGTCTTCATGACTTTTCTTTTTGCATAGGTGGAGCAGCTGTGTGTCAGGCAGGTGGTGGAGGAGGCTGGGAAGACCTGCAGCAGCAGCCCTATGCTCCCCATAGCTGATGAGACACAGCATGACCAGGTGTACAGGATCTTCCAGGACATCTGTGCGACGCACCAGCGGCCGCTCTTCAGAGAAAACCAGCAGATTGCTGTCTGAGCCTCCTTTGCCGCGGATGTAGCGCAGTGGTTTGGGTTGATCAAGACCCAGTTTGGTCCCATTAGTGCTTAAATTCCCATTTTGAAAAGTTGGTTTTTGTTCTTTGCTGTTTCCAGTCCACAGTCTGTATAAATACAGCAGTGAAAATCACCATGAAGAAAGCAGGTTGGATGCTCAGTGTCTGTCCCATGGACTCTTTACTGGTTAAAAATGACTTCTGTACCAAGCAGGGTGGTGCTGGTACTGTTGTTGGTAGCTAATGGCAGGGGGAGGAGGCAGCATCTGAGCTGCATGGGGACGGTCAGGGCTGGGAGCGCTTTGTGTTGCCTTTGTTAACAGCCAGTCAAGCAGAACCGAAAATCAACAGCCATAACTACCTGCCCCAGCCGTCTGCAGCTCGGGCCTTGCTGAGAATAGCAATTTGGTAGGAGGTGGCCCTTGGAAAAGCCTTAAAATGCTCAAATGTGTGAAATTCTTCTCAGAAATAATTTTTTCCCCCCCCGAGAGTCCTGCTGATGGAGGAGAGGGTATGCCTCCCAAGGAGAACCTTCTCAAATTCCTCTTTATTTTTGCTATAAGGTTTATATGGCTATCTACCAAAGTATTTTGAACCTTGGAAACCAATGCAGAGATTCTATATGTGAACGTTGAACAGGAGAACTTGGGAATCTTAATTTTTCCTAACTAGAGAGTTTATATAAATATATAATATCTTTAATTTTAAAGATTGCCACATAGTGTGAATAGGTTGGCTTTACCCTCCCAAATGCGTGTGTTGGGCTCTCCCAAGCATGACCAGGCAGCGGCATCCATGTGTAAATCCTGATTAACATGCTTTGTGTGCCCACCCAGCAGTGGGGAGCTGCTTGGGTGCGGGGCTTGTGCCTTGCAGCTGACACAGACCAGGGCTGCACATGTGTGCGTGCTATTAAGCTGCCTATTTATTTTATGCCTGAGGTTTATTAATTTTTTTTGTAATTTTTTATCTTCCTGCAATTAAAGTACTATATTTTGTATTTCTCTTGCAAATGTGGTTTTTGGCTGCGATGAATGGGGTGTCAATCTCTGGTGGGCAGAGCCTGGTACCTCTGTCTTGTTCCTGCCCTGGTTTTCCATGGGGTGGGTGGTTAAGCCTCTGCTGTTGCCTCCCTCCTGCTCTGCCTGGTTTCATCCCTGGCAGAGGAGAGGAATGAGCCAAAAAGTTGTAATGCAATGGAGGGAGGAAAAGGGTTTCAGTTCCTGGGGGCATCAAGATGTCTCTGCTTATGTGCCACTGCACTGGCCTGGGTGTCCTCACCTCTCTGACCTGGGCTGTGATGCTCCAAGGTCATGGGATGGGGGGGTGGTTATTCATGGTCCTGCTCAAAGGCATGGTCTTGTCCTTCCCCTCTTGGTGCCTGGTGGAGCCTCTTCTCCATCCACCTTTCTCCTGGGGGCCTGGGTTAGTGGAGGAGGGGGGTGTTTGGGAAGAATGAAGGGGGGGAAAAAAGGGAACCTCTACCTTGGTCAGACAAAGTCAATGCTACAGCAGGGGAGGTTGAGCATCTGCCCCCTCACTTGCCTTTGCTTCAAGCCTGTGTTTGGGGCAGCACATCAAGAGGTTCTGGAAGGGTGTGAAGACCATGTTTGATCTGTCACCTTGGTCCCTGAGAAGGACAAATGGCACCAGCTCCTTCCCCATAGCAGGCTCTGCTGTGTGCTCTGGGGCAGCCCTGCCAAGGGGTGCAGGCAGGGAAGCACCAATCCTCAGGGGGTGACCCTGGTACTCAAGGTACTGGGGGATGTAGGCACTTGTGAAGGGGATGCTTGGAGATCCAGGCAGCTGGAGGCTGAGTCTCCTTAGGAGATGGATGCAAAGCTGTCCTCCCTGCTTGGCTACCAAAGCAGCTCAGCCCTTTTTGTGCTGCTCTGCCTTTTTCTATCAATGATAGAGACCTTCCCAAGCACAAGTGTGTGGTCAGGGCACAGTTAAGATGCGAGGACCCTGACCTGGCGTGAGTTGGTCACAGCTCACCTCTGCCAGGAGGTTGTTCTGGCTGCAGGATCACTACCTATTTTGGTGTAACTCGGCCTTCCCAGCGAAGCCTCCCCAAAACAATTAAGCATTCATCTCTCATCAGACCTTGCAGCTGATCCCCCTTCATCTCTCCAGGGTAAGCAGTTACAGCCTCTGTCCCAAAAAGCAGTGAGTGCACAGTGGGCAACACACAACTTACAGCACCAAAAAAGTGCTCTGAGATGGGCAACCCAGCTGAAACATTGTGGTTATACATTAGATTTAAGGGAGGCCCTGCATCCCAAGTTATTTATGCTATGAGCAGCCCACTCTATGGCTAAGTTGTTCTCCACGCCCCAACTGTTTTGGGGGACGCTCATCGTCCTGCCTGTGCCCCTGTGCACATCCCTCATGGGTGTTACAGTGCCTGGCTTTGGTGCTTGTGAGCAGAGATGGCTGCAGACTGATTTTTGAGGATGCACCAGGATCTGAAATGCAATGAAGTCCCCAACTCCTGTAAACTCTTATGGGATGCTTGATCACGGAGGTGGGCATTGCACCTTGAAGGTGCACCATCAGCCTTTCCCTGCTCCTGAGGGCCATTGCGGCATTTCCCATGGGGTTTAATCCCGTCCTTTGGGCTCCCTCAGAGCGTGGGAACACTCATGTCCCCATGCCTGAGGTGCCTGGTGGGGGAGGCGGCAGGGGGGAGGAATTGGGAGCGAGGCACCCATTGCGGTCTGTGCTGGAACAACACGTGCCCACTTGTGAAACATATGGTGGGCTGCAGGCTGGGACACCATAAACACCACTTGCGGTTTCCCCAGATGTCCTGGTGCAAGTCCTTCCTCAGAAACCACCATCTTGTGCTCGCCTGGAGCCACCTGGTACGTATTCAGGGCTCTTTCAATTTCCACCCCAAGACCGCGGAAGAGTGGTGGGGAACAGAGGTACCTTTTGTTGGACCCGGCTGCGCCGTTTATTTTTAGTGTTACCATCGTGCCTCAGAGCCCAGAGCTCGGTTTGGGACCGCGCTGCGCCTTGCTCCGTAAAACCGGCAGCACGGCTCCTGCCCTGAATGGCTTCCCAGCCACATCCCAGAGGGGACAACTGGTGGATGAGGAGGGACTGGGAAGGAAACCGTGGGGCAGGGTCTGATGGCAGAGGTGGGATGTAAGAAGGATAACGCAGTGGGGTGCACGACCCCTTTTTGCTCAGGGCTCAGGTAGGACTTGCAGCTGGGTTTGTGCCTAATGCCTGGCCCAAGCTGGGCTTCCCCAGCTCCATCCCACCCCCAAAATCCAACATGAGAGAAGCCTCCAAGGCTGACGGTCACTCAACAGACCAAAGACCAGATGCTCCGGCAGATGGGAGCAAGTTTTGAGGCAACCACGCCAGATTGCACGAAGGGATGCTCTGGCCCAGACTTGCAGTGGCCTTTGTAAAAGCCAAGAGGAATTTCTGCACATCTCCTACTTTTCCCGCAATCCTCTTATAGCTAGACAAGGCAGGGAGCTGCTGTCCCCACCGCCTGGGCTGGGGAGCTGGTGCTGGTGGTGCCCGGGAGTGTCCTGACATGGAGGCAGCGCCTTCCATCCTGGCTGCCTGTCCCTGCACCTCGCTTGGCCCCCGGTGGCTCCGGTGAGCTGCTTGGCACAGCTGCGCCGAATCTTAGTGGTTTTGGGTGACCGGGGACTCAAATACTTTCGTTGGTTTCTGTTCACTTGGGTTCTTCTCTATGGCCTCGCTGAAGTGAAACCTCGGCGTCTGGTGTCGGCTCTTCTTCGTCAATGGCTCATCTGTTGGCAAGTCCCAACAGCCGCCCATGCCTTCAGCTGAGGGTCCCGTCCCCAAATCCTAGGGATGCAGTACCCACTGCATATAGCGTCCACGGCACAGGCTGCATCCACTCCAGTGAACGATCCTCACCGGTGTAGCAAGGTTGTGGGTAGTGTGAATGGGAAGCTCAAAGGCTGTCCTCCCCAAAATTCTTGCTGCTTGTCCAAATGCGGTTTCCTACACCTTCAGCATGTGTTTGAGTTGGAGCAGTAATGCCATCAAACTCCCACTTGATGTGAAAATATTTCCTTGCTTCCCAGGAAGGCTAACCCAGGTGCTGGGTCCTGCTGCTCTTTCAGAGAGGGCTGCAATCCCTGTGGACATGGGAAGGTACTTTCTCGGAGATGCCCATGCTAAACGCCGGCCTTCAGGAGCAGAAGGGCAGAGCGAAAGTTTCACTTGGGAAGGGGAGAGTAGCTTGCTTTCCCTGCAGGAAGACCAACCTTTCCTTGCAGGAGATACATGGTTCTCCTCAAGCGTGTTTGGGAAGCAGCAGCACGCTTACCCAATCCTCATATAGGCCAGGGCAGAAAATGTGGGGGAATTTTCTATCGACCTGTTCTCTAAGGTCTTTTAGCATAAAGCCATCTACTCCCTGGTGTGCACTGGAGCACTTTGATTTCTACGTGCTGCAAAGGACTTGATAAACACTGCAGCCCCCACCTGATATTTTGCTCACTGACTTGGGGTGTTATTTGGGTGCAAAGCCAACCTTACTCCTGAGATTTGTCCTGGCTGGAAGGCAGTTGTGCCACTGGGAAGCATTTTCCTTGGGAGAAGATGAGCCTGGTTGTATCCTGCAGCATTAATCAGTCTTGTTTCAGTAGTTTACCATGACATGGCCTTCAGCAAACGCAAAAAGAACCAATCCATGTGGCTTCAGGAGCAGAATTCGGTGTCTATGAGGACAACTGGCTCTATCCATCCCTTCTACATGCTTGAAATACAGGGTGAGGAGTTACCTGGTGACAAATCTCCAGCACAGAGAACAGGCTTGCTGGACTGGGGAGAAGGATGGTGAGGTTTGGATCCAGAGCTCCAGTCCAGCTAAAGCTCTTGAGATTCAGCCCACCTCAACGTGGAGAAACAGGAGAAGCTCTGCCGCCACCTCCATCCAGCTCTGGAGGCCAAGTGCTCTGCGCAGAGAGACGACCACAATTCAGTCGCAGGTCCTGGCTCACAGTTGAACTGCTCAGGGATACAACATAAGCCAGCTACAGCTGCTTCCTCCAACCTGCTGCTGCTTGCCATGGGCCCCCACCGGCCCCTGTAGGCGTTAGAAAACAAACAGTCACTTTTTATTTCTAGACACCAGGGTTTCCAACTGGTTTGATTGCTCAATGCCCCCATTTCAGCAGAGCAGCCTGTCCACGATGAACATCTCTGGGCTCTTCCTGCGAGCGTGTTGTAATATGGGAAGCACCCTCCTTCACATGGTCACCAGCGGCAGAACATCTCCTCCTGGCCCCCAGGAAGGCAGGAGAGCTGCATGGGGGCTTGTACCTCCCTCTCCAAGGGGTTTGCACCCCCTTGGCTGGCCTTAACACCAAGGACACCTCAGTGATGCCTTGTGAAGGGAACCTGGCAGAACAACCTACCTAGAGTTGTCTTTGGTGGAGCTCAAAGGGCTTACACCACTGTTTGAGGTGGGACTGCTCAGTGCTCAAACTGGCGTTATGTGGCACTTCCAACTCATGCTTGCTTTGGATGGTAACCCTGCGTGGCTGGTGGGACTTGGTTTGTGTATCAAACCACAGTTCTTGTAAAGTCAGACCTGAGCAGGGAATGGGAGGAGAGGGACGGTCCAAAGGCATCTCATCAGCTCTGGGCATCTGGGCTCTGTCAGGACTGGCCGAGAAGAAGGGAGAGGAGACAGTGGGAAGAGGTGAGGAGGCTGAAGTTGCAGGACCTGAGCCCAGGGAGGCAGCCAGCCTGTCGATTCCCTCAAGTTAGGCTTGGCTGCAGAAAGGTCTCACGCAGAGGAAAGGAGATGCCAAACTCCAGCAGGCATGACAGCCACTTATTTTTCTGAATCCATGTTTGACAGATGACCTCTTCCTCCTGCGAGTCTTTGCCGTAACACCAGATACGAGGTCATGAAAACAGGCTCCACCCAAGCCACAGCTGCAAAAATACACAGGGGCGAGAAGAAATACAGCGATACTTGTTTTGTTTTGTCAGACCTCCGGGTTTATTTATGAGACCGAGTCTGTGAAACCAAGGTCCAGGCTGAAATCCCCTCCCTTCCCCCCGAGTTTGCATGCGCCTAGATGGTGTGTCCTGCTCTGAGCCTATTTTTGGTGCACGCCGTTTCCTTGCAGTAACACAGACGCCCTGACGCGCCGAAGTGACTGGGACCATAAAAGCAGTCAGATGATTGATAGCTTTTAGCGTGGGTCACGAGCCACCCAGATACCAGGTAACCTGGGCCTCCATTGCTCTTTGGAAGAGCAACATGGAAGAACTTCAACTCAGCCCTAAAATGCTCGTGAAAATGGGAAGAAGCAAAAGGGCGTTTCAGGCTGTTGAACAAAGAGATCTTTGCAATGTGGCAATTAAAAGAATACTCCAAGTTGGAGAAACGTTCCCTTTCCTTCTTTTTATACCCCAGTGTGTGAGAGTAGCTGGGTGTTGAGAAGAGTTGCTCTGGTTCTCTCTGAGGGTACAATTCACATGGCTTACGTCAAGCTTCCTCATTTGTGCTGGATGTCTTACGGGGAACCGCAAATGATAACATGATTTTGCATTTTGGAGCCAGTAGGCTGTGGATTTCAATAACACTGATCGCCACCATGCTACGGTTCCTGGCTCTTCTCCTGACGGGCTTCAAAGGGAGCTTTGCCCCAGTTCATCTCCTGCATCTCCAGTGCAATGAGCCCAGAGGTGCTGGAGGACGATGCACGGGCGTGGGAGCTGCTGCCACGAATCTTGCGCTGTTGTCATAGATCTGCTCCTTTCTGCTGCAAGGCTGGGTTTTGCTGAGCCTAACACTGAGCTCAGCTGCTTTAAGAAAAAAAAAATATAGCCTGTGTCTTGTAACTTGAGGCCAAGGGAGAGCAGAGGGCAGTGCAGTCTCCATTGCACTGGAGAGCAAAGCGTGAGGATGGACTTCTCCTGTTTGCCCTCATCTGCAAGCCGAGAGACATGAGAGGTGGCCTTGCCACATGGATCCATTGTGTTTGGGCAGGGAGAGGTGTGTGGAGCAATTCCTATCCCCCAGCTGGTGGGAGAGGTCAGCGATGTCCCTCAAACAGCCACCGCTGGGCAGCCTCCAGCTGATCTGAACTCTTGGATCTGGCTGCGATTGGGGACGGCATCTACCTCTTAGCTTGGTGCTGAGCTCCAGCTCAGAAACTGGAGCTGTGATTCAGTAATAACATGTTTGCTGACCGAGGCCATGAAGGTAACACACATTTCCTTGACATCAGATGCCTTGGTGCACCCAAGCCAGGTCTCCATCAATGCCGCGCTGCAGCAGCTGTGTCCAGAGGCCACTAAACGTCACCTTGGTCTCTCCATGCCAGCAAAGTCACCTCCACTGGTTAATCCAAGGATGCCCTTCTCCTCGTTCAACCCCGGTCTCCTCCCCCACCAAACAGCCCCATTCCCTGCCTAACCTTGCACCTTAGGGCAACGCCGTGCAAATCCACACTGTGATCCGAAACTTCTTGAGGCTCCCGGCGAGGTTCCTACCGAAATCAGCGTTTCCCCATTTTTTTGCACAGCGATGGCAGAGCGGGTCCCCATCAGCCGGGTGCTGCAGCCCCTGGGGGAGGCGTGGGGTGGGGGGACCGAGGTATGTGGAAGCAGCACGGTGGTTCGAAACAAGTGATTCCCTTGCCTGGATCTTTCTGTTCTGTATTTCTCTTGAGAAGTAACCACTTCTCCCCGAGATAAATCTGGCTCATGGACATGTCCGCAGGGCACAACAGGCAGTGTGCCTGCAGGTTGGTCTTCCAAGCGAGCACGGCTAGAAAAATAGAGGGGGATCAGTCTAAGGAATGTTTTTACACCTGTTTTTGCCCCAGAAAAAGTAGTCTGCGTTTATTTTGGACGAGGGTCTGGACACCTCTGTTGTAAAAATCCCAAATATTTAGAATTTGCCGGTTTCCTTTGCTGCTTGTTCCTGCTCTGGGTTTTTCTCTGTTTGCTCCTAAATGCTCACCCCCACTGCAACCTCCCATCCTTCCCCAGGGGAAGGTGCCTCTGAGGTCTGGAGGAGATCTGCTCCATGAAGAGATGGGCAAAGCCTTGCAGCTCTGCCTCCTGGGGCAGCAAGTTTTCAGGTGGAGAAGGGAAGGGACGACTTGGTTGCCCTTCACGCAAGGAAGAAAAAGGCAATGGAAAGTGTTTCCTTGTGGTGTCACCGGCAAGGGCAAGAAGAGCCTGGGGGAGGGAGTGTCATAGTTGGGAAGCTGGGGAAGGTGGGCTGTGGTGTTCGCCACCAAGCAGGAGATCGAAAAGGTGGGGGAAAGTGAGGGATGAGGATGGATGGAGGGAAAGATTCATTACTGATGGAGCGAAGAAGGAGCTGGTGGAGGGAAGTCAACAGAGAAGGGTGAACATCTGCCATACTCCCCAAGTGTCCACCCAGCTCAGGTTCTACACCCAACACCAGTCAATAAGGCTCTGGGAGAGGAAGGAGCCAGCCTGGCAGATGAATCTTGTGCTGAACCCAAAATCCAGTGGCTGAGGGACAGCCTGGACCACAAGTTGTGCCTGCAACGTGGTGGGCCATAGCCCCCCAGTACAGCTTTTCTCCATGGATGTCTTTAATGCCCTTTAATGTCTTTAATGCCCTTAACCCGCTCAAGGCTATGGTGGCCAGCCCTTACAAAGTGATGGCCAAGAGGTGGACTGTATGGAGAGAGGAGGGGAGAGGACAGAGGAGTTGTCCCCATCGGGCAGAACACAGCTCCTGGGAAAGGGGGAATATCTTGGGTCCCTCCTGATGAGCCCGAGAGCATCTCGGCGCACGGTGCTGCCTCGGTTCCTCTTTCCTGGCCACAGCAAGCGACGGTGCTGAGTCTTCTTTCATGGGGCTGAGAGGAGGCAGGAGGCCAGCATCAGCCCAAGCACGGTGGGGAAAACGAACCTTTCGTGCCCAGCCTGTATGGCTCTGCCCTTGGGGTGGATGTGGGAAACTCTCGGTCTTGACGAGAGACTGGAAATTCTGGTATAATTATAGCCTCGCCGTGGGTTGTGTGAAACCAAGGGGCTTTACAGGTTGCCGTGCCGGGCAGTCAAAGTCACGGTATGCAACTCCCCCAGGAGAAACATCGAGCCCCATCTGAGCCGTGGCGTGGAGCGGGGCAGGATGGGTGCGAGCCCTCTGGGAGAGCTATCGGCCACCCCCTGGGAACCCCTTCCTCCGGCTGTGCAGCCTTTCGGCCCGGGGGCTGTGTCCTGATGAAATACATTGTAGGGATGACTCAGGGGAAACTGGTTTTCAAGGAGGGGAATGGTTTGGGGGGTGCAGAAAAAGCACTGGGAGATGTGCTCCAGGATGGTTGTGGACGGAGGAGCCCATCCTGTCCATTTTCCCCCTTTCAGCCTTTCTGGGTGAAGCTTCTCACCCCAAGGATGAGCCAGAAAGCCAAGAGATGTCATTGCAGGAGAGTTTTGGGTGCCCATCCTAGCCTCAAGGTCTTGTTGCCCTGAGTCTGAAACCACCTTTCGATGCAGAGGTCTAACGCTGCAGATTTGCAGCCCTCGGCGTGAAAGCAGGTGCGTGAGAGTAAAACATTGCCTTGGGTTTGCCTTGTTCCGAAATTATTTCATATTTCTAGTGAAGCAACAGCATCAGTTAGAGCCGCTGGAGGGAAAGCGGTGGCTGTATTTGTCGCTGCATGAGCTGCCGCATCTTTTCTGGTCCCCTCTCCTAACTTTGGCTCTTGAGTGGTTTAAACGCTGAAGCACGGTAGCAGAAAACTGAGGATTTCACCCCAATTTTGCTGAAACTGATATAGTTTATAGCAGCCTATTTCTAAAGTGAGAAATTATAGGAACGATAACAACGATCCCTGCAGCCTAGGGAGCATTTTTGCACCAACCCCAAGCGTGGGACTGACGAAAACCTTGCCCGTACATGAAGGTTTATTTGCTGAAGGCTGAATCACTCGGGGCCGCTGGCACTGGTTATCGCCTCGCACCACCGCGATTTCATTCATCTCCAGACAACCAGGGGTCATTCACTGCAAGTCGGTGCACCGTGACCTGGCCCTTGAGATATCACATGCCTTATCATCCCCGGAGGACGATCGGCAGAGGTAGGGCTGGAAACGAGCCCGGCGAATTTAATAATTCATTCCCGATTTGCGTGGCTGCCGCTGATGGATGCTGAGGTCTTGCCAGAGGGGTGATCTGATGTTCAGGGTAGGGCCAGATCTTCAAATGGGAAGACGGGAATGAATTGTAATGTTTGTTTTCTCTTTTATTGGCACGCTGTAAATGTCCGCCCGCAGCCTGAGCCGTCCGCTGGGCACCACGTGGTAATCCTGCTTTTCCGGGAATCGTGCCCGTGGTGGCCCATGAACCCATCTCTCTCCCCGTGACCCCAGTCTGAGCTGACTTTAGCACACCCCTGTTTTTTTTCTGGAGATGAGAAATACTTGTGAGTTGAGCATATCACAGAATCACAGAATGGCAAGGGTTGGAAGGGACCTCAGGAGATCATCTAGTCCAACCCCCCTGCTAAAGCAGGTTCTCCTAGAGCAATCTACACAGGACTTCATCCAGGCGGGCTTTGAGTATCTCCAGAGAAGGAGACTCCACAACCTCCCTGGGCAGCCTGTTCCAGTGCTCTGTCACCCTTAGAGTAAAGAAGTTTTTCCTCATATTCAACTGAAACCTCTTATGTTTCAGTTTGCACCCATTGCCCCTAGTCCTGTCGCTGGACACCACTGCAAACAGACTGCTTCCATCCTCGTGACTTCCGCCCTTAAGATATTTGTATGTGTTGATAAGGTCCCCTCTCATAGGATATCTTTCCTATTCCTTACATTTTTAGCCATTTTATTACATTTTTTTGGCCAGAAGAGGAGGCTGGTGGGGGGTCAGAGACGCTTTCGGCCAGACCTGCTGCCCTGTTAGGTTCAACCAGCTTTTCTCAGGGTAGATTTGGGACAGACCCAGTTCTCCCCCAAACCCAGCATCTTTCTATCACATGCAGAGGGACCTTGCCTCAGCTCCTCAGGCTGCAGGTGCAACTCTTTCAGCTGGCTCCGAAACAGCCCCGTTGCCTACGGAAGATGAGTGCTCAGGCTTTGCAAATCCACGAAGCTGCAAAAGTAAAAATCCCCAGCCCCTTCCCCCCACCCTCCCCGATGCCGAGAGCTGCTCTCAGTTTTATACGCTTGGCAAAACCTGGAGTTTCACTGAAACGAGCTGTAAAAAAGCTTTACAGAGCCAGAACCCCTTTTTGCAGCCATTTATCGTATGCTTTTGTTACAGCCGCCTCCTGTATCTTGGCTTAAAGAGGGATTCTGGCTTCAGAGCGAATTTTGAGGAGCAAACAGATAAAAATTAAACAAACGGGCTCCGGTGCACAAAACCCATCTGCGCAGAAAAGCAAAATTCACCAAATAAATATTTATTTTTGCTTGACTGAAGCTCCCTAAAGAGGCGGGGAGAGCTTTTCCTGCAGGGATGAGCTGCATCCCTGGGATGGGATCCATTCCCTCCGATGACAAACCTTGGGTCTGAATTTGGGCTTTGGCCTCTGCTGGGAATTAATTAATCTGCATCGCGCTGCTCTTACCGAGATTTCAGCTCTTTCGTTTCCAGCTGCGGGACGCTGAGCCCGGGGGTGCCCCGGCTTTAAAAATCAGAATTTCCTCCCGAAAATTCTGGCAGAAAAAGTGACTCGATGAGACCTGGTGACTGAGGGTGACGGGGTCGGTCCCGGGCTGGCAGCCTCGGGGCTCATTTACATCTCGCTGAGCGAGAAGTCGGGCGTGAGCCGCTTTCCTGTCAGCGCCCGACTCGACCCAAACCCCCCCATTTGCTTTGTCTTTCTCGGGGCTGGCAGCAAGACCTGGGAGGGAAAAAAGCCCAGCGAGCCGTCAAGCCTCTTTCCTTCGTGGGTGGATTCTCTGGTGTCTAGTAACGGGGTTGAGCATGTGCTTCGGCCTCCTCTTCATCACCTCTATTGTTATAGTTGCTATTTCCAGGAGGTTTGCAGGAACTGAGTGCTTTTGAGGCTGCTGAAATCAGGTCTTCGGCCTCTCCTCCCTCACCTCTACTGTTATAGTTGCTATTTCCAGCAGGGTTGCAGGAACTGAGCGTTTCTGAGGCTGCTGAAATCAGGTAGAGCCGAGGCATTGAGGTGGATGCACAGACGTGATCGCACATATCCCCTGCCTTCGGAAAGGGAGCTGCAGACCCCCAGGGCTCACCGTGAGGACACCATTCCCCCTCCTTTCCCCAGGCCGCCACTCCGCCGGACGCCGATGCTCATACCTGCCCCGCTGTTATTTCTGGCCGCTGAGGGGCCCCTGAGCCACCGCGGGCTTCGAGGGGCTCCCGGGGCCGCAGGCAGCGTGACGGCGAGGAAGCACCTGCGAGCCCGCTGCTCAGCAAGCTGGCAGCGTCCCGTGCCCTCCCCCTGCACACCGGGCTCCCACACGTGCTGTCCCACCCCGGGGCTCCGCGCATGGGACCCCAAAGGGACACCCATCTTGTTTGCTCAGCCCTGCGTGCCGCCCGGAGATCTCCCTCCTCCTGGGAGGCTGCCTGGTTTTGGGGGAACCCTCTCCCCAGTGGTAACCTCAAAAGAATTTAACGGCGATTAAGTGTCTGATGGCCATTGCCAAGTGCTAAGGGCACCCCCGGGATCCCTGGGGGCTCTGGGGACCTCTCCAGGACCAGCCAGATAAATTGTCCCCACCTGGTTGGGTTGGTGCAACGTGTTGGCCATGCCAAGCTGCACCCATTGCGGCTGTGGGTCCCAGGGGAGTTAGAGAAGCTCGGAGAAGAGGGGTCAGCAAAAGAAGGCCTGGGCATCAGGGTGGCAATGCTGCAAAACTCCTCAGTGGGTGGCCCCGTGGGTCCCCACTTTCATGGGAGCGTGGTAGCTCACACCGCTCCAGGGCACGCGGCGGGGACGCCGGCGAAATGATTGCATTGCACCCCAAGCAGGCTGGTGGCTGAACGCTGCTGGGATTAGGGCTGCTTTTTTTTTGTCATCGTCTCTTCCCCACCCTGGCCTGGATTGCTCAGAAGTAGCAAAAAAGTAGCCGGAGAGGAAATGGAGTGTTTGCAGCCTCATCCGTCCGCCTGCGTGCGTAGCACCCCTGTTTGCTCGGGTGAGATGGGAGGTGGAGGGGATATAAAGAAGAGAAACTGGGTATCGTCTCCAGGACGTGCCCTCCCGTCAGATGCACGCTAAGAGTGATGAAGGGGTTCGTGTGTCCTTTGCCCGTTTGAAATTCAGAATGAAAAGTGAAGAGAACTTTCCTCTCTGATTTCTCTTTGATTCTGCAAGTGGCAAACTCTGCCCAGCCCCAACAAAACTCAGAAAGGCAGCTTGCCCAGATCAGAGAATCATAGAGTCGTTTCGGTTGGAAAAGCCCTTTAAGATCATCAAGCCCAACCGTTCCCCTAACCCTGCCATCCCACCACTAAACCCTGGCCCTAAGCACTGCGTCTGCCCGGCTTTTAAATCCCCCCAGGGGTGGGGACTTGACCCCTTCCCTGGGCAGCCCCTTCCAGTGCTTGACAGCCCTTGCGGGGAAGAAATTTTTCCTGATGTCCAACCTAAACCTGCCCTGGCACAACTTCAAACCATTTCCCCTCGTCCCATTGCCCGTTCCCAGGGAGAAGAGGTTGACCCCCACCTCACTCCCCCCTCCTGTCAGGCAGTTGTAGAGGGTGATAAGGGCTCCCCTCAGCCTCCTCTTCTCCAGATTAAACAACCCCAGCTCCCTCAATCGACATCTCTGGGCCTGAAGAAAATAACTCCGATGGAGGGGAGCCAATATTCCCGCTGCAATGCTGCTTGCTGGGAGCATGGTTTCCCTTGGCCTGACCCTGGGATGCTGCAGGTGCCTATGTCCCATGTTCCTGCAGCCCCAACTTGCCGGGCATGGGTACGGGAGATGAGCTTGGGGACCGCAGGACCCATCTATGTGCTTAAGAGAATTAGAGCAGTTAATGAAGGAGCTTCCCTTGCATCCCACACGGTGCTTATCCAATAAATACTGCGCCAGCCAAGCTGCAGGGCTGGGGAGGAAGGGTTTCCCTGCCGTATTGAGTATGCCGGTGAATGAGGGATGTGTTCACTTTTTGCCACTGTTATTCATGCCATTGGATTCCTCATCCTTTTTTCTCACCATTTTTTGGGGCAGGAGGCTACAGGATGGAATGATGCATTAAGTCTTTTGCTCCTGCCCAGTCCCAGTTGTGAGTCAGAGCCAGGCATCCAGGTGAGCATCCCCTCGGGGCAAAAGGAGGCGTTTGACAGGGATAAGCAATCAAAAGAGGGCGAAAACCAGGTCAGAGATAAATCCAGGCCTGGGGGGGGCGGTGGGTGGATTTTGCAAAATAGCTGGAAATCTCACAAGGCCAGGCTGTGTCTCATGAGATTTCTGATACTTCCCACTTCTGGCTGGGCCAGAAATACCGCAAGAACAATGCTGCGTCATCATTCTCGGCGTTGGCTTTGCTCTTCCCATACTGCCAGCAGGGATTATCCTCCCAAACATCTCCCCGGCTATGGATCCACCGGCGCTGGCTGCACCTCCCAAGGCAGCATCGCCAAACGGCGCCCGGCTCAGGCGACGTCCGGCTCTTCCTATTAAGACCCATGCGTCAAGAAGGAAGATATTTTTGGTCAAGAAATCAAATGACTCATCTGTGGATCCGAAGAACTATTTTGGGACAGAGCGTGCACCTCCCCGGCGCAGTCCCATGCCGATGCGTGCGGCCGACGGCTTGCTGGCGATCTTGAACTACCCCGGGGAGGTGGGTGCAGAAGGGACATTGCACCCCCAGCCTCCCGGATCTCCCCGGATTACGAACCCCAGAGACCGCTGGTGGCCAGGGATCTTGTGCAATCCCACTGTACGCGTTTCAGTTCGGTCCTTACCCTTTCCGCCCTCCGGCCGGGTTTGTTATACAGAGGAAGCTTGTTAGGAGCCTCGGCAAACAGACAGGAAACCGAGTCTTTCACTGCGCGTACACATTGTCTGCCTGGGGCTAATTTTGAACAGAAAAAGACCTTATTTATTTCTTTTATTTATAAATTCTGAGCTTTGAAGACAAGCACACACTCTCGTTGGGCTAGGAAGCGTGCAGAAGAGGGCAAGGGGAAGAGCAGCCGTTGCGGCACGGAGCGGCTGTACAAAAGCCTGGCTCTGGTGCTCGCGGCAGGGTCACGGCAGGCTCGGACATCGCGTGATACAGCATGGGGTGATGTCCATGGGGTAGTGGCCAGCAGAGATGGTGCAAATACTGGGGCTCAGGTTGGGAAGCTCTCGCTGCCCAGTCTTGGGGTGGAGACTCCACCAAAGACCTCATGGGCATCCCTTGGGTCAATGATGGTGAAGATGATGCTGGGCTGCAACCCACATCGCCCGGTGGGTGCTGAGGTCCCCATGGAGGTTTGGGTGATGGGGAAGCAGCCTTGGCGAGGTCAGGTGGCCAATGCTTGGGTCCATGTCTGGAGGCATCACCACTGGCCTTGGCCACCGCCTCTGGAGAAGCTGCTCAGATCCCCACCAGTGTCAGAGGCAGGGGGAGGGCTGCCTCTCACCCACCCCACGGGCTCTCGGCCCCCACCAGCCCCCAGGGACTCTGGTGAGACCTTCAGGGAAAACAGAGACTCCTTTGGAGATTTTTTTTGGTTTAATTTTCCGTGTACCGGTGGGTATTTCCAGGGCAAGGTAGTGAGATGCAGGCAGGCAGATATTAGTCACGCAGCAAGACTTTAAAAAGTGAAAACACGAAGTTGAAAGCTACCAAACCTGTGGCAACTTCCCAAATCCCACCCAAAAAGTAGCAAAACTCACCTAAAAAGGCACAAAAAAAGTAAAAGTTCCAGCGTTGCTTTTTTGGGGTTGTTTCTTATTGTTGTTGTTGCTGTTGTTTTTGGAGAAACTTCAGGCTTTATTCCGAGAAAGGGGAAGCGTTGGGGCCATCGGCTCTGCAGGGTTGTGCATCTCCCATGGGTGCCTCCTGGGAGAGCAAAGATGGGGGGGTGAGCCCCAGCACCCCGGGTTGCATCAGGGCTTGGGCAATGCAACAGTGATGCTGAGGTTTCTGTGGCAGAGCCAGGAGGTGCAGGATGAGACACACGGGTGATACCGAAGAAGAGAAGCCTCCCCTTATCCTCTGCCCCGTTAGGGCTTTGCACGGATGGGTTTGGGCACGGGGCTGCTCCGTTGCTCCCCCTCCTTCACAGCCACACCCCACCAGTGAGCTCGGTCTCAGCTGCACCCAAAAAGACACACCGGCCATAGAGGCTCTTTTCTTTATTTAACCCTCCCCGACCCCAGGATCGAGGAGCCACTTCCACATTTTCCCCCCGCGGGCCGCGGCCAAGAAGCCCTGGA
>NW_009260945.1:4657818-4678866 GCF_000687185.1 Egretta garzetta | reverse complement strand
CACCGGCCATAGAGGCTCTTTTCTTTATTTAACCCTCCCCGACCCCAGGATCGAGGAGCCACTTCCACATTTTCCCCCCGCTGGCCGCGGCCAAGAAGCCCTGGAGCCGTTTCTCCTCCTCCTGCCCGGCTGGCCTGGCTTGCAGATGCTCAAACCACACGCGCCTTCGCCCACCCCAGCCCATCGCAGATGGACACGGCTAAAAATACCTAAAAATACTGCCTGGCCGCAGGCGTCCTGCGAGGGTCTCACAGCCAGAGCAGCTGGGACCGAGGGGACGGGCTAAAAATAAGGGCGCGGTACGAGTTTCAGAAGATCCTGAAACATAAGGTGAAACTCGGTCCGGGTTAACGGAAGAGCTGAGCGTGCTGGAGGGTTTGTTTCTGCTCGAGGAGGCTCTGCAGGAGAAACGTGGGAGCCTGGTAGCTCCTGTGTGTGGATTTAGGGGGGCATCACCATCCGTGCATTGCCTGTGTTTGCTCTTTGGGGTTACCACCCGAGCAAGGGGACGCCTTCTTGGGGACCAGAGGTGCTAAACCCATGCTGTACCCATAAATCTCCTGTTAGGGATGAAAACTTGGGGGTTTGGCCCCCTCACCTCGTGTAGCAAGTCTGGGCTTGCATCCAGCCCAGCATCCCCCTGTCATTGCACGTACACCTGATAGCATCCGTGCAAAATGGCCGAGTCCCATCCTGCCCCAAGACGATGCTCAGGCCCTCTGGCCTTTTATATGGATGGCAGCTGGGGCAGGGGGAATCTCTCTCTGATGTTTCTAGACATGAACCATGAGCTGGTTCCATGCCTGAGGGTGTGCAGTCCTGTCCGGGTCCCCTCGATCTGCCACCAAGCCCAGAGGAGCCCGTGGTGGCCCCGTCCCCCACACCTTGCACAACCCGCTGGGCCTTCTCCTTCCTTGTGCTGGGTGAAATCAGAGCTGTTATTTCAAAGAGCAGCTTGTGATTTATCACTGTAATCTCAACCACAAGTTGAGCTGGCAGTAGTTAGGGGAGCCACGAGGAATAGGAGAAGGGGTTAGGCTATTAATTTATGCATCCTCTATGCTCTTGAGGTTTTTATTTCTTCAATACAAGAGCAAGGAAATATGGGTTTCTGCTGAGTAAAGAGGAGAAAATGAAAAGGAAAAAAAAAATTGCCTGGGATTTGTGCTGAAGTAGCTCATGTTGGGCCGTTTCTTTGCACACTGTAAAAAAAAAAAGCAGCTTTCTGAACTTTGAAAGCCAAGGTCATTGCAGAAACAGGAGGCACCAGCCCTTTCTCAGCAAGGGCAACACCCTGGGAAGGAGAGCAGGGTTGCGCTGGCAGGTCCACGAGCAGAATTGAGTGGGGTTTCTCCTCTCTCTTCCCCCCTTCTGCTTCTCTATAAGTCACTTTTACGGCTCTCAGCAGCCCTTCGGCAAAGCACAGCTTCGCACCGATGTTAACGAGTCCTTAAATCAAAGGGGCAGCTGAAGGGATGTGTCGGCCAAATCAAACCTTGCGTCTCCTTCCAGCAAGGGCTGGGCTGGGGATGCACAGCCCGGGGCGTCAGAGGCGCAGAAAACTCCCAACCACTGACCGTCTGTGAAGTAACAGCATTTTCATCTTCAGGATTTGATTTTCTTTCTTATTTTCATCTTTACGATTTGATTTTCTTTCTTATTTTCATCTTTATGATTTGCTTTTTTTTTTTTTCTTATCGTCATCTTTATTTATATGTAATTCTACAGTCTATTTAAGGCTTTAAATTCTATTTTGCCCAGCTTTGCTCTGTTCTGAAGGGACCTGGAAGCAGATTTTTTTGCTAAATATCAGTGAGATGCGCATTACCTTATGTAATTTCAGTCTCCGCAGATCTAATAAACTCCCCAAATTTCCCAGATTTCCCGACACTGGAGCCTGGTAGAGCCCTTTGCATCCAGTACTCTGAGCTCCTGACGTGCTTAGAAGAAACCCATCAGGTTTTTTTAATTCTTTGCCTTGTCGTGCAGAAGAAAAGGCTGTTTTCCAGGCTTGCTACAGACTGCAGAGGAGTCAGACAGCATTTTAACCCAGTCTGAGGAAATGACAAAGCTTTAACTCCCCTGCAAGGTACTGGAATAGTTTTCATTAAATACAATCTTTGCAAGAACCTGCAGTTATTTTCCAAGGCCAAAAAAAAAAAAAAAAAAAGCTGTTCTTCCTCGGCCTTTCTGGTTTGCTAATCTACGTTGACATTTATTAGCAATTATTTATTTCCTTCCCCGTTGGCTGTTTATGGTGCAATTTTTCAACAAAATAGGCATTACTCAATAATAACCTCTGCAAAAAGGCAATTAGGAAACGCGAAGCGGCGCGTTGCAGGGATGGCTTACAGAGATTGTGGGCCTTTTCCCCGGTACAAAATCTCGTTTGCTGCCTCAGCTGGAGCCAAAGATGCTGCTGTGGGCAGCAGAGCCCGGCTGAGCTGCGGGACCGCAGCACCGCAGCCTTCGCCCCGTCCTTTCTGCAAAAGACCCAGGGGTTTGTCCCTGCTATTTGCAGCCTTCGCAAGGAGCAGCAAGCCGAGGACCACATGTTGAAGGAGACCTGGCTTTCGCTGTCTCCTGGGTAATAATTTTCTTTCTTCCCTTTGGGTTTTGGTGATGAGGAAGATCTGTAAGAAAACAGGATTCTTGTTCCTTAATGAAAACGCTCCTCGCCGAAAGGCTCCCACGACTTCCCATAAAGCCACAAGATAGTGCACAAACAAAAAAAAATTAAATAAATATATATATTAAAAAATATCTCAGCCTTTCAGTGCAGCACTTTGGGAGTGTTTCCCCACTCACCCCCTCCGCGGGGAGAGCTCTGCACTGGCTGCCCTGCCAGAAGACACAGTGGGGAGAAAAGAAAAAGCTTTTCATTGAAATAAGAAGAAAATAGAGCCCTTTTCTAGGTACGCTTGCATGCAGCACCTTGTACCCATCACCCCATATCCTTCCTGGCAGGTGCTGATGGAGAGTTGGGGCATGATGTTGGGGGCTGGTGGGGGGGTTTGGGCACGATATTGGCTCCTTTCTCATCCCGCCCAGCTGGGGATTAATTGCAAAAAGCATCCCAGAAATCGCTGGGGCCGGGTGACAGCAGGAACCACGCTAGAGAGGGGTGAGAGAACAGCGGGTGCTGCTCGAAGGCGGGGGACAGCCCAGTCCTGGTTCTGCTTGGCTGGAGCTACCACCTAAAATAATCGCGGCAGTGTTTTTGCTGGTTAGGGCAACTTAATTTTCATTTTCCGACTGGTTTCCCGGCCGGGACACAGGCAAGGTCTGGTTCAGGGGGGGCAGGCGGTGGCGAGGGCATGGGGTTCCTCCGCACCGAGGGCGTCTGTCTGTCCGGAGCGGCTCCCCGATGCTGCATCCCAATTCTGGTCCTGGCGGAGCCAAAGCTGGGCAGGGTTATGCCCTCTCTGCCCCCGGCTCCGGCAGACCCACAGAGATCGGAGACCAAACCTCGCCCCGCTCGCTCAGTGTCCGTCGTTTTGCACCATGGCCGTCTGTCTGCTGGTCTTGCCATGGGACGTGGGCTGCTGTGCAGCGGGGTTGTATATCCAGCAACGGCACAGGACTGTTGTATAATTATTTATTATATCTTAATTAGATCATAAAACCCCCTCTGGGCTGTGATAGGCTGGTTAAATCATCTGTGCTCTAATAGGCAATGTACATAAACCTTCCGTAGGCACCAAGCGCTCCTCGAGACAAGATTAAGCTCACCAATAACAAATCCAGTGGCGTTCCATCTATTTATACAAACCACTAAGGCACATGGACACTCCACCGCGCGCTTCTTTACGTCTGCCATGAATCCCGCGTTCCCCGGCGCTCCGCACTTACCGAGCCAAATCGCTCCCCCCGCTTATATCCAATATTTCCTCTGCGCTTCAAGGGCTGAAAACCTTTCTCTTTATGGATTCCTTTTCAATTCCACCCCCAAAACAACCCTCTGGGTCATTGAAAGTGCGAATGTTTGTGGCGAGGATCCTTATAGGGAGCCTGGGAATTATTTTACTGCTGCGAACTTTTCTCACGTCTTAGCAAAATTCAGATATCCTAATCCCAGTGTTTCTAAATTACAGAGCTAAGACAAGAGCGGCTTGTTCAGTGTATGGATTTCTTTCTAGCCACTTAAAAAACTGAAAAACATTGCTTTGGAAAAACATTTGCCATTGAAAAACATGCTTTTCTGTTTGTAATAAATACAACAGCACAGCTCGCGAAAAGATGACTTTTAACCAAGCAAAGGCAATCCCTGAAATGAGGAGTTTTAAATCCTTCTAGAAAATGTGTATGAGGATCAGGGGGGAGAAATATCTCGCTAGAAATAACAACCGCAGCCTGGAAAGTGAACAGTGGAAATATTCTTACATCTGAACAGGAAGAATCCACAGCCATTGAAAACCATTACAGTCAGTGGTAATTAGGGCTGATTGACTAAAAACAGAGTCCGACGTGGGCTCGGCTCTGCTCGCGGGCCGTACTGAGTCACTGTGAAAACCACATGTTAAGTTGTTAGAGGAAAAAAAAAATTAAAAAAAAAAATATATATATATCAGAGCAGGTGGGATTTTCCATAGCCCTGAGTGATGGAGGAGCCCGGCGTCGGGCATCAGCTGCAATTAACGGAGATGGTGCCGTCTGCTCCCCGGCACCAGCCCCATTTGGAGCCTGGGAGAGCAATGGTGGATGCTCCCCAGGGCGGGGGTGAGGGAGACCTCACGCGCCTGCCAGGGATGTGCATCCCAGGAATTCTGAAGGCAGGAACACTGACGGAGAAGCTGCACTCCCCGTGGAGCCCACGTCCTCAAAAGGCGGAAAACAGGGAAGATGGAAGCCCTGCTCCCCTATCCTGCTGGAGGCAGATCTCCCACGGACAGATCCAGCCTCACCGGCAGCACGGATGGAAGCCCAGAGCCCTGCCTTGGGGTGCTCCGCTCTCCAGAGAAAGTTTTAGGGCCGTGAAAAACCACTTCCCCAAAATCGTTGTTGCTCTTTCACCATTGGAAGGGCTGAAGGCCCTGCAAAAAAGACACAGGCACACCGTGTGTTGTTGGGGGGGCGTGGGCAAAGCGGAGCCGAAGCCTGGCGAGGGAGGGCTCTCTCCAGCCTGGGATGCAGCTCTGCTTGCCCTTCGGATGCTTGGAAGATGGAGAGCCTCGAGGGCTCAGGGCAACCCCTGCTCTGCGAGAAGGGGCTGGTCCCCCAGGACCCATCTCCCTGCCCCTTGCTCCAAACCCTGAAACTTATGATTTCATGACTTTCCCATGGTTTTTGTTTGCTGTCATAAATGAGTAGGGCTTTGACAACCTTGCTAGTGAGATAAGTGCGTGATCCGGGCTGGGGCTCCTGGTGCCTGCTGCCTTTTGCAGCGACAGAAGCAGAGCTGGAGCATGCACTGTGCGAGAGCTTCGCCATCACCCGCTCCTGTGGCTCAATTTGGGGCTGGGAGATGGAGAAAAAACCCCCCTCACCACCTCTCTCTGCAGATTTTTTGCATGGTGCGGGGCTGGCTTGGCCCCATTCCCGCTCTTCTCCCAATGTAACGGCACGGTCAGAGTCTCGCTATTATTCACCATCCTGTTTCTTATAAACCCAAGCAAGCTCTTTGCTCTTTTGACTCACCGCCTGCTCCCTCCAGGGAGGCTTTGCAGCAGGAGCTGGGCTGTGAATCAATACAGTGAATTCAGAAACCAGTCACCGGCATGAATAATTTAGAATATTCTCTGGAGCGGGCTGGCCTGCACTTACGCCTGTAGGGCAGAGACTCAGGTCCGTTCTCTGCGGAGGGCTTTCGTTGCACTGCCAAGGGGATGCTCCCCACGTGGGCATTTTTTCCCTTAGGGAAACAGCAGAACCAAAATCCACCCCTTGCTCCTGGGAGCCAGCAGGAGAGGCGAGGGGAAGGGGACCCATCGCTGCCCACCGGCGCCGGCAGCCTTGGGCAAAGCATCTGAGCACGCATCCGAGCTCGGCAGCTCCGAACCGAGCCCCGTGGGGAATTGCTGCTGCAGACCCTTCCCAATGAGCTGCCTAATTGACTGCTTAATGACCTGTTTTACAGTGATGCCTATAACCGGCCTGGCACTGGGTTTTTAAGCTCTCTATGCCAGCCTGGCTCTGGGTATGTTCCTGGGAGCAAGGAGGGGGGGACATAGGCACCGTCCCTTTTGCCCCCAACTTGGTGTCCCCTGTGGCAGCTACGGGGCCGTCCTGCAATCCCTGGGGCCAGGCCTGGACAGCTTTGGCCAGGTGACCATGACCAGGTCCAGGCGTGCCCCAAAGCAGGGCTACAGCTCGTTTTCCTGGCCGAGCCCTTGAGTGAACCCGGTTCCACGTATAAATGGTGTGGTTTATTGCATCCAAATGACAGAGGGTTTGGATTCAGGCCATGATGCAGCAGATAAAAGCTAAAGGAGACCCAGCCGCTGGGTGGGAAAGCTTCACCTTTATACATGACCCTGCCCTCCGTGCCAGGCGGGTTCAAGGGAAGCCCCCTAGAAAGGCAATTGCTTTTCTCTGCCTGTGCGCAACTTTTTGGGGTCCTGGAGCTGCTCCCTGGCACAGCGGCCAAGGTGGCTGGTAGAGGAACAGAGAGCGCTTCGTATTTAGGAAGTCAAAAGGAGGACCGAGTTCTCTAAAGGGATGGACCGAGAGCAAGAAGGATGGCAATCAGGCAAAAAGCACCCAGCTGCTGGAGCCAGAGGGATCTCTGTCCCCTCCATCCCTGCCATCCCCCAGCGTGGAGGGGGGGGTGCACCCAGAGCTCCTGGCGCCCGGCTTTGCTGCGTCCAGGTCACACCGAGCCACATGATCTGTGGGGTCGGAGCAGCAACAACAGGAACAATCTGTGGGAGAGGAACTTAGGATGAGCCCAACTTCTCTAAAAGTATAAAAAGACCCCGGGGCCCGCAAAAGGCATCGACTTGCACGTCCTCTCCTCCCGCCGCTGCTGCTGCCTCACAGCCCTGACGGTTGGGAAGCCGGCCTTGTCCTGGCATTGTGCAATACCATTTCTATGCACTTGGCATCGGCTGGCCCCGCTGCTCGCCTGCCCTCCCAGAAAAGGAAATGCAACCCCACCGATGCGTGAAGATCCTTCACCAGAGAGCAAACGGCTCCGCTCAGCCTCTGCCCAGCGTGGGGGCTTCACCCAGGTGATGCTCCCATGGAAGGAGTGAGCGAGCCTGCAAAAAACCACCCTGAATCCCATTAAAGAGCATCGGGGAAGGGAATTGTACGGAGTAGCTCTGCCTCCTATCAAAGGATGCTCATGCAGCTCAAACCAGGAGCAAGGGCAATGAATTCAAAGTCAGATTTTCAGCATCTTGCTGGATAGTCATTCGCTAAGCACAGCTGTGCCAGTTTTTGGGGTCCTATTCCCATCAATTTCTTCTTTTTCCCTGGATTTATTGGTGTTTCCACTTGCTGACCACAGTCAGCAGGGAGGACGTGCCCCTGGTGCACCATGGCTTTTGCAGCAGCTCTCTGCATGTGCCCTGAAGGCAGGCATTTAGACAAGGACATTTTAAAGCTTATTTCTGCTTTGAGGAAACAGGAGCTCTGGCTGAAACCTTCCAAAAGGCAGAAAAAGACCCACACTGAAAATGAAGGTGAAGCTTGTCGGGTCCGCTCCAGACCAGCCCATAGAAGGACACATCTTGCACACAAGCCAACCTCCAAGCTGGTACCTGGTGGCACCCTCCAGGGAGATGGGTCAGGTGCTGCGATTATGGGGCACATCTAAAGGTGCTTGTGGGTTTTGTCATGGGTTATGAGCTAAGAAAACCTATCATCCCTTGTAGAAAACCTTGCTTCAGTCATACCCTTTGGCGACCACACCTGCAAGGCTGTGGTAGAAACCATTCCGCAGTGTGATGTTTTCTCCTAGCCTGGAGGGAAATGTTTTGCTGACTGGGAAGAGGGGAATAACAGGGGAAAAACGGATCTTAAATTCTAGGTACTGCTGGCTGCTAGAAAATTGATCTTCACTATGAAGGCAAACTGATGAGCCCAGGGAGGAGGAAAACTCAAAACACGATGAGATTTAAAACCGTAGCCCATGGCCACTTGCAAGGTGGCTGTGGCTTATGTGTTTCAACATTTTTATAGTGAGTCATTGAAATGAACCAGGAGCTGAGATTCTAGGAATTTTGTTTTTTTTTTTTAACTGGTAGGAAAGGAGGAAGAACCAGAGAGAGATGCTGCTTCTGCACTAAAAATACTGTTTGGAGAAGGACATCTGCAGTGCAGCTTTGAGAGTGAAGGTCCTCAGTGTTTGGGCTGTTCTTCAAATGTGACCTCCTGACGTTGGGAGCGGTACAAAGACTGGAAAGGAAAGCAAAAGGTTGCAGCCATCCCCTTCTCCCTTTAGAAATACTCGTTCAGCTGGAAGGGTTGCAATGAAATGGAAAGGAAATCTCATGGTCAACCTGCGGTACAGGGGTGGGGACACCCCCGAATTGGCCTTCCTAGTTTGGGATCCCCATCCAGCAGATCCGGACTGGTCCCAGCTGCTGGAGGCCTTTTGGGGATGTGGGTGTTGCCGAGAAGTCTGACAAGCCATGCATAAAACTTCTGGGAGGGTATTTGTGAAATCCAAGCACATTTCACCCCCTCTGCCCTCCCCCCCAGCATCGAATAAGTGACCTTTTCGTTGTCTTTTATTTTCACTTTCGAGCTCTTGCCCTGCAGAGGTCAAGCCGTTTAAAAAGCTCGGCAGAATTAAAGAGGCAGGGTTAATCCTCCCAGTTATTTTATCTTTCTGGATACCATGTCATCTTGCTTTAGCCAGGGTCAGGTGTTTTGCAAAAAATCAAAATGTACCAAGCCACCACACGTTATACCCCAGAGAACCCAGGAAACTTGAGTTACAAAGCCCAATCTTTGTGAAAATACCCATTTGCATCTTTGTCTCTCCATTCGGAGACTCTCTGCAGTTCTTGTTTTTCAAAAAAAGGAAGAAGGATTATGATGTAACGACAGGACTCCAGGAGCTGGAGATTTATGGGGAAAAAAAAATAACAAGTATTATACAACTCATCAGCAAGTGGTGACAAACCACCTGCGCTTCCCCCTGCTCTTGTTAAAACATCTCTGCAACGAGGTACCATCACTTTGCTTCTTGATTCTGGTTTGGTCTATAAGATTGCACCCACCCGGGGCAAGGAGTCAGGCCATAACCCTCCACCAGCTCTAGTGTGCCGCTGTTAATTTAACCCCTGATTACTTAGCCCTATAGTAGGATGAGGTTATCTCTTATCAGGGTTCGGCGGAAACATCGCCTCCCCCGTGCACCGATAGCAGCAAACCCCCAATCTGGAGTTAAACATTAATGAGCTGTCACGATGCTGGATTACCAGAAATCTGTTGAGCTAAGGTCATCCTTGGGGATGAACGATGAGGTTTATTTTAAATCTTCCCCAGGATATGGTGGGTCGAGGCTCGGAGGGAAGGCTGGTGTGGGCGTCAGCAGTCCCTAGCGTGGTTGAGGTCTCTCTCGGCTAACGTCAAGACTTCATCAGACTTCTTGCTTTGGTCTTGTGGTCCAGCGGCTGCTTCCCTCCAGATGTTTAAAGGAAAAAAAAAGCAAGAAAGGCGGGGGAAGGCTCGGTTTCTGAAAGCCCTTTCAGCCCTGCTTTTATTACTGCTAATGGGATAGCACATGGTATTCTTGCCGTTCACGGGAACCTCTTCAGATGGTGGCTTCAGCTGAAGGGGCACGTGGCAGTGAGCTCCCCGGCCTAATTACCTCCACCAAGTGCAAGCGCTGCCCTTTGGGGGGGGGTTTAATTTCCCATCTATTCCTTTCATCTAATGGCTCCTTGCGCTTGGAGTACAAACCATGAAAACAGCTCTTAATCTACCTCCTGCCTTCCACCAATTATTTAATACCTGTATTTTATTCCTTCTCATTTGTCTTTCTAACTACCCTAATCTTTCCAGATTCTCTCATCAGCATTTTCCCAAGCTCTTTATTGTTTTCTGATTGCTGTAATTCCGCAATATCTTTTGGCACTAAAGCACGGCTCCCCAGAGGAAGAGGCTCATGAATTTATACAGCGACATTACACAGGCTTTTCAGATGAGTCTCGGGGCTGATTTGGAGGCCCAGAAATGCTCCTTCTGTTCCTACCTCTCCTGTCGCCGCATCCCTTTAATGAGCGGACGCGCAGAAATTAGAAAGTAGAAATTGCACAAGTGGTTTGCTCCGGACTCTTGGTAGAAAGAGGCATGAAAGCCGGGGTCAAGGTTTTTGGAGATTAAATGCTTGGTCTCCTCCATCCTTCCCCACTCTCTACACCTCTGACTTGGCAGGGCATTTCTCTCTTCATTTGTCAAGACAAGAGTTTCAGCCTGGGAGGGAATTTTCCCCACGGTACTAATTTCTTCTTCTTCTTGCAACCGAGGCACATTTGAGAATTTGTTCCTGAAACTTCCCATGTTCTAATTTTACATGATGGGGCTGTCAGAAGCAGCGGACGAGAGAAACGAGATCTCCTCTGCAGCTTTGGGGTGACTGTGCTGCCTGAGAAGGGGTGATGAAACGCAAAGGCTGTTCCCCTGTTCATTAATACCAAATTTCCTACCTCGGCTCCAGGGGTTTTACGTGACACAGACTCAACCTGGCCTCAACACGACGTTCATTAAATCCTCTTTAAGCATCACCACCTCTTTTTTTCTTGCTTGGCAGAGTAATCTGCCTTCTAACCAAATACTCGAATGAGTTCACGTCAGGAGAGGAGTCTTAAATATGATCAGTATGAGGAAATACATTGGGGTACTGGGAATAAACATGTCTTCTGGGAGCTTATTTATCTTACAGGGCTGCTCTAGACTAAGGATTGGGTGAGACGGGAGCCAAACATTGCTCTAAGGTTGCTTCACGCAACCTTTTTTTTCCTCTTCCAGTAATTTGTTTCTCTTTTAGTCTAAGAGTAGAATTAAGAGAGTCACAAATTATGACAAGAGATTCCGCTTGTGAAACATTCTGCATTTTCTGAAGGGCAAGAGCACACAGCTGCAGGCTAAGTACTAGTGGGTGGATGGAGACGTATGCACCCATGCCGGGACCGGGGTGCGGGTCAGGGCTCTGGTGGAGTTGCGCTGATGAGGGTTTGGGTCTCTGATTCTACATGACCACTTCTGCTAGTTCATCCCACTTGAAAAGCCCCAATAATTGCAAGTCCTGTTGCTGGTGAGAATGAAAGCCAGCACTCCCTAAAGGTCCCCCAGGAAGGATGCTCAAGGTCAGAAGTGGGAAAGTGGTTTCCTCTATGGCTCGTTAGTTATCTGCCTTATCTGCCTCCTCTCCAGCACGGGATAAGATCAGCAAAGACTAATGTGTGATCACTTGGTTGGGAACCAGGAGGGGCTCAGAAAACAAATCTGAAGATCCAAACATCTCCAATTCTGGAAAGGTTTGGGTTGGTACCTGGTGATGGGGTGTGACCTCTGGTGTATGTCAGCCAGGACTTGCAGTGTGAATTTGCAAATAAACCCCAACCTTCAGATCAGGGTTTGATCACGTTTGCCAGCTGTGGAAACCATCGAGCTGCCGTATCAAGGACTTGGATTTTAAGGGTCCATGGAGGAACTCGATGTGGGCTTGAGGTGTTGCAGCCTCAAGGGCTTTGAGCCTGAGGTCTGTAAAAGCCATCTACTACCCACAAAGAGAAGCCAGCTTCTATCTGCTCCCATGATTATGGGTGGGAGGAGGAAGACCTTTCCTCAGTCGGACTGAGATCTCTCTGTTAGCATTTTTCTCCCGTGTCAGTTGAACAACAAGAGCAACATGGGTCCAACTCAAGGCCAAGCCTTGGAAGTCTTCCACAACCAGTACCACTCATGGTGCCCAGTACTGTTTTCCTGAGCCCCAATTAGTTGATTATCATTAGCCCAGGCGGCCAGGGTGTCTGACAGCAGCTCTGCTGATGCTCTCCATGTCTCGTTGTCTCAGATGCCTGTTGGGACTCCATTTTTTTGAGCCCACAAGCATCATCACCTGCTGCCTGATGAGTTTTTTCCCCTTTTCTGGCCCTGCAGTGTGTTGACAGGAGCAGATCATGGGACAACCTGCCACGTGGAACCAACCGACCGCATCTTGGTGCGGTCCGTTCTCACCTTTTTTTTTTTTCCTCCGAGCGGCCAGAATATGACCATAAAAGGTAATAATGGAATATTGGGTGAGAAGCCCTGCCCCGATTGGCTGAGCGCCGATTCGTGATGGTTTCGGGGGAAATAACCAGGTTGGAGTAATTTTTGGGCCGAGAATAAAAACAATGCAACAAAACCATGTGGTTCACCATTGAAACCAAGGCAGGACTTTCGGTGTCAGTGCCTCCCGTTGTTCTTGGTTCCACCTGCGTGAAACTGCAGCAGGGACCTCACTTCCGCGTGGGCACAGCGGCTCAGCCGCACAGAGCTCCTGGTTCCCATAAAACATCTTTGCAGCCACCACCAGCTGATGCCACCTAAGGTAACATCTCCTGGAGGTGAACTGGAAGGATCTGGTGGCCAGGTTGGCCAGAAACCACAACTGCAACCAGCTCCTGTCAACCTGGTGGCCTTCTGGGTTGGGAAAACCCAAGCACCGGTTGCGTCTCTGTGTATCCTTGTCTGAAAACCAGCAGAACAAAGTCCCTGCATGCCTGAACATCTCTTCCACCCAACCCTCATTAGACCATTTGCACGGTTAAAAACAGGACTTTAATCTCCCGAGACGCGCGCCTAAAATGTGCCACCAGCACTGAATAACAGCATTTAATAAATACGATAAAAAAGGCTGAGAAAGTTTCCTGGAAACTTTGGCAGCCTTGCGTTGGGAGCAGATGTTTGCAGAAAGCAAAGTTCTTGTAAGTTGTAAAGACATTTTCCTGTTTAATTATTACCCTGAGAAACCTGATGGCTGAATTAGGATATTTGTGCTCAGGAGCATGGAGAGCTGAGGTATCGGCTTCACCCCTTCTGGGAAGGCCGCGCCCATGTAAAGTCTTCATTCATTGCCTTGATCCAATAAGAACAAGACGGCTTTATGGTTAATGCTGTTCTTGGAGTCGGAAATGGGCTCTGGTCACGGAGCCAATGGCAATCTTCTGCCTTGCCTTGTGTGCTCAGGGTGGCAACAGGACCGTCTGCAATGAGGAGCGTCTCCTCTGGAGGATAAACCCAACTGTCTGCAGGATGAGACGGCAGCCTGGCTGCCGTGCTGGAGGATGTTTGCATTAATCACCTCCCAGAAGAAGTGGCTCTGGCAGACTTTGGTTCCTTCCTTAAACTGAAATGGGGTGTTGGTCCCCTCCTCGCTGGCTGCTCCTGGCAGCATCAGGTCGATCATCTGCTCCTTTGGTGAGTCCGTCCAAGTCCAGGGGAGACGTATCGTGCAGGTGGCTGCACAGGCGCCGCAGCCTGCTCTGTTTATCCCTTTCTTCAAATTCCTCCCCATTCCTCCTTGCATCCACCCTTCCCCTCCCAGTCTCTCCCCTTTCCCCCGGGCAACTCATTTCCCAATGATGTTGGAGACAGTCCTGCACCATCACCCGACCTCTCCCTCTCCATCAGGCCCCTTCCTCTGCTCTTGCCCCAATCCCGGGTACCTTGTGCTCTCCCGCAGTAGCAGAGCCCTGGTTCTCCTCGCTCCACCGCCCGCTACAATTCCTCTCCCCGTTACCACTGCAGCTATTTCTTCAGCGGTGACCGCAGCGGCGAGCCCCAGGACCTATCGCAGCATCGCAAGCCATGGTGCTTGGCCCCACAAAACCAGAGGGGAACCACAGCATCTTACTCATTGGCACTGGAGTGATGCTACCCCCTTCGCCTTCTTCCCGGTGGGCAGTGGTTTGGGGAGAGAGGGAAGAGGTGGCTGTGTTCGTTTTGGGGCTAAGTGCCTGCTCCAGGGGGTTGGTCTCCTCCATGGCCATCAACCCAACATCTTGGGGCTCTCCAAAACCAGTCTGGGCTGCAAGAGCCACAGTGTGGGCAAAGCATCTTTTGCAAGGCGGGGATGAAGGTGGTATTTGAAGGTTTGTTATCAGTGTGGTTCAGGGTAATGCTGGTGGTAAAGCAGCTCTGAAAACGGCAGCAGGGACTGGGGTAGAGCCAACCCAACCAAAGGTCTGTGCGGTGGTTTGCTGCTTGCTGCCTCTTAGTTTGTAGACTTGAATCATCAGGTCTTTGAGTCTAAACTGTGCTGTTCTGCAGTATACATGAAAAAGCTCGCTGGAAGTCCAGCTTAAGCACTCCGGGTATTTCAGATATACCCTTGTCCTTATAATACCTCCCCGGGGCAGAGCCGTGCTGATGTCCCCATTGCACAGACAGTGAACAGAGGCCAGGGGAACGCAGGGGGGTTTGGCCATGGCTGCAGAGGAAGCCTGCAGCAGAAGCACATTGAATTTGCCTCCAGCTCCCACCCTAAGCCTAGAGGCTCCCAGACCGCAGGTTTCCTTTCCAGCCTTTCGGTCCTAACCCCAAACCAGCCTGCAGAGAGCAAGAGGGAATTGCACAAATGCCTTGCCAGCATTTCAGAGAAACACCCCCACCGCCCCGAGTATTGTCTGGGTGCTCCCAGGGTGCTGGCAAGCCTGAGCCCCGGGCACAGCCCAGACCCTGTACAAGGTACCTGCTCGAAGCAGCCAGGGGGGGTAAACCAGGAGCTTTGGAGGGTAATTCAGACCCTTCAGAGGACAGTATTGCTTACCAAAGGGCCTCTTTTCCACAGAGGGATGGGGACACTGCCACCGTGCTGGGCCACACGCTGCACAGCACCTGCAGACAGGCGATAAAGCCGAGCAAGATGCAGCAGGGTGAACTACAACAGGCAAATAAGCATTGAAGAAAAAAATAATAATAATGAAAAAAAAAAGGAGCTTTAAGTACATGGCAGCTTGGTCGAGACCCTGTTCCTGTATTTGCTTAGCTGAGGGCTATCTTTATGAGTCCTTGCTACCAGATGTTCCTGCATTTGCATGTGGGGTGAAGGGAAGGGATGCTCAGCAGGTCCCAGGGGTGCTGGCTCGCTGCTGCAGCTGGATGGCGATTGCCACCCAGTGGCTGTGCATGCCCTGCTGCCTTTCCTGCCTTGCAAACTCCCTAAAAATAAAGCCTCGCTTCTGCAAGCACAGACCTTTTGGCAGCTGAAGCTGTTGCTTTTCTCTTCGGTAGCGATGGCGAAGCCTGCAGCGCAGTCCTTCCGTGCTCAGAGCACTCCTCTTTCACGGCCAGGGTGGTTTGACTGTGTATGAGACACACAAAACAGCTTTTTTTTTTTTTTTTAGTGCAAGTTGCTGCTGCTGAGCAGCTGGGTTAGCCCAGCCCAGCGCTCAAGCAAACCCTGCAGCTCTGCTGGAGCTGAGAAAACTTCCCTGACACACCTTGGTCCCTATCCTGACCAAGGCACTACCCCAGGCTGGCAGACCCCATCCTCAAACCCCTCACCACCAGCATGGCAGGGACCTGAGAGAACCACCCTCGCATTCCCCCAGCGCCTTTTTTCCCCCCTCGAGCTCATTCCTCAGCTCCCGTCATGGCAAACAGTTAAGCCTGTCGGTAATTTCTAAATCTGTGGCTGCTGCAAGTTTCCAGCCCAGAGAACATGGGGGCCTGCAGGGACCTGGGCCCCGATGGCTTTCCAGCTAATCCCTCCCGGACTGGGATGCATTTTCTGCTCTCGCTGACTTTCTGCCTAGAGTGTAAAACCAAAACCCCCATAGCAATCCCATTCCCCTGCTTAAGCGCTCCTAGTGATCCTTTCCAGCTATATTTCATGGGTTCTGCATTAACATTACCTACAGAAGGCATAGTCAATAAAGAGAATTACTCCTCCTGCCTACAGCAGAGCTAGTTATACCCCCAAAGCAGGATTTCATACCCTTATTTCCATGACTTCAGTAGTAAACGAGCCTCACCGTTATATAGGCACCTCCCCACCGCGCAGATTTGACCACAGTCCCTTTCAAATCAGCAGGGTGCTCCTGCTGTGGCTAATGAGGCTAATTGGGAGCAGGGGGAAAGGAAGTGCTTTTTCTGCAGCATTTTCTTTCTTTCTTTTTTTTTTTAAGCTTCAGTGGTTGGAGCAGGTCATGCACCTTGTAACCTGCGTGCTTGGGTTGTACGCATTTGCCGAAGTGAGGTGAGAGGGTTGAGCTGCTTGGTTGTTCTTTTTTTTTTTCTTAGAGCTGCTGCCAGAGCTGTTAGGCCAGCATAATCCCTGAATTTGGTTTTAAATGTACCCTGCATCCCTTGGAAATGCTGCGCATCGGCTGTTCCTAAGCTATAGCTGCCTGAGCCCGGGGAGAGCTGCATCAGAGATAATGGCTGCTAGCAGATTTTCTTTAAGGCTTGCTATTGAGCATAAATTACCCGATCCCAAAGCTGTAGGGAGGTGGTTATTTCTTCAGAAACCCTTCTGGTGAGCTTAGGTGATGGCTGGCGGGGATGCTGCAAGTGCCGAGGGGCATTGGCTGCTCCTGCAGCGCTGCTGCTCCCCTCGCCTTGCTGGTTCCTCCCCATCGTGGGGGGCATGAGTGTCCCCCTCCTTCCCTCCATTCCCTTCCTTGGGGGGTTTCTGCTTAGAAAACACGAGGAGAGAAGTGCCTGTGTTCACTGATAAATACTGCTGCAGTGTGTGCCCGGCAGAGCTGGGCGTTGCACTGAGCTCCCTTCCCTGCTCCATCACGCAGGTGGGGAGATTCATAGAATCATTTGGGTTGGAAAAGACCTTCAAGATCAAACCCAACTGTTCCCCTAACCCTGCCTCCCACCACTAAACCCTGTCCCTAAGCACCTCGTCTGCCCGGCTTTTAAATCCCTCCAGGGAGGGGGACTCGACCCCTTCCCTGGGTAGAACAGCCCCACCAGCTCAGCAGCTGCCTCAAGGTGCAATTTCTCCGTGACCTCCTCCTGTACCAAAGAAAACTTTGGAAAATGAACAGGACTATTTATTTCTTAAGGGGAATTTGGGAGGACCCAGCTGCTCTGCGTGGGTTTGTACTGGGTGGCCAGAGCCAGAAGACTCAGTTCTGCTCTAAGCCCCCAGACCAAATCCTGCTGTCAGCTGTGCAATACCGGTTCGGGGAGGGCCTCTGAGAAAACCTTTGGTTAAGATGAAATGATTTTCTTAATCGTGCTTCCAAGACACAAGGTTTATCCTAAAAACTCTTCTCAGCTGCTTGCTTGCAGGAATCACCTGGTGCTTTTGCAAGGAAAAAAAGGCCGGTGCTGCTTGTTCCAGCACTAATTGCAGATTAATCTCAATGCCAGTTGTTCCAGCATGAGTTGCAGACAGGCTCTGGAGCTGCTTTGGCACCCGAAGGCACCACTGCAGAAGTATTTCATGCACAAAGCCCCGTCCCCTGCAGCAGAGCTGATCCCCTCCTGCAGGAGAGCATTTGTGGGAACTGCTTTGCCGCTGCTAAACTTTCTTTCAGTGCAAAACTTCTTCCCTGTTGCTCCTTCATGTCAGCATTTAGTTTACATTTGGTTCTTCTGGGGGGGGGCGGGGGGGGGAAAGAAGAAAGTAGCAGCCTCCAAACCATTTCCTCTTTCTGCGAGACGCGCTGCTGAGCCAGGAGATAAACACAGCCCGTGGGGTTTGACAAACTCTGACTGCGCATCTCCTTCGGGTTGGATTTAGTGGGGGGGAAATCAGCCTTTTCGTTGTACAGTAGCCTGGGGCTGCTACAAATACAACCATGCTGAAAGCCCGGGGAGGGTAAGAGCCCGGGGGTGCTTGGCCGTGCTGGCTGCACTGCAGGGGAGCTCGGCCCTGGGCTCTCCTGGGGGGTCGCGGGGCTCAGGAACCTTCCTACGAGCATCCCTAATGCACTTGGTTGTCCCAGGGATGTGACTGCTCTTTGGTGGCTCCCGAGGGAGCCCAGGGCAACTTGCATGGGCTGCAGGGCAGGTAGGAGGAATCCCAGCTGCTGTGGCCGTTGCTTGGAGAGATGAAGGTCATAGCAGAGGGAGACTTGGACCAGCTGAGAGATGTCTGCTGGCTAAACTGGGACCAAAGCAGGCAAAGACTGGTCTGCGCACATGCATATAGCCACAGATAAACCTTGGTGGAGCCCTTCATCTGGAGAAGGGTTAGATCTCACTGGCACCCAACCGTGGGATGCGACCCATGTTCATTATGAAAGAGAGCTCCTTCCTGAAACCTCTGTGCCAAAGCAAAGACGCAGCAGTGCATAAAGCAGAGAGCGAGTGAGTTGTGGCCGAAACTGGGTGAAAAGCGGCAGAAAAGTGGAGGGAGAAGGTTATGAAGGCATCAAACTCAGCCTGGGTATGTATCTTGGGACGTATCTTCCAAACAAGGCTGCCAAAAGCTTTTTGGGCACAGTGCTGGCTGAAAACAAGATGGACCAGGCACCTGAGATGATCTTTTCTGGCACCCGTGAGCAGGGAGGCAGCCTTGCACGTTGTGTGCAAGCGGGTAAGGATGTGGCATCCCGACCCCATTGCTAGATTTTCCTCCTGGCAGGGGCAACATCCCGCTCCCAATCGACTGCTGGGACCCGTGCACGCTTGATGCCAACCCGTGTGGTTGCTCCTTTCCGTAGGAGCCACGCGAGCCTGGGACGCAATCCCTGCTGCTCTGCTGGGGGCTGGGGGCAAGGTATAAGCTTGCTGGGTTAGATATGCAGCACAGGCCTTGCCACATGGGCATCCCCAGCCCGATGGGGCAAGAGATGGGACATGAGAAGTGGAGAAGAAGGGGTTGAGGTGGGGAGAGCCCCGAAGGCTGGCTGGGCTCTCCAAGGGGAGGGTTTGGGGCAGGGTTGGAGCTGGGGAGCTCCTCTCTGCCCATGACAGGGAGATAGCTTCGTGAGGCTACAGCCAGCTTCCCGAAAACCCCGGAGGTCACACGGGAAAGCTGCAGCGGGAGGAAGTGAGCGTGGCCGTGGGTTCGCATCAGAAGTCCTGGCCCATTCTCTCTCCCTGGGGACATGGCTCCTGCAGACTCTGGTGCTCCAGGGGCCGAGATGCCAACTGGTTCAAGGGGCTGATCCTGCCAAAAATAACCTTTCCAAAAAGACCAATGACTATTTTTTTGGTTGGATCAACTCCCCAGGGTGGCTCAGAGCAGGAGCAGGGTGGGAACATGCTGCAGAAGGGCTCTGTTGCAGCCCAAATTCAACTGCAAAGCCTTAAACTGCCAAGAAACTGGATCTGAAGAAGCCAGCTTTCCTCTTTTGCTGAGTTTTGCTCCAAAACCCCTCTTCTAAGTCTGTACCTAGAGCTGGGCAGAGACCAAGCACCTTTAGGTGGGAAGGCAAGGGGCTACACACAGGCATGGAGCAAACCCTGCTTGGGTCAACTGCTCGAGTTCCTCTTGGAACAAATCTCCTGCTTTTAGATACCAAATTAAACTGGACCTTCATGCAGAGAGAGAAATCCCTTCACAGCCGGGAGACTTTGAATCTGAATCCCCCTTTGAATTTTCTCAGCCATTTATACCAAGCAGTATTTGTAACGGATGCTTAAACACGGTGATTTAGGTGAATATTGTATTAGAATGCCTTGGGAGCCAGAAAACACAGTTTCTGTGGGAGTCCCTTGTCGAGATTAAATCATATTTTCCCATTTATTTAGCAGCATGATATTTAGGAGGCTAAATAGGCACCAAGCGATGTCTTTTGGCAACCACCACGTTTGCGGGAAGGAGCAGCAAGGCGAGAGGAGCTCTGCCCTGCTGCTTGCCTGGAGCTCAGCTTTGGGCCGTCTCCTGCCTCGTTAGATAAATAGCTGTCACGAAACCAGGTCAGCTCCTAACGACCGCTCTCAGGGCTGCGCTAATTCAGCTATTTCTGAGCATGGTTTCGTGGCTCGGCTTTTCAGCAAGACACAGCCATGCGGGGCACATCCTTTGAAGGCACTGGCCGTGGCACATGGGCCACCAAGATCAGCAGCCTCTACGAGGCCACCATGCCGGGAGGGATTTTGCACGGATCTCAGCTGGAGGAGCCGCTGCCCTGGCAGCTGAGCAGCAAAAATGTCCCCCCCGAGCGCTAACGAGAAAGCAGAAACTCGGCTTTTTCCCCTAAATCAGCCTAAGGAAGGCACTTCAGGGTTTCAAAATCTAATTTTTTCTCAAACTTCCTTAAAAGTTTAACTTATTCCCTCACTGGGCTCGCCTTTCCCTAAGGCGAGAGGGGAAGTGGAACCACCTACCCATATTGATTTTTAAAGTATCCGTTTTTATTCCAGACCATTTACAAAGCTTCAGAAAAACACAGTATTGAGATGCAAAGCTGAATGTTTTAAGAAAGGGCTTTTAGATCAGGTCTTTGTAACTCTTTATCCCTCCGGCTCAGCTGTCTGTCTGTCATACAATCATTAACTGCCTGCCAATAATTGTATTGACTATATAACGAGTTGCCCATCCCAGCGGGTATTTTTCTAAATAACTTAATAGAGAGATTATACTGTCTTTTCAAAATCAAGGGGATGATTTTAAAAAAAAAAACAACTTATGAAGAATGGTGGTGTTGATATTTAATTTCTAGATGTAGCTATACTGTATTTTGTATATGCATGCCTCTACATGAAATCTGCGCATCTGTGTTGTAGGTGTGAATAATACTCTTTATAAATCTTCTCTCTGGTAACGGGTGATGGGACGAGGGGAAATGGTCTGAAGTTGCACCAGGGCAGGTTTAGGTTGGACAGCAGGAAAAATTTCTTCCCTGAAAGGGCTGTCAGGCTCTGGAAGGGGCTGCCCAGGGAAGGGGTCGAGTCCCCATCCCTGGGGGGATTTAAAAGCTGGGCAGACGCAGTGCTTAGGGCCAGGGTTTAGTGGTGGGATGGCAGGGGTAGGGGAACGGTTGGGCTTGGGGATCTTAGAGGGCTTTTCCAACCCAAATGATTCTATGATTCTATGAAGCTTTTAAAACACTCATGGCCCAGCTAAACCCCATCCCCAATCAAATTGATTTGGAGAAGAAATGAAGGCAAAAGCCTGAATCCTCCCCTTTTCTGCCTGCACTCCCCCCTTTAAACGGCCAGTTACGCTCTTCTGGGCTGCTTCGCAGTTGTCTT
>NW_009260945.1:4642841-4657568 GCF_000687185.1 Egretta garzetta | reverse complement strand
CACGCAGGACTGATTCCCGGTGACTTTTCTCTGAGTAATAAGGAATGGGAGGAAACAGTGGGATGAGACTGGATTGAGACGGGGCTCAGCTAAACCCAGATTTCCCCGTGGAGCATCCCTGGATGAGCCACTGCCAGCCTTTGGGGATGGGGGTTAACCCGGGGGGGAGACTCGAGGGAGATTTGGGTACCTGAGCACCGCTACCCAAACCAGTGCCGGACTAAGTCCAGCTCTCCTTTAGACTCTACACAGCTCATGCCAAAGCCTCTCTCTAACCTGGTGAGCGCCGGGGAGATTCAGATCCGGGCAGCGCCGAGGGAAATGCACAGGCATGGTAGCACCGACTCTCCCAAGGCTGCTCCTTGTCCCTTCTCCAGGCGGCCTGGAAAGCTCTGGCTGCCCAGGGAGATCCTCGTCCGACTTCTCTTGGAGACTGCCTCCCTCTAGTGAGAGCCAGTGCGACCCACACGCCGGCCCCGGCCTTCCTCACGGGTGTCGTGCTGCACCCACCGAGGGTGCTGCATGCATCAAGGGTGCTGGCATGTCTCAGATGTGGTGCTGCACCCATCGAGGGTGCTGCATGCATTGAGGGTGCTGGGTGCTGGCATGTCTCGGATGTGGTGCTGCACCCATCGAGGGTGCTGCATGCATCAAGGGTGCTGGCATGTCTCGGATGCGGTGCTGTGTACATCGAGGGTGCTGCATGCATTGAGGGTGCTGGCATGTCTCGGATGTGGTGCTGTGTACATCGAGGGTGCTGCAAGCGTCAAGGGTGCTGTGCATCTGTGTCCCAGGTGCTGCACTGCACACACTGAGAGTGCTGCACTACATGCGCCAAGGGTCCTGCGTTCACCTTGGGTGCTGTGTGCACCTTGGATACTGTGCTGGACATGTCTTGGGTGCTGTGCATGTCTCGGGTGCTGTGCTGCACACATTGAGGGTGCTGCGTGCATTTTGGGTGCTGTACATCTGTGTCTCGGGTGCTGCGCTGCACACATCGAGGGTGCTGCATGCATCTTGGGTGCTGCGTGCATCTTGGGTGCTGTACATCTGTGTCTTGGGTGCTGCACATTTGTGTCTCGGGTGCTGCACTGCACACATTGAGGGTGCTGCATGCATCTTGGGTGCTGTGTGCATCTTGGGTGCTGCGTGCATCTTGGGTGCTGTACATCTGTGTCTCGGGTGCTGCGCTGCACACATTGAGGGTGCTGTGTGTATCTTGAGTGCTGTGAATGTCTCGGATGCCGTGCTGCGTGCATCGAGGGTGCTGTGCCTGTCTCTTGGGTGCATGTCTTGGATATTTCCTTGGCCCTGAGTGCTGTGCACGCCACGGGTGCCAGATTACCCGGAGCCCCTGGGCTGAGCGTGTGGCAGCTTCGTGCTGTGTGGCACTGCCTGGGGAGCGGCGGCGGTGCCCGAGACAGGAGGGTGGAGCGGTGCAGCCAATTCCCAATCCGACCTGCACACATCGAGGGTGCTGCATGCATCTTGGGTGCTGCGTGCATCTTGGGTGCTGTACATCTGTGTCTTGGGTGCTGCGCTGCACACATCGAGGGTGCTGCATGCATCTTGGGTGCTGCGTGCATCTTGGGTGCTGTACATCTGTGTCTTGGGTGCTGCGCTGCACACATCGAGGGTGCTGCATGCATCTTGGGTGCTGCGTGCATCTTGGGTGCTGTACATCTGTGTCTTGGGTGCTGCGCTGCACACATCGAGGGTGCTGCATGCATCTTGGGTGCTGCGTGCATCTTGGGTGCTGTACATCTGTGTCTTGGGTGCTGCGCTGCACACATCGAGGGTGCTGCATGCATCTTGGGTGCTGCGTGCATCTTGGGTGCTGTACATCTGTGTCTTGGGTGCTGCGCTGCACACATCGAGGGTGCTGCATGCATCTTGGGTGCTGCGTGCATCTTGGGTGCTGTACATCTGTGTCTTGGGTGCTGCGCTGCACACATCGAGGGTGCTGCATGCATCTTGGGTGCTGCGTGCATCTTGGGTGCTGTACATCTGTGTCTTGGGTGCTGCGCTGCACACATCGAGGGTGCTGCATGCATCTTGGGTGCTGCGTGCATCTTGGGTGCTGTACATCTGTGTCTTGGGTGCTGCGCTGCACACATCGAGGGTGCTGCATGCATCTTGGGTGCTGCGTGCATCTTGGGTGCTGTACATCTGTGTCTTGGGTGCTGCGCTGCACACATCGAGGGTGCTGCATGCATCTTGGGTGCTGCGTGCATCTTGGGTGCTGTACATCTGTGTCTTGGGTGCTGCGCTGCACACATCGAGGGTGCTGCATGCATCTTGGGTGCTGCGTGCATCTTGGGTGCTGTACATCTGTGTCTTGGGTGCTGCGCTGCACACATCGAGGGTGCTGCATGCATCTTGGGTGCTGCGTGCATCTTGGGTGCTGTACATCTGTGTCTTGGGTGCTGCGCTGCACACATCGAGGGTGCTGCATGCATCTTGGGTGCTGCGTGCATCTTGGGTGCTGTACATCTGTGTCTTGGGTGCTGCGCTGCACACATCGAGGGTGCTGCATGCATCTTGGGTGCTGCGTGCATCTTGGGTGCTGTACATCTGTGTCTTGGGTGCTGCGCTGCACACATCGAGGGTGCTGCATGCATCTTGGGTGCTGCGTGCATCTTGGGTGCTGTACATCTGTGTCTTGGGTGCTGCGCTGCACACATCGAGGGTGCTGCATGCATCTTGGGTGCTGCGTGCATCTTGGGTGCTGTACATCTGTGTCTTGGGTGCTGCGCTGCACACATCGAGGGTGCTGCATGCATCTTGGGTGCTGCGTGCATCTTGGGTGCTGTACATCTGTGTCTTGGGTGCTGCGCTGCACACATCGAGGGTGCTGCATGCATCTTGGGTGCTGCGTGCATCTTGGGTGCTGTACATCTGTGTCTTGGGTGCTGCGCTGCACACATCGAGGGTGCTGCATGCATCTTGGGTGCTGCGTGCATCTTGGGTGCTGTACATCTGTGTCTTGGGTGCTGCGCTGCACACATCGAGGGTGCTGCATGCATCTTGGGTGCTGCGTGCATCTTGGGTGCTGTACATCTGTGTCTTGGGTGCTGCGCTGCACACATCGAGGGTGCTGCATGCATCTTGGGTGCTGCGTGCATCTTGGGTGCTGTACATCTGTGTCTTGGGTGCTGCGCTGCACACATCGAGGGTGCTGCATGCATCTTGGGTGCTGCGTGCATCTTGGGTGCTGTACATCTGTGTCTTGGGTGCTGCGCTGCACACATCGAGGGTGCTGCATGCATCTTGGGTGCTGCGTGCATCTTGGGTGCTGTACATCTGTGTCTTGGGTGCTGCGCTGCACACATCGAGGGTGCTGCATGCATCTTGGGTGCTGCGTGCATCTTGGGTGCTGTACATCTGTGTCTTGGGTGCTGCGCTGCACACATCGAGGGTGCTGCATGCATCTTGGGTGCTGCGTGCATCTTGGGTGCTGTACATCTGTGTCTTGGGTGCTGCGCTGCACACATCGAGGGTGCTGCATGCATCTTGGGTGCTGCGTGCATCTTGGGTGCTGTACATTTGTGTCTCGGGTGCTGTGCTGCACACATCGAGGGTGCTGCATGCATCTTGGGTGCTGCGTGCATCTTGGGTGCTGTACATTTGTGTCTCGGGTGCTGCGCTGCACACATTGAGGGTGCTGTGTGTATCTTGAGTGCTGTGAATGTCTCGGATGCCGTGCTGCGTGCATCGAGGGTGCTGTGCCTGTCTCTTGGGTGCATGTCTTGGATATTTCCTCGGCCCTGAGTGCTGTGCACGCCACGGGTGCCAGATTACCCGGAGCCCCTGGGCTGAGCGTGTGGCAGCTTCGTGCTGTGTGGCACTGCCTGGGGAGCGGCGGCGGTGCCCGAGACAGGAGGGTGGAGCGGTGCAGCCAATTCCCAATCCGACAGGGGATCTGCAATCGCACAGTCGAGTGGGCAGCTGTGAACCAGCAGCCTGAATTTATACGGAATCGGTGCTTTGCGTCGAGCGGCTGCCGTGTTTTTCATCTAATCCTCGAGCCCCCGGGCAGGATTTGTTGTGCTGCTGGATTTTTCATTTGCCAGCAAGGGTATGATTTCATCAAACGAGCTGTGTAATTTCACCACATCCTCAAGGGCTTGCCCGCAGCTTAGCTCCTCCAGGCTGCCCTTAGCAACCGGCGCAGGACCAAACGGGGCTACGCCAGCGAAGGGCAGATCCTACCCGCAGAGCATCTCCCCGCAGCAACAGGCAGGGCACGGGCAGCGCCTGGGCATGCCCCACTCCTGGTCCTTGCCCTCTCCCTTGTTCCAGCAGAGCCTCTGCTCCTGGCCCAGCCGTAGCTGTTGGCTCCAAAGGATTTGGATACCATCCTGAATCATAGAATCACTTTGGTTGGAAAAGCCCTTTAAGATCTTCAAGTCCAACCTTTAACCTAACCCTGCCATCCCACCACTAAACCCTGTCCCTAAGCACCTCATCCATCCTTCTTTTAAATCCCTCCAGTGATGAGGACTCGACCACCTCCCTGGGCAGCCCATTCCAGAGCCTGACAACCCTTTCAGTGAAGAAGTTTTTCCTAATGTCTAGCCTAAACCTGCCCTGGCACAGCTTCAAACCATTAAATGGGTGGCAGGCAGCAGCCGGGGGCCGCGCAGGGAAAAGGCTGTGAGCTGCGTGGCCGGAGGCAAGCAGGGCAGCGAGCTGCGAGCATCCTCAGCTTGTCTGGGCTGACCTGCAGGCTCTTGACCCTGCTGTGCGGGTGGGTGGAAGGGGGGAATATTTATTGCCCCGGCAGCAAGGATCATGGTTCATGCTTTTTCCAGCCAGAGGAGTTAAGGCTGCTGCGGAGCTCTCGGGGAGGCGCGTTGCACGCAGAGCCGGAGGGAGAGGGGGGAAAAACGAGATCAGCAATTCCCTCACTCATCTTTGCAAAGAGGTTAATTCCCTTCCCACACAACCAGCGACCCTTGGGCAGCCAGCATGCCGCAAATCCCGGCGGGGGCTTGGCCAGGAGCTGCGGCGGGGTCACTGCCGCTGACATGCAAGCTGCAAATCTTCCAGGTGGGGAACATGTGCAAGTGCGGCAAGCCAGAGCGCAGCGAAGCGGGGGGGGGGGGGGGTGTTCTTTCCAAAGCCCTTCTGCCTTGGCAGCCGGTGGGGTTTCAAAAGGGAAATGTTGTTTTCGATGCCTGAAGTGAAAGGTGGCAGGTTTATCTCGGGGCTGAGCCTGGCAGAGAGATCACCCACGGGCAAGAAATCTGGGGAGCGGCAGCAGACTGCACTGTCTGTTTTGATCACACTTAGAGAATGAGCAGGATTTATCGCACGGAAGGCAAAAAATAAATGAGCTGAATGTGCTGGCAAAATGGAGTCTGGAGAGAAGAATGTGCCAAGCAGGAACGTTGCAGGGTGTATGCATGTAATTTGGCCAGTTAGTGAGCAAATCAATATCGTGGGCCAAGACCAGAATGCAGCTTGGTTCTCTTCTGGATTTTGAGGCACCAGAGGCTCCCCTCTCCCTCTGGATTTGGGCCTATGTCTGTTTTGCTTCTGCCCTATGGTGATGAAGACTGAATATTGATGCTCTGGGGGCTACCAGTTAAGCAGAAGAGCTCACAGGCACTAGGGCCAAATTGACTTTCCTTAAGGAGACCTGCTTGGAAGTCACCAGTGCAGGCACTCCTGGCTCAGCCTGCACTGATTTCTGAGTGTGCCCCACCAAAAAGCTGTATTACTAATAACGGCACCCACACCCCAGGGGCAGGTTTCCCCTCCCAGCCCAACTCTCCCTGCTCATCTGCTCCCCAGGTGACCTCTCAGTCCCGAGACGGGATCAACCAGGGCTTCGATTTCAAAGCCTGCTTTTTTTTTTTTTTTTTCCCCCCCCCTTTTCTCTTTTTCTTCTTGTTTTACTTCGCCCTCCTGCTACATTTCCTCCCTCCTTGAAGATACATATCTCCCCCTCCCCTGCTCTTGGGCTTTTATATAGCACCTATTAGCCTGCTACCTACGTGTCGATGAGGGGGAGCACAGATGTGCCGCAGCTCCCAGCCTCCCTCCAACCCCCCCCTGCAAAATCCCCCAGGACTCCAGAGGTCTGGAAAGCCGATGGCTACAGTTCCCCTGGGTGCCATATAACAGCAAGGGGGCTGTTTCCACCAAAGGGTCCCTGACACACAGCCCAGCCCATACATCAGCTGGGGGACTTTGATTCAGATAGTGATCTGCACAGGGCTCGCCTTCAATTAAGGGCGAGGGATGGGGTTTATGACTGCGGTTTCCCCCAGACGATTGCCCGTCGGCATCAGAGGGAACGGCATCGGCTGTTATCGGGACGCGCAACAGCCGTATGGAGTAATGGGGTCTTCTCCTGGGAAGGGGGGGAAATGAGGGGTGCAGGGAAATGGGGGCAGGTTTCTCCTTTTTCTTCGCTCCAAGGAAGTGACTGGTGGTAATCGAGCCTGACCCACTCCTCGACCAAGAGCAGAGATTCCCCGTGACCCATTTTGTTGGAAATTAGAGATAGTTGGGGAAACACGAGTGGAAGAAAATGTGTGAAGGCTGTATTTGAGCATCCAGTGCTCCTCCCATCCTCCCTTCCCTGCCCTCCGACCGGACAGGCTCCAGCAGCCGTGCCCAGCGCCTGCGCTTTTGTCTGCAGGGCAACATTGGGGTAAGGGATAAATAGGGAGAAATCGCCCATTTTGTGAGAAAAGGCAGCGTTAGGCCATGAAAGTACCTGCAGTGCCGTTCTGTACGCTGGGTATTTACTGCGCCTCCCGAAGGATTAACAGGGTTGGGGGCAGGGAGCCGCTGCAATGTTTTACAGTGCCCGCTCCCCTGCCCCAGGGTGCTCTCCCAGTGCCAAGGCTAGCTTCAGCCCTGGGGCTGGTTTTGGGGTGTGCAGCCAAAAATGCACCCCCAGCACTGGGGCTGTTTGCAGCTGCTGCACACCCAGACCCCTCCCGGTGCATTAGAGCTGGGCTTGGTCGCATTTTGGGTTGCTTGCTTTCTTCCCGCTGGAAATAAATCTTCAGCCAAATCTGTGATCAGGTTTAGGGGCGGGGGGAGGGGGTCACCCAAACTTTCTGGGAGCAGAGGTGCACTGGTGCAGCTTGGGGAGCATCTCCAGGAATGGGGCTGAGCGGCTGCAAAGCCCAAGAGCTGCCGCTCATCCCTATGAGCCCTCCTCCGCCAAGTGGTAGCCAGCCGCGTTCCCAAACAGTATCTGCTGTTATTGCATTAATTACAGTAATCTAATGGGAAATGTAAACAGGAAAGCTCCGGGGGGAGATAAGGGGTGCGGGGATGCGAGGCAGGGGCCGACAAGCTCCCTCTGGTGCGAGGAATGGAGTTCAGAGGAAAGTTCACTTTTCAGCTAGCGGCTGGCTGCCGCTCAAAGGCGTTAATTAGGGCAGCCAGATAGCAACGGGGACACTGTCCCCAGCCGTTTCCCCTTTCGGTGACAATCGCATTCCTGGGGCTTGAAGTTCAGCTGCAGAGACCTAATGCCTTCGGTGCATGAAGGGGCTGGGGCACTGCCTTGCTGTGCGGGAGATGGTTATTTTTATTTTAATCAGCCGGGTTTTAATCCCACCCGAGCTGAGCGGCACTGCTCTGCTGCCAGTCGGCCAGGGAAAGGCGGAGGTGGGTGGAAATGGCTCTTCCCTGGGACTTTCTCAGTGCAAGGCATTGGAGATGGACGCATCGGATGGGCAGGACCAGCAAACTCTCTCTTGGGGCTTTAAACCTCCCACCCTGCTTCATCCAGTGCAGAACCCAGCCCAGGAACTGCCCTTTTCCTTGCTGCATCGATGTGCTGGAAGTGCCTGGGTGAAGCAGGGCTTCCCGTGTGCCGCACGGGGCCCCGTGGGTGCCTGCACCCTGGCCCAGGGCTGCCTGCTCGTCAGCCCTTGCCCTGCTCCTGCCAGCCCTAACGAGCATCTTCTGGTCCTGCCTCTTGAGTCTGGATCCAGAGAAAGAGGATACAGGCTTGGGTGGGGAAAGAAAGAGGACGGTGATGAAGCAGCTCCTTCTCCTTTTATTCCACCTTCCCCTTTTGTTTTATTCTCCTTTAATTCTCACTTTCATGTCCACAGATTGGTTTCTTTGGCACTTTCCCCCTTTGAGACTTCAGCTTCCTCTTCTCCCCCACTGCCCTTGCAAACGCTGTGCCCGAGCGAGAGGTGTGCTATAGGGGCCTTATTTTTATATTTGGAGCAACAGCATCCATGACCATCGAGCCTCTGAAAAAGCCCTTCTTAGAAGTTATTTTCCCAGTGCTCCAGAGATTTCCAAGCTCTGATCCTGCCTGGAAAGCAGGAGCTGCGTGCAGTGAAGCTGGAGGACCCCAGGAGCATCTTCTCCATGGGGAAAGTGTGAAAGTGGGCACCCAGCTCACGGCCGGGAGCTCCTGGTGCTGCATTAACCCCCGGGCGCTGCTGGGGCTGCTTTGCCCCTGTAGCCACGGGGTGTTTCAGGGCAGGGTGCCCAGGACCCCGGGGTGCTGGGGCCACACGGTGCTGCTGAGCTCCCCGGCACTCACGTATCAGCTCACCTCTCAGCATAGACCTTTCGTGGCCATTTCAAAACTGGGAGCCCGGGGGGAGGGGGCAGATCCCAGTTTCCACCCCTGAGATTTTTCTGTTCCCCTGGATTTTTTTCCTTCTTGGCCAAATCAGAAGGAAACCAATTTTTTTTTTGATCAGAGCTCATTTCTCAGCGATGAGATTTTTTTTCTTCCCTGGCTGCGTTTAGTCTGGGTAGGTGTGTGGGGGGGGAGTGAAGGCAGATGAAATTACTGTTTATGTCACCTCCTCTGGCATTAAAGCAGCAAGTGGGGAATGTTCAAGCTGCCAAAGCCATTTATTTTTATTAAATCCAGTTTCCACAATAAGAAAACACACTCCATCGCCCTCCTCGCTCCTGCTGCTGGATGCTCCCAGCTTGTTGCATGCAGCACCCAAGAGGATCTGGCTCATAAAGAGAAGGAATCCAGGACAAAAGTGCTTCCAAAATACCTGTGGCTGGAAGCCCGTGACCAGAAACACAGCAAAACCTGGTGCAGATGCGGAGAAAGCTTTCGCTTACCTTTGCATTTGGCTTGCACGAAATCCGTGTTGGGTGGATTTGCGTGGCGAGCTTGGGATGGGAGCGAGGAGCTGCTGGGGATGGCAGCTGGGGATGCCACGTCGGCCCCCACGTGCTCGCCCCAGGGCTCCTGCTTGGGTCTGCATAAGCGGCTCTGGCTGCCCCGTGGCTCTGCTTCCCGGTTATCGCTCCGGGAATGATGACCTGAAAATGAAACAGGGCAAATCGCGGTGTCGCTCGGGGCTTCAGCCAGAAACTGGAGCCAGGCTGAGAGGGAGCGAGCCCCAGCTTGTTGGCACTTACTGGGCACGCTGTGATCCCAGTTTTAGCTGAACAAAGAGAAACCTGGTGAGCAGGTGACGCCCGCAAAGACGGTATCAGCCTCTTTTGGTCCTTAATTTTCTGTGATGAGTTCAAGGGGAGATGCTTTCAACGCGGAGGGATGGGTGGGAGGAGGAAGACAAGGGGCAGTGCTGGTGGGGGGGATGTGTTCTGCTTGCTGCAGAGTTGTCCTTGCTGAGCTGCTGGCTAAACCCCCGAACTGATGTGTGAGGCCACAAAAGATGCCACAAAGGCAGGAAAAAAAGGCAGTACCACAACCCAATTTTCTCAGCTCGGGAGAAAATCCCCTCTCCTTGCAAAGCTTGGGGTATTTTGATTTTTTTTGCAGCCCCCTCCACCAGAAGCACCCAGGAGCTGGGTGGAGGCACGTAGATGGAGCTAGAAACCCTCCACGGGTGGAACAGCCTCGCTGCCTGCCTGCGTGGGTGACTTGAGCGAGGTGTCGTTTTGCAGAGGTTGCGTGCCAGGCCAGCGATGGAGAGCCTGCCAAGAGAAATGGCCACGATTCCTTACAAAGAAAACAACAAAAAAAAATTTCTTCTGAGTGGCCAAGCAGAAGGTAGAATTGCTCCAGGGCAGGTCTCACTTTCACAGAAGTGTTTTGGGGAGGGGAAAGTAAAAATGACAGAGCGGGCTTTGTGAGATGCTGCGGTGCTGCAGGCACCCCCTCCAAAAGTGTGGGGGGTTGGGCCCGGTGTGCTGGATCTGCTCCAAAATGCAGCTTTACTATTGAAAAGAAAAAAATATATACATGCACGCATAGAGGGGAATGTGTTTTGTGTGTCTATGTGTGTAACAAAGAGGTGCGGTTGTGTTTCATTTCCCCAGAATTTGGAAAACCAGACCAGAATTGGGAACGAGACTCCAAGAAGGCCTATTTACAAGTGAGCTTTTAGTTTGCCTTAGGGAGGGGAGGTTCGCTGGGGCTCGGTGAAGATGCGTGAGCCGAGGCCGAAGGGCTGCGCACTCATGTGGCTTCATGCACAGGGTCCTGGCTGGCCAGAGCAACCTCCCACCTCCTTCCCAGGCTTCACCTTGTGGGGCAGCCCCCCGTGTCACAGAATCCCAGACTGGCAGGGGTTGGAAGGGACCTCAGGAGATCACCCAGTCTCACCCTCCTGCTCAAGCAGGGTCACCCAGAGCATGTCACACAGGACTTCATCCAGGCGGGCTTTGAATATCTCCAGAGAAGGAGAATCCACAGCCCCCCTGGGCAGCCTGGGCCAGGGCTTGGTCCTTCTCCAGGCTGAACAAGCCCAGCTCCCTCAGCCTTTCCTCCTAGGGGAGATGCTCCAGTCCCCCCATCATCCTTGTTGCTCTCCTCTGGACTCTCTCTAGGAGTTCCTCATCTTTCTAGAACTGGGGAGCCCAGAACTGGACACACGTTACTTATGGTGGTGGTCCAAACCGGCTTAGCATCACCCCCCACCCCACCCCCATAACCCTACCATCAGAGCAAATAAACGAAAGCAGAGCCCGTGGCGTGGGTGTAACCAGGCCAGCTCAGCAGGGCTCTGCTCGAGGATGAAGAGCAACCCTTGAGGATTAAAATTAGTGGGATCGTAACGAAAATACCTATAGCCCCAGCTCTGGCTTTCCTACCTGCCCAGAAGACAGATTATTTATTTGAATAGGAGCTCTTGCAACTGGAGGTTTCTTGTAACTGATACTTAGGATTTCGTGGGGGAGAGTTAAATACGGAGAAGAAAGAGTTGGCAACAGGCTGTGCACACCCTGGGGGGAACGGATCATGCTCGGAAGCAAAAACCCCTTCCCTGGGGTCTGCGAACACCCCTGGCATCTCTCGGAGATCCTTCTTACATCCTCCCTTGGTTTGAAAACCCAGCAAGTGTCATGATTGGAGTGGGTTATAATTTAGTGCCTTTGTCGGAGGCAATTATTTTGCTCAAACCAAGATAAATTTAGATTTTTATTCTCAGCCATTTTTCCTTGTGGGCAGGTTTTGTTTCTCTTTCTGAGGATGTCTTTGTCTTTCCATTTGGAAAGGGAGAAAAAAAAAAATCCCCCCTGTACTCTTGGCAATCAATTTTCCTCTTGCTGCCCTCTGCCCCGAGCCTGACCGCGTTGCAGAAATCCTGCGCACCTCTCGTCAACATCCAAATTAAATTCATTTTATGGATTTTAAAGATGTTGGAGGTGGTGAGAATCTGCTCCTCTCCCTGCCTTTTGGGGACGTCCACAGCGCCTCTGCTGCTACGCCTGTTGCTTTGACGTCACCAGGATTTATATTGGTGTCATTGAGAGCGTAACGCGGCTCTGAACCTCTTTGAACTCTGCTGTCTGGAGGACAAGGGAAGCGTGTAAACCCAGCTATTAAAAAGCTTCTCCTCTAGCGCTGGTCAATTGAAAATACATCTGGAACAATAAAAGGGGTGACCGTGCCAGCGCCGCGCTTGCTGAGCCATCGTCCCACCGGCCACAGGGCTCGCTCCTGCCCCTGCCCTCTTTTCCTTGCTTTCAAGTTGTCTTCTTTACAACGAGAGAAAAGCGACGCGCCTGCCAGTCGGCTCTGAAATGCGAGGTTCCCAGAAGGTGAATTTGTGAATGGTTGGCTGGTCATTACGTGCCTCGGGGCCATCGTTTTTTTTGGTTTTTTTTTTCCAGGCCCATTGAGGGAGGAAGCTTGCAGGATGTTATCAGCATCCTGTTGCTGTGACCTGCTGAGCAATAGCATGTAAATATGGCTCCCCTTCACCACACCCCAGTGTCAACCTTTTGGCTCCTGTCTGCTGGCCAGGTTCTGCAAGATTAATGTGTTTTCCAACTCCGGATGGGACCATAGAGTTAAAAGGGATGGGTTTGTATTTTTTTCTTGGGTGTCTTTTACCAATTTCCCAATATTTGGTGCGTTTCTGGAGTGTGATAACGGGACCACGTCTGGCACGGTGCAGGCATCTCGCTGTGGGACATCCGGCAAACGTGGTCAAGGTGCCTGACGTCTCTGCTGCTTTGCAAAGAAGGCGGGGAGGAATTTTGGCTTTCTGGTTAGTCACCAATTGGAGAGCACCACCAACCTCCCCCCAAAACAACCAGAGAGAATTAAACCCAGGAATTATCCCCTTCGCCTTGAGCGAGTACAAAGGTTTTCTTCGTAGCTATTTGAGGGGTTTCCTCCAGAGCAGTCGGTAACACACAGCTTGGTCAGCCCATGCGCCGTGTTTTCACCAGCAGTCATGATATTGGCCATTATCCACCTAATTCCCTGTTCCCTGTTGGAGCTAGCCAGGCAGAGCAACTTTCCATTGGAAACAGCTTTGCCACAATCGAATCCTTTGCAGGAAATACCTTCGTTTCACTGAAAAATGTCGAGAGGAGAATATGAAAGAAAGACCTGTTTGAGCCTTCTCATTTCGTATTGATGTTCGTGTAATTCTATAATCACACGGTACCTCTAATACTAGCATAATATTTCAATCGCCCTGGAACAAAACATTCCAATGGTTCCTAATATATATATATTTAGGCATTCTTGTTCCAAGGGGAAAAAGAGAAGAAAGCCAAGTGCCAACTGTTCAGACTGCCTCAGGGTAAAAACAAAGCTCAGAAACTCCTCTCAGATGATGTTTTTTGATCTTTCCACATCCCATACCGCAGCCCATCCCTCCACATTGCTGGCCTCGGAGCATCGTCATCAAAGAGTTGGACCCACAAGCTCGGTTCTCCTGCAGGAGCATCCCACGAGGATGTCCAGCACCTGGGTTCAGATGGCCTGGGCTTGGAAAGATGAGAGGAATTCACCGTCCTGGTGCAGCACTGGTGTCCAGGCTTGACTCAACCCTCCCACCCTCCCTCACCGCTTCCAGATCTGGTACCCAATTTGAGTGGGGTTTAATGGAAGGATGGAGGTTTAGGAGGCCAGAGGTTCTTGTGCATTTTTGAAAGTGGGTGGGTGGGTAGAGAAGAGCATCACCCCCGCAAGGCACAAGAGACCCTGCAGGGGAAGGAGGATTGCGAACAGACCAGCGTGGAAAAGGCTTTGCCCAAAATATGGATCATGTTAGCCACTAGAGAAGCCAGCCGTGAGACTGAAAGCCACGGGGAGCCATGCTTCATTGGATTCCTGGCTCAGAGAGCTACTTATGCCTTTGCCGTGTGACTTCTGAACGGCTGGGATGCACCATCTCAAGTGGGCTGAGATAGCTGAAGGCTAGGGCAGTGTTAGGAGCAGGTATTGTGTGATTGTCCTATTCCCTGCTTTGTTGGAGACAATATTAGTCTACATGGTTTCATCCAGCCCAGCTTCTGCCCTGTTTTTGAGGGTTTCTGCTTGCTGGACCCTGCTGCCCCATAAAAGCCAGGTGGCCCTGGCAAAGAAGCAGAGCTTCAAGCAATTGGATGGATGCCACCACTGAAAATTTGGCCGCTCACCAGTGCCTTCTCTCATGATGCTCTTGGGGCTCCTGCCTGCGGCTTCTCCGTGTCTGTGGGTCCTGCTGCAGCCATCCTGCCCAGGCTTCCCCACGTCCTCTCCCCCATCCCAGGCTCCCGGCTCTGCTCCTCTCCCCCGGCAGCTGTCCACTCATTGAGAAATTACTCCCCAAGGCTGCTTGGGAATACAAATGAGCATGCAAGAGAAACAATAAATTACACCGACTGCCACAGGTCCTGCCAGGAGTTGCAATATCTGAGGCCGGTTCAAACGGTATTAATTCAACATGTTGACAGAGAAGCCGCTGGAGTTATTGTTATCACGGTGCCTTGATGGGGCTGTCGCCTCCGTGCCAGCTGTCGGGGCGACACGGTGCATTTAAGGATACTTCCTCGGGAGGGGTTTTGTTGTTGTTGTCCCTCCTCACCCGCAGGTTTGCTTTGCAAACACAAAACTGCTGGGGATGTGGGTGAGGCTTCCAGAACAGCCCTGCAAATCAGGTCCTGCTTTCCTGGCTCCCACTAATGGGATCCTCATGGGACCAGCCAAGACCTCCGAGGAGCGATGGTCATCAAGCAAGGCATATCAGCCCTCCTCCTGTGTGCTGGCTTGGGATTTAGGCTTTTCACCCGCTATATGTGCTCAGTGTGAGCTTGTGGGACAGAGCTGGGGTCTGGGTGATGGGTACATCAAGGGCTGGAGGCTCTGATGTGGTTGAGGCCAAGGACAACAACTGGAGCCGCCCTTGGCCCCTGGAGAAGCCAGCATCAGCTTTTATCACCCCGAGGATGCTTGGCGATGCGCCAGTTGGATGCCCCAAGGCTGTGACATTGTTTATCCAGGACCCTTCCTATTCCCAGCAGACCAAGTTGGCGTTGGTTGTAGGGAGAAAAAGCAGCCTCCCGCAGGAATAA
>NW_009260945.1:4626008-4642789 GCF_000687185.1 Egretta garzetta | reverse complement strand
GAAGAGGCTATTTTTCATCCGCTTGATGGTGAACCTGCCTTGGCTGGTCCTTGCTGCCGGTGAGTGGGTTGGTGATGGCTACGCAGCCCTTCGCAGGAGCTGCCAAGTAACGTCAACTGTCCCTTTGCACCCTGCGCCTGGGGGATAGTAAATCTGTAGGCAAACATTAGGCCTTCCTGAAAAGCCTGACATTGCAGGGAGAAAATAAAAAGCTGGAGGGTTTTATTATCTTTCTCCTTATTGTCTTTTTTATTGCCTTTTGGAGTCACCCTGGAGAGCAATCTCCATCCCACATCATGGCCCTGCCAGACTTCCTCTGCTGTTGCTGTGACCTAAGAAATACAGGCCAACTCTTTCCTCTGCTCACAGCGTTAACAAACCTGGCCCCTCGTTAGAGCCTTAAACTCAATGGAGCCCTTTTTCTGCATGGTCTGGGGCTACGGCAGGTCTCCGGGGCTTCCCCCCCAAACCATCATGCCTTCTCCTTGCAAACAGGGGTGAGAAGCTGCATTTGCATTGGGGAGGTGGAGAGGTTGCAGGTTCCCTGTCTGCAGGGCCGGTGCCGCGGTGGGAAGTCTCTGAAACCCCCCGATAATCCAGGGCTGGCTCTGAGGGCGGTCGGCGTGGGGGAGCGGCTCGGCATCTGGCAGGAACCCGGAGAGATGCTTCTTGCAGGGAAACTATGCACTCTGCTCGTTCATTAAGCACTTATCTCCTGCTCCTGCTCTTCGGGAAGACAGGGCTGGAGCGGAGGAGGTAGGGGGCAGACCAGGCAACCAGTTGCAACAGGCATGTATCCTCTAAAGAGAAGGTACAAGTGAGACACCACTGCTGAGGTCAGTGTGAGATTATAGGGACTTCTTTTTGCCCTTATCTCTCCGAAGTATGCAGCCCGGCCTCTGCTTTCCTGGGAAAGCAGGAGTCAAGTAAAAAAATGTGTATTAATGAACTGGGGTGAATGCGCTGACACTGATGTTCTCTTGCAGCAACGTGCCCGGCTGCATCCTCAGCTGGAGGCTGGCCCCATCCCTTAATGCCAAGCCCTGGAGGTACTTGGTGCTTTATTCCAACGTCGCTGTAGGCAGTGGGGTTTTCCAGCAAGAAGTCACGCTCCATCCTGTGGTTAGGAAACTGCTGAGCATCAGATGCGATGGCGATAACTTCTAGGGTACATCCATAATGTGATTTCTCGGTGTTGACCGAGGTTTGGCTTGGATGTATTGTTTGGATTTTCCCTGTAGCAACCAAAGAAATCTTTTAAGGAAAAAAAGTCATCACAATTTCCTTCCAATTTTTGCTTGCTCCCGGCCCCCCATTCTTGCTTCCCTTTCTGAGAAAGCAGGGGATTTTTCAATCTAAAAGGAAGGAAGGGTAACCTGCCATCGGCAGGTCATTGCCTGGTGAAGGCTTGCAAACTGGGGGTTTCAGCGACCGGGCTCTCCCTGGGTAGCCAACTTAGGATGTGTGTTTGCAAGGTCTGACCTTTTTTGTCCCAGCAGGGACTAAGGTCCAGCTTCTTTTCCTATGTATCTTCTCCTTTTGGCAACAGCTCTGATATAAATCCATGAATAACACGCTTACACACCTGCTTCTGTGGGTGGAGTTGGTCCAAAACCGAGCTCTGTTTTGCCAGGACATTTTTCTGAGAAACTTTTTCTGGACAAAAAAAGTTATCGACTGGATTTTCTTTTCGTATTTGCTTTCAAGCATGAGGCGTCAGCGTAGCTTCATCAAAACCTTGAAGAATTCTCCTTAAAATGGGAATGCTTTGCCTGAGCATTCCGTCAGCCTGCTGCTTCTGCATCCCTATGGATGCTGGGTTTGATGGGCTGCTTTCATGCAGGTTGCAGCCACTGAGGAGCGATTTTCCTGCAGGAGCCTTGGCTGCACCTTTCTGCTGGGAAACAGCCGTCCCCTCGTACCGGGGCATTTGCCGCAGGGTTGGACCTTTGTGCTCGTCGGCTCCTCGCTCGCCGTGCAGCTCCATCCTGCAGCTGTGCTGCTCCACATTCCTTTGACGTCCAACCACATTCCCATCGTACTTCCAAGGTCACCATTTTGGCTGACTCACTCAGGAGCAAACCAGGGATTTCCAGAAGGAAAAGCTGCAGCTTAAAGATTTCTTTTTTTGCTTTGTTTTTCTATTTCTTTCTCCCACCCCGCTCCCCGTGTGTGTGTATGGACCCTCTGAAAACTGGCTGGCTTGATTCTGCACAGCCTGGCAGCGCTCAGCGGAGATGTTCCAGCTTCCTTCTGATCCTTCTGGGAAAGTTTAGAGAAGGTCCAGGTTCCTCATGGATGCTTGTGGTGTCTTCTTGCACCTTGCGTAAGGGAAACGGGGGTGACTCAATAGGTCTGCAGTTAAATGGAGCTTGAAGAACCCCAGCAACATATTTTTTTTTATATTTTCAGATGACTCCTCAAGTTGAGGCTTCAAGGGAAATGGCAAGTGAAATATCTACAGGAATATTTACACTCTGTGAGCAGACCCTGGTCTGAGATCAGCAGGGCAGGACCCTGGCGTAAATATGAAGGGATTAGCTGTTAAACTTGACCTATGCGGACCTGGGCTCTTCCCCTTGGCAAGCATCTGAGATAGGGGCTCAGGAGCACATCGCGCTGTCAGGAGTGGTTATGGTCATATCCGAATCACATCTCCCCCCAAAACCTAGGGAATTTCTTTGGGTTTGGAAGAAAAATATTTTAAACCCCCACATATTCTCCCCAAACGTGAACGTGAGCGTTGCAACACCTGCATTGCGATTTCCAAAGTGCAATATCACTCTCTGGCTGCAAAGAGCCTTTTCCATCATCCAGATGCCCTCCAAAGCGTCCAAAGCAGAGTCAGCACTTGGAAAAAAACCTCCAGGAGGGTCGTTATTCCCTGGGCTATCCCCAGGACTGACCGATGCCCCTTCGAAGCTGACGGAGCATTAAAAGGGGACAGGAAAAAAACATTCAGCTGCGGCATTTGCTGGTTGCGTGCAGCCGCAGGCAGGAACTGCTTCCTCTGTTTGCAGGCTTTTAGGGAAAGGAGAACGCCACGGAGTTGCTAAATTAGAATGAAGCTAAAAAATATTGCTGCGAACAACAGAATGTTTAGCCTTTTTTTTTTTTTTTTTTTTTTTTTTTTTTTAAACAGAAACACAAAACCTTGGAGTGATTTACATGGGAAAGGGGAGCCGGAAACAATTTTAGAGGCTGTTTTCCAAAATTGATGAATAACAGAAGATACAATGGTTAAAGCAAATGGCCCAAATTTCCTGCTCTTTTAAGCAGCTGAATAGATACTAAAAACAAGGGTACCCTGTTTTTCTCCTTATAGAGCTGGCAGAGAGGGTTTATTTCTGGGTTATTTTGGTTCTGGAGGGGTTGGTGCTGTAGAGGAGGCAGAAGCAAGGTGGGTGCCGGGGGGTCCACGCTGCCGCGGCTGCTCCGCTGGGCAGGATGCACGGGAATTCCAGAGGTGGGGAAGAGTGGCGTGGGCCAGGAGAGAAGTTTTGAATCATTTCTGGTGAATAATGCTGAAGGCATGAGTCATGAGAAGGGATCTGAAACTTCCTTTTGGATTTTTTTTTATTATTTCTGCGGGTCGCCATTTGATTTCTCTGCTGCCTGAGGCTTGCTTTCCTCCAGATCTGAGTGCGTTTCCCTTCTAACCCTTGCCCCTCACCAGCCCCACTGGATGAGGACGCAGGTTTGGCTCTGACCAAATGCAAGTTGGAAAATTTGATTTCTCCTTGCAAAAGTCTTTGATGCTTCCAGAAAATATTCTTGTTTTGCTTTGAGAAAAAAAAAACAAACCACCATCAAAAACTTGGACGAGGTCCCTGCGAAGCTGTTGTCTTCCTCAGGTTAGCCAAGGTCCAGCAGCTACAGCACTTGTCTGAGCCACCACAAAGGATGTCCATGTGTCTAATCTCTCATCAGCGATGGAGAAGCCTCCAGGGAAGCCTCCAAGTGAGCCTCTTCACCATGTCCTCTTGCAGCCATTCTCTTCCATGTGCATGAAATCATGAAGCAGTGAAATGATTTTGGATGGTTAACTGGAAAAACTATGCCCCCCCTTTTTTTTTTTTTTTGGTAGCTTTGCAAGCTGTTTGTGCTTAGCTGGGGTGTGAAAGATTGAGTTTCAAGGGCATGGTGAAAAGTAGGAATTACCTGGTGAGCTTCCAATCTTCTGGGTGGGGAAAGGTGTCTCCAACCTGTTCAAACTGGTGCATGGACAACAGTGGGGAATGTCTGCTGGTTTTGGGACCTGGCTAAAATATTTCTGCCAACTCTTGTCATGAATTGTTTCTTCCCAGGGGATATTTTCTGCTTTGCAAGCAATTTTATGCAGGGAAACCTGAGGAGCATCTTGGATACTGCTGAGCTGATAACTTCCATCCTCTGCTAGGTTCACCTTCTCATGAGTGCAACTGCTGGCCCCTTGCACCAGCCTGTGAAGCAGGGCTTCCCAGGGTTACTCTAGGTTTTGAACACACCTGAGATAATGCATCGCTTTCCTTGTCCCCTTCTCCCACCTCTCCAACATCTCTTCCTCCCCAGAATCTGGGAACTCCACCAGGCAGCTGCACCCACTTAATCAAATACAAGTTACCGCAAGGCAGCAGGTTAAGTTGCTAATTGCACTCAAAAAGTTATCTTGCTTTTCACTGCTGGGACGAATGATCATCCCTCCCCAAACGCCTCCTCTTTCTCAGGCTTATGAATTGGACAGGACATACATTAAATGCGTAATGCAAAGCCACAATTACAAAATCCCTTTCTTGGGTTGTTTCCCATGTTAACCAAAGCCTGATAAATCATGTCATGTATTTATGGACTCCGCAAGCAAATTGTCATTCAAAACGCCACTTGTGGCTTTCAAGCCCAAATGAATTACTGCGTATGTGATACACACCTCTTCCTTAACAACACATTCACATGTCAGGACGCTGAGAAGCACTTTCCTCTCGAAGGCTCATTCAGGCCTCAGAGGAAAAAGGATTCAAATCATGTTGGTATTTTTAACCAATTCTTTCCCAGAGGCGGGGGCAGGCTTAGACGTTCTGCTGAGACATCATCCCTGTAGGTCGTCTGGTCTGTAACTCAACACGAAATGAAGGAAGGTCTTGGATGTTGAGCGCCTGCAAAGACACACAGAAGTTACTTGGTTGTATAAATTCAGTGAGAACTTCTGGGAACTGTGTGGTCTCCTCTGTGCTTCCATTCCCCACCCCAGGGATGAAGCCTCGATCATCTCATGGGCTTCCCACAGGCCATCCATGTGGCCATCAGCAGCAGCGGTGACGCTGCGATGAAGGTGAGGCAAGGCGTGAACAAGAGATGGGTGGCTGGGGGGAAGAAGGATGAGTCCTGAGGTGGAAATAAATCCTCCCCAGGAAATGCATCCTGCATGAGTGTGGAGAAGGGCAGTGCAGGCGCGAAGAAAGTCGGTGGTGAGGCAGTCACTGCATTTTTGTGGTCTCTTTATGATGGGCTCTGTCTTGATGCTTGCAGCTGAGCTCCATAAGATTTTGCAATTCGTATTGCTACACACCGGCACTACTCACTGCTGCAAGTGGGCTATGTCCTCGCTGCGAAGATGCTTTTGGCCTTTGGAGAGGCTGACATGACCTGCATTGGCATCTGGCTCTTGAAGAGGTCTTCAGATCTGAAACAAAATTGACTGTCCCAAGAAAACAAAGCCTGTATTTTACGCTGAGCTGCTCAGGGTGCGAGATTTGCTCGGCATAGTAAGAAACTGGTGTCTGGGATGTACATGGGAGTGCGATGGCAGAAGCCCACCATGAAGTATAGGCTGGGCTTTGGTATCATGGCTGCAGGTACCTGATTTACCATGAGCCGTTTTAGGATGTGAACTCAAGCCTGACAGATGCACAAAGCCACTTCAGATCTGGGTTTATGAGGAACAGTGATGTCTGGGAGGAGGGTGAGGGTGAGTGCCTTGCATTGTACGAGCCCCCAGGGAGGATGCCTATGACACAAGGCTGATGCGGCGCTCAGCAGCAGTACACGCCGTTCTGGACCATGCGCTGGTAATAACTAATTATATACGTCCACTTAATGTCATTTGCAGAGCCCAGCATGGGCGTGGGGTTGCACACCCAGAGAGCCCTTTGTTCCACAGGCCACCGAGCAGATGGAGACCAGTTCTGGCCCCAAGCTCAGGATGCCCAGGAGTTTCATGCGTACCCAAGGACAAAGGCTGGCAAGCGATGAAAGGACGCCTACACTTGTTTACTGCACCGGCGTCTACACGTGTTACATTGGCGAGGATGGAGCCTGCTGTCATCAGATGAGATGGACACAACACTCTTCATGTGGTGGGGTTCCTCCTCCAGTGCCCGGTGGGATGCAGGTCTTGGGAGAGAGGTGCGTTTAGCTGGGAAGGGTGATAGAACTCGGTGGGTGTTGAGCATTCGTGGGCTCTCGCATGAAGCTGTGTGTGATGCACAACGTTTTGGTGGCCGACAGCGAGCTCCTACCACGGGTGGCTGGTAATCAGGCAACTGGGGTCAGCGTGGGAGTCTGCTGGGAAGGGGGAGGGAAAGTGGGGAGCCGAAGGCAGCTTGCTGAGGAAGCCCCACCGTAAGCATTTTCCTGCCCTGGTTCCAATTACTTTTCTCTTTTCCTAAAAGAAAAAAAAAAAAAAGCAAAAAAAAAAAAAAGAATTTTCAGGGTTGTGGGAGAGAAAAGCAGGGGGCATTGGGGAGGATGGGCGAGCAAGGGGGGAGATGACGCAGAAGGAACAGCGATGTGCGTTGCTGCATAAGTAGCTGGAGATGCAGCCCATGCTCTGAACGTCCCAGCTTTGTCAACGGGCTTGGGCTGAGCTGGCTGGGTGGTGGCTGCTGAAGGGAAAGCGGGAAGGCATGAAATCAGGGTCATGGGCTGAAATCAGCCTCCAAACAACCTCCCGGAGGTTGGTTCAATTTTTTTCCCCAAGCCTGCGGGCTGCTGCTTTGAAGCATGGGTGCGCACGTTGGGGATGCCGAGGGTGCCTGCGCGTTGCTGTGGTCCCAGTGCTTGTGGCACATGGTGGGACAGGTAAAGTGGGTGCCAGCAAGGTGATACCGACCTCAGAGGTGGCAGCTGTGTTAAGCATCCCTTCCTAGCTGAACCCTCCCTCTTGCCTGTCCTTTCTGCTCTTAAAAGTGCCTTTTCTTCCAATCGCCTCGGCTGGATTCAGATGCTTTTGGGCTGTTTCTCTGAAGTTTCAATCAGTGGAAGCTCCTTGGAGCAGAAGGCATCTTTGTGTTCTTTTGGGAGCCCAGGAGGGTCCTGTGAGCTTCACAGGCCTTGCAGGTGAGGTCTGTGGCCACTCGTGGACTCTCTGCAAGTCTGCAAGGGATTTTTTCCACCGGGGTGGTTGGGGTTGCAAGCCTTCCAGCATCCGGGTCTGCATTTACTCGTTACAAAAACCACACCTGCGTCTGCATGCTACAGAGGTACGATCCAGGGGAAGAGGGGCCCAAATGCGAAACATTTTGATTTTTTTTCCCCAAACCAAGTGGGGACAACCTTTTGCCTCTCCAATAGCCTCAGTATGTACAGATTAATCCTATGACCCATTTTTTTCTGTTCCAGCTCAGCTTTGCCGTATGAAAGACGCCCGCCCAAGGATGGAGTCAGGGGTGCTGGCAGAGAAGAAGCTGCATCCCCTTTGCCAAGGAGCACCCTGCCCTCCACATCCCATCGGCCACAGCCGCGGCAGAGGGAGCTTGTCCTTGGTGCTTTGGGGATCCCTAAATCACGTCCAGGCTGACAGGGAGAATTTGAAAGGATATCATCAAATTTTGCTGTCGTTGTCAATTAGTCTTTATAGCTGGTGCCGGCATTCCCGGCTTCCGGCAATTCCCTGGCAGCCTGAAGGCTTAATGTCTTCCGTGGCTGATTGTGGTGGGGATTGATTAGCCTGGGTTGGGGCTTTCCACGGGGAAGGAAAATCCAAGGCCAATCCCACACCGCTGTGGGATTTCCACCTCGGTGACAGAAATGGTCATTTTGTGCTCTCTGTGCTGGCTGGAAACCCTCCATGTACCTGCGAGGTGCTGGAGGGGAGTTTTAATTTTGGGCTTGCTTTTTCCTCTTAAAAGTCAGAGCCGCTGCCGGCAGCAGAAGGCATTAAAGATTAATTTGCACAAGCACGCATGAAATTCAAACCAGCTGGTATCTGAAGTGCCTCCCTGGGCAAGAGGTTTGTGCTGTATCTTCCATTAAGTCTTGCGTGAACCAGTGTGTGTATAATAACTTCTTGGTCAGTGACGAAGAAATATTTGGCACCGTCTTGCTTTGGGCTGGCAGCAGCGTCCATGGGCATGGCTGAGGATGCAGGGGACTGGTGGGCAGCCGTGCCCCTGGTTTGCAACGTTCTGCTAACCCAATGAGGCAGTGGTTTTCCTCAGTGGAACTCCAAGCACATTCTGGAAGGTTAATGTCAGCTCTGCTTTTTACACCCTGGGAAACCGGGTCACAGAGCAGGAGGGGGATGTTGCCCCAGGGTCATCTCGCATCCAAGGGACGCCGTTCAGGGCTGGGTCGGTGCTCCGACCATGCCTCTGATACAGAAAGGGCATCCTCCAAGGCATGGAGGATGCCCTGGGGGCTGTTTGGGTAGAGATACTGCTTTCCTGGCTGTCTCAAAGACATCTGCTCTAAGAGCTCCTGGGAGGTGCTGGTGGGTACCAGTGGCCTCTGGGAACATGGCAGAGAGAAGGGTTTCAGGCACTGAGCACAGCAGGCCATGCTGCTAACGTCATGCTGGCTGGCTGGCAGAGACAAATAATCCTCCAAACTTGGCAGGGCTGTGAGCAAGGCAGGTCCTGCTCGGAGGATACCACCGCAGAGGTTATTTGAACTACCTGAGGGTTATTTTATTTTATTTTTGTATTTTTTTTCTAAGCCCTAAACTATGTGGAACTCAGACTAAACAGAAAATACAGCTAAGAAAACATCTTGGTATAATGCTGGGACTCAGACTGTTGCAGCATGCTTCTGAAATCCAATTGTGGTTGTAAGGTGATCCCAAAACCCGAAAGATTACAACCGTCAGGCAGTTCCCAAATACCAGACCGTTAGAGAAGGCTTCTTGGTTACTGAGGCCCAAATGATTTTCAGGGTGTGTTTGGGGATGAGGTGGCACCAGGCGTTCAGCATCCCTGCGTGCATTGAAGCAGGAGCGATGCGCCCTGGATGCCGACCCAGTCTGCTGGAAATTCAGGTAACCGGGTGCTGAATTGGGAATTTCAATCCTGCAACCCATGGTGGTCTGTGCAGACTGGTGTCCCCCCTCAAAAGGAAGGCGATCTCTTCCACTCTACTGCTCTAATTTTATTTCTTTATATATATAAATAATATATATAAATATTATAGATTATTATGGATTATTCTAGATCATATGTCTCTATATAGTTTATATACCTATAAAGTTATGTATCTAGATATCTCATGTAATCTCTAAATATCACACATCTATATTAAACCACAGCAAACACTCTGGTGACTTACTGGTTTGCCTCCTTTGGGCTGGGTCTGTTATTCCACCTTCCTCTGCTAGCAAAATCTCATTCCTTTATTCCCCCGCTAACTTTTCTGTTTCAATGACCGCCTCTTTACATGGTCAATAGGTTTAACTGATAATTGCCTCTTAATGCTAGCAATCCGCTAGCCGAGCGTTCACATTAAGAGGGAGGAAAACGGTGGCCTAGCCTGCGCCGTGGCCAGGGGCGGACCTGCGCTTCTCTTCAGAGAGAAGCTGATGGCAGCACGTCTGCCCCCACAGCGGCTCTGGCTCGAATGCCTTCTCCACGCTAAAAGTGAAAGGGATGGATCAATTCTTTATCGCCATTCATAAGAGGCGAGTGTCACCATCAAGTCTGGGGTCTTCTGCTTCTGGCACGTCTGCCTTTGGAGTTTTCTCCATTTCTGGGGTGTTTGGGGGATTTCAGCTGAAATTGGATGCATAGAAGTAAGCAAATATAAAATGTTGATGAAATCCTTATCACTGCCTAGGATTGAGCAAGCGCATGGAAGACTGGATAGGGAAAGGATGGAGTCATTTTTTTTTTCATAAGCACAGGGAAAAGAATGTAATCACCTTGAGGATATCCACAAGCTGAAATGCCCCACTGTGGGATTTACTTTACAGCTCTAAATTCAGCTACTAACTCCACCCCATATCTCCGAGGAAGACAAACATAGGCTTACAGTATAATATTTTTGCCCTGCAACACTGTTGGTATCGAGTGCTAAAATTTCTTCCTTTTGAAGAGCTGAGTTTTAGGACAAAAGTCCTGGTTCATTTGAAGATAATGGCAAAACTCCCACAAGCTTCCAAGGATGCCTCCCCCAGAGTGTCCTCCTTCTGCAAAGCGATGAGCAGTCACAACTCAGCATAGAATTAGCAGGAGCTGGCCATCCTTGACATCTTCAAAAATGAAGTTCAAGGTGTCCTGAACAAGAAACACAATAAAACAGCACCAAAAAGCAGGGGGGGCTTTTTACCCTTCAGATTTTTTAAACCTCTGGTTCCAGCCTGATGGATGCAAGCCTGGGAAATCATGGGATCCTGCCTCTGCCTAGCCAAAAGGCAATTTCTCTTTATATTTTGTAACAGGAGAATGAATCAGAGAGATGCTGTCTGTTTGGTGTCCTAAGCTGATCCTCAGCATTTCAGAGGTCATGAAACTTTGTGGGATTACGGGGCGAGAGACTGGTTGATGCAGCTAAATGCATCACGCTAGGGATGCATCAGCCCAGGGACGTAGCTCGGACAGCTGATCCATTTGTTCCACGTCATTGTGGGTGAGTTAAATCGGAGGCGGCTTTTTTTCTTTGCAAAGCCTATGTCACCCCTGTTGGTCCCCCCTGCCACGGTGAGTTGTTGCAAACTCAACTCCTTCACGCAGATCTCCTGAACTTGGAGAGGATGATGCTGCAAAGCCCAACTGCAAATGTGGTTCGAGTTACCATCTGAGACGGCAGGGCTGCTCTCAACCTGCCCAGCACAAGCAAGAAGTTTGTGTAAGTTTTTGACTCTGCTGGGAGACAGGTCCTCGTTTGCAAGATATTTTCCAGACTCGCTTAAACTGCTTTCCACATGCAGAGTGTGTTTCCGCAAGACACGCAGCCTTCCCCGTAACAGGCTGGACCAAGGAGCTGATGATTTGAAATCAATTCGCCACGGCTGGTTTTAAAGCTGGCATTCCGTTCGTTTCCAGGCAGCTGCACATTGTTGTAATTTGCGAACAGTGTCACAAATGCTACTTTTCCCTTGCCTTTTAGCAGCTCCTCTGAATTACAATAACTCCTTTAACTTCTGAACAAGTCCTCTCTCTTGCAGCCCTCGCCACCTCAAAGAGAAGCAAGAGCACCTCCCCTTCACAATTTCCCTTTCCCTCTTAACCTTGACCTGTAATATGCTGAAAGTTGTTACTGAAAGCTACCTTGATCAGAAATGACATTAGAAAAACTTGCTCGACCAGATGCAGCAAAAATCCAGCCATGATAAAGATTCCCAGAGCCAACAATTTTGAGTTACGGACCTACCCCGTCTCGGAATAGGGAGCTGACTGCTGCAAGGTAGTAGCTATTAAGTTTTGTTTGCTTTCTTTCGGAGTGACTGTGATTTGTAAAAAAAGAGGCTTGGCTGAGTATTGCTGTGCGTAAAAAATACCGAGCGGAGAGATGCTTCCTGAGCTGGATTGTGCAAGCAGCAGCGGGGGCTGGACTCTGCCAAAGGCACATTTGCAGGGGCAGTTGACATTTGGGGACTGACATTCTGCTTTGCAGCCGTGCACCTGAGAGGAGAAGCCCAGCCCAGAGCCCTCAGGTCCTTCAGAGATCGGGGTTTGTGGTTTGAACTCAGTTTGCACCTAAAAATGCACTGCTTATGGGAAACCGGCTCCTAACGGCACGGCTTTCTGGATCGAGACTGCAAAGGGGACCAGCATGCAAGGCTGAGCGTCGGTTCCTTACGTGGCTGTTGTGCAAAAATTGAGCAGGATCTGGACACCACAATTTGGCAAAGTTCTTGACAAGTTTTTGGGTTTTGTTTCCCCCCCCCCTCCCCCCTTAAAATCTTTATTGCCTCTGGGAATGCTTTGCTTAAGCCTTTTCCAGACTGGGTGGCAAATTCACAGACCCCATTAGTGGGAGATCCTTGACCCAGAGGGTTACGATGAACATCTGATGATTTGAATCCTTCTCCCACCCAGCCAAAGAGCATTTGTGCATATTGAATTTTATAAGAGTTAACTTTTGAAACGGCCAGAGCCTGGACACTGAAACAACTTTAATGGGTTCTGCTTGAAGCTTTTATTTACTGCAAACTCGAGTAGAGAAATCAAGTGGATAGGAACTCCAAGCCTTTGCTTGCGTTCAACCTGAACTCCTCCAGCCTGCATGCATTGGCAGTGAATGAACTGCTCGGTTTCTGGTCTTCGAGCTCTGGAATTTTTTTCGATGCTGGAGATAAGAAAAAAGTCTTCTAAACAGATGCGTCATGCCTGCTTAATTTTCCATTAAAAACAGAGGAGATATTTAACTCTCTCCTATCGGGGGGTGGCGCGTGTGAAAAAGCCGTGCTTTCTTGGCGCCAAAATCCATCCTATTAGTGGAGATACTGTGGAGACCTTGGCATATCCATCCCTGTAAACATCATTAGTTGTGGAAAACGCATTCATTAGTAACAGGCAATATGTTCTTCTATCCTTTCCTCTGAAGAATAGGCAGTGCTATCTAAATAAGCTGTTTCCTGAGAAGTTACTCAAAGTTACTGCTGTAGCTGTAGGCCAACTCTCCTCCCCCGGGGGCTGGACAGAAACAAAGCTCTCGGAGAGGAAAGAGCTGCCCTTTAGTCCAGCAGACTGTGCCATTCCTTTGAAGTTCTTCCTTTCTCCTCAGCCTCCTGGTTAACCTGCTCCCTGCTTGTTTTTTACACCTCCTGTCATCTGCAAAGCCAGCCATTGCCATGCCTACACCCGAGCCGAAGGCACCGGTGTCCTGACACCCCTCTGTGCTCTTGGTTTGTCCAAAGGCAGCTGCAAAAATCCTCCCTGACGTCCCATCCCACCCTCTTCAGATTCCCCTTGCTGGCTTCCCATGACCTCCTGCAATCATTCTGCATTCCTTGTCCTCCTCCTTCAGCATCCTCCGTGGTACCCCTGCCTTCTCCAGCCGAGAAACCACGACCAGGCATCTTCTTGCAGGCTTTGTCCTGGACCACCCTGGGAACAAGGATCTGGCACTGGAGGGGGAAATTTGGAAACAGCCTCTCCAAATGCCTGAGTGACAGCAGTGCTGTGGAAAAAATCCTTCCTGATCACTTCTTGGCAAGGAGGGACATGTTTGTGGAATGCTGTCTCCAGTGGGCTGGTGGAAACCTGCTCTGACAGTGCTGGGAGGGTGCACTTGGAGGAAGGAGTCTACGTGTCTTTGCGTTGTGCCCTCTGTTATGTGTTACCAGCACTTAATTACACCTTATACATTAGAAATGCTCCCTTGCCCTCAACAGGCCACTTCATGAGGTGTCTTGGACAACACGTCAAAGCAGGAAAGGCTCTCAGAGGAGAGGGCAGACATAAGGACGTGGATGGGTGTTCCTGTGCCATCTTTCAGGCCAGACCCAGGATTTTAATTTCTTAAAGTTGTTAATTATCTCTATAAAAAACCAAACAAGCAAACAAGCGTTCTGGCCCCTGCATGGTCATATTCCGACGGGAGTGAGTTGTTTCGGCTTTCCTTAAATGCCACCTATGATCTCAGCTGGCTATCGCAGCCTCTCCTTCCTTCCCCTCCAGTTGCTGTCAGATCTCCAGCAGCTTTCTCCTGGGAGCTTGGGGCTGTCGGTGTGGCATTCCCCACTTCTGCTAGTTAATATTTCTAACACGGTCAGGTTTTCTAGAAACGCAGAAAAACGAGAGTGCAGACTGGATTCTCACCGGATAGGAAATAATTACGCTGGGTGCAATGCACGTTTTGTAGTACCTATTCAGCATTTGCTATAAGGTATCAAAGGGATCCAAGATACAAATCCAAGCAGAAGAGGAATAAAATGTATTAAGTACACCCTGGGACCACCAAGTGAAGAGGATTTAGTGTGTATAATAAACTGCCTGTGTATCATTTATCACGGCTCCACGGTGATTGCCGGGGGGTGATGATGGACACCATAAGTTGCAAAAATATAATGACGTGTCATGTAACAGACCGCAGGTGTCCGTGCGAGAACCCGGGCGGAAATCAACCTGACAGCCTTAAGAAAGCGGCTTGTGCTGGCACCCGCACCCACCCCGGGGCGCCCGCCTTCATCCTCTGCCTGCTCCATCGCTCGCCCACTTTCCTGGTGGGAGGGCTCTGCTGAAAGGCTCCTTTCTTCCTTCCCCGTGTGGATGATCCCACCTCTTTGGGCAGCCTTGGTTTTCCTTTGGAAACAGCTGGGGCAGATCTCCACTGCTCCAAGGGGAGCAGGCTGTGGCCGAGCCCCCCCTGCCCTCGCCTGCACCTTGCTCCCAGGTGGGAGAGAGTGAGAAAGATTGCAAGAAACCTTGCATTTCCCTCAAAAGCTCTGTTACCTTGGGGATCAGCTCAAACTGGGGGAGGACACACACCATCCCCATGGGGCTAGCCCTGTCCCCGGGGCTGGAGGGATGGTCCTTTCAGTGCAGCCCCTGTTCTGTACTGTTGGAGTACTGGGTCCAGTTCTGGGCTCCCCAGTTCAAGAAAGATGAGGAACTCCTTGAAAGAGTCCAGAGGGGAGCAACTAAGATGATAAAGGGACTGGAGCACCTCCACTACGAGGAAAGGCTGAGGGAGCTGGGCTTGTTCAGCCTGGAGAAGAGAAGACTGAGAGGGGATCTCATTAACACGTACAAATATCTCAAGGGTGGGGGTCACGAGGACGGAGCCAGACTCTTCTCAGTGGTGTCCAGCGCCAGGACAAGGGGCAATGGGTACAAACTGAAACATAAGAGATTTCAGTTGAGTATGAGGAAGAACTTCTTTACTCTGAGGGTAACAGAGCACTGGCCCAGGCTGCCCAGGGGGGCTGTGGAGTCTCCTTCTCTGGAGATATTCAAAGCCCGCCTGGATGAAGTCCTGTGCCACCTGCTCTGGGTGAGCCTGCTTGAGCAGGGGGGTGGCACTGGGTGAGCTCCCGAGGTCCCTTCCAATCCTTGCGATTCTGTGATTCTGTTCCGTGGCTCCTCTGTCCATCCGCGAGCATCTCCGTTATTGCAGAGCCCCTGACCTCCCCTGACAGGTTTCTCCATTGTCTGCCTGACCTCACCATTATAAAGCATTTCCTACTATTTAGCTCGATGTTTTTCTTTCTTAATTTTCGGCCATTAGTGCTTGTTCTTCCCAAAATTTACTACTGAAAATGACTGCCTCCTCCCTTCCTCTCGCTTGACGGATGGCTACAGAGTGACCCTCCAGGATTTATATCTCCAGTGGCAAGGCAGGACTCCTCTCCTATCTTAATCTCCTCAAGGCCATAGTAAAATACAGCCGTTGTCTTCAAACCTGGATCTGTTACTGCCTCTGTCTCAAGGCAGTGATGTTCTCCACCTCGCTGGAGTTCAGCTGTATTTGCTTTCACAGCTCTATCCCAGATAGTCCAGGAGTGAACTTTCAAAGATGCTTAATTTTTCACCAGGGATTTAGAAACTCTTTATATTGCCCCGTGCTATGCTAGCTAGGGATATATTTATCTTCTTTATTTTTCATTTAACTTCTTTCCTTTATTTTTGATTTTTTTCCTGTGCATATAATACAAAGGCCATTCACTTCCCAACCAGATAGAGGGGAAAAGCTTCTCTTTCCCCTCCTTTAATTTAGACCTATACAAATAATTCCCCTTGGGGTTTGCTCCTTGAGCTAAAGAAGTAGAAAAAAAAAAAGAAATTGTTTGGTGAGCAAAACTCCTGTTTTTTTGGGTTTGTTAGCTTTGTGGATTATTAATAATTTTAACTCTCTTTGGCTTTTAAATTTCAGAAAAACTCCCAAATAAATTATCATTCAGTGAGAGTCAGTGGAGTAAGTGTTCTCTTCTTCCGCTGGTACGAAAAATAAAATTGATGTGGGTGAAAAGTTCCTAGACCCAGATTTCAAAGTGTTGTTTGGCAGATGAAATGCACTGACAAATAGTTTCTCCTGGCTCCACTTGAGAGTTCCCACTTGGAAGTGCAGCAGTTAGTAGCTCTTTCCATTTGTCATATGTGACCGAGGAAGACTGTGGTCCAGTGATGAAGAGGTTGTGGGATGGGGGAACCCTCCTAGAAGGCATTGTTGCCACCATCGCTCTTCCCAGCCAAGACCTGGTGCCCTGGTCTTGCCCTGCCCCACGGGACCCACAGAGATCCCATCTCATCTGCTCGAACGGAAGATGTTGGAGATGTTTGTAAATGTGTGGTTGGCAATCACCTGAGCAAACATCATCCTGGGTCCTGCTTGGGCACTGGGGTGGGAGAAGTTATCTCCTGTGCTCCTCCCAGGCTTGCAAGTCTGGGCTAGGGAGGCTGTGACTCCATCCTGACTGTGGGAGAAGCATTAATACGGAAGATGGGCTTGAGCACAGGGAAAATGAACTTGAACATGAGTTTGGGGTGTTTTCTTCAGAGCCCTGCCCTCAGCACTGCTCTTGCATGGTGTGGAGCTTGCAGGGCTGCTGGACATGAAGGCATGAGTGGCTGTTTCCTAGCATGGGCTCCCTCCTCCTTGGAGAGTTTATTTCTGGGTTGTTTCTGCCGTTCACCTCCCAGAGGCGTTTCCTC
>NW_009260945.1:4607477-4625972 GCF_000687185.1 Egretta garzetta | reverse complement strand
GGAGCAAGGAGAGGCAGCGACTCCAGAGATGGGCTTCAAACAGAGCCAGGAGCCTGCTTGGGAGGTTGGAAATCAGAGCGCTGACTGCTCACCAAACGTAGAGTCGCTGCCAATTTGCAACATTTTCCCTGAAACGTAGAAGTTGAATATTTAATGGAAAGAGAGGTCAGGCTTTGACCTGGCCACTGAGCAGGGTGACAGAGATGGCTCCTTCATGTCCTCTTGAGGGGTTTGTTAGTCTAAAGTTTAGTCCCAGCGTCAGAGGATGCATTTTCCAGGGAAGCAAATGGATTTGCTTGCACCGCAATGGAGTGGTTGGCGGGGGTGGGAGGGTGACTCTTTCGTGAGAGACAAATGACTTCCTCCCTCCAAGCAGCTCTGCTTTAACTAGAAAATGATGGATGAGTCCTGAGTAAAGACTTGCACAGGCAAACTAACATGCAAACTTCGTGTTGTCAGAGATCCAAAAACACAACAAAAATCCCAACCACCAATGAAAAACCAAAAGCCCATGATGCTGGTCAGGGATGTGAATTGGTCCGTAGAGAGAGACTTTGGGTCAAGTCTCCTACGTCACCCACCATGCAAAGAGACATGGACCAATGCCAAAGGGAGATACTTGAGCCTTGGAGGCCTTCACAAAAACAGGGTTATGGGTTCGTCTCCAAAAGATCCTCGCTCAAGTTAAACCAAAGCCTTCCTGTGGCACAGGGAACCACAGCCTTATCCTTCCGCCCCTGCCGTTGTCCCTCCCAGACTATTGTTTTGATTTTCCTTGGCATCCTCTAGCATAGCAGCAAAACTTGGCCGCCATGTTTCACCAAATGTTTCCCTCACATTTTTCTTCTGTGCTTACCTTTACAAAAGAAAAAGTTGGTTTTTTTTTTCTTTTTTTAAATATGTATATATAAATACTTGGCAAGAGATGGGCACAGCAGCTGCATCCAAGTTCCTGCTGTTAGCTCGGGGCACTTGTGTATCTCCATGTTGCATCTGGGAGCCCAAATCCAGACTCCGGACTCCACTGCACGGGGTGTGGTACAGCTGCGGGTGGAAAAGGTGCAGCGAGGAGCTGTAGTTCAAGCCTGAAGGTCCCCCGCGGGGGCATGTGAAGGCAAAAGGTGACTGTAGCCTCCTGTCTTCCCTGTCAATGTAAGATGTTAACTGGGCATAGCCTTGAGAGCTGCTGGAGCAGGATTTTGGGGGAAACCATCCCAGGGAGGAGAAGACTTAGGGATGATGAGCTGGAGGAAAGGCAGGTCCTTGCCACCAGGACTGGCTGGAGAAACAGCACTGAAGCAAGAGGATTGCTTGATCCTGGACAATTTTGTTGCTTGCATAAAGTGCCAGCTGGAAAGAGCATCTGCGTCAAAAGGCAAAGCATTAACTTGGGACCTTGTGCAATGCCATGGAGAGCGGTGAGAGCAGGAGGAGGCCGTGCCCAAAGCAAACGAGCACACTCCATCGCTGTGGGCACCGAGCATCCTGCCAAGGGCAATCGCTGCATGTGGTTCCCCCAGTCCCTTCCTCCACCTCCCCCTCCGCAGCCCCAGATAAAGCCCGGGATGTTTATAGACCTTAATACAATAGTTCCCACAATGGCCGGGCGATAGACGAAGACGTAAGCCGCCTGGCTGGCTCTTCTTGGATATTGGAAAGCTTCCGTAGCTCAGGTCCTGTTGTCAGCTGCAGATCTCTTTATCATTTCACTGACGAGGATCCAGGGATCTGGCCTATTTTTACTGATGGTTTTATTTGTACCTGCGGGGGGTAAGGGGGAGGTGGGGGAAATAAGTACGTTGCCTTCTGTGACTGCGTTTAGGCTCGTTTTGCTGTTTAATCCTGGAATGCCTCTGGCCCGCCTGCTTCAAGGGTAGCTATGCCCGTTCATTCCCAGAATTAATTGCTGACCTTATTGATTGCAAGCAGGATGGCTGAGGGGGCAGACTGGCAAGTGTCACCTTTGCAAGCGAAAGGCGAATGGCAGTGCTGAAGTTGTAGACGTGATTTATAGCTATTAAACATTTTATAGCAATTTTTGATTGCTTTCATTCCTCTCTGTTCCTCCTTCAGGTGTTGGCTGAGCTGGAATAAGAGGGATGGGGAGGGAAGGGGAGGCAGAGGACTTCAAACCATCACAGCTCTTGGAGAAAGACGGCTCTTTCCAGGCTTGGGCAAACCCGATTTTTTGAAAGCTTTGCGTGTGCTCCCTTTTAAGAGGGTGTCAGCACCTTATCTCCCTCCTGCCAATCTGCACCCAGGCGTGCAGCCCTGCTCAGAGCAGGGAAGGACGGACAGCTCTGCACACAGATGTCTCCTGTTGGGCGTTATCTGCAGGCCAGGTAGGGCAGAGCCAGCCATAGCCCCGTGGCTGCCCTCCCAGCGACCTGCAAGGACCACCCTGTGACCGGGCTGCGGCAACACCGAGCTCCACACCGAGCCCACCTCCGCCGGCTCCTGCCAGCAGCAGGCAGCCCCCCCTCCCCGAAAAATGCCGAGCATCCCTCTGCCGAACACCCCCCTCCCCACAGCCACCTGCATGCTTAGCCAGGCTTCTCCAAACACATTTCTCTTTAAAAGCCCAGATTAGTCTAAAATTCTGCTCGAGATAAAACCCAGCCCTTTATCAGCCATCACATCCAGCCCCCACGCACTCCCGGCGCTTCGCCGGCTCTGGCCGTTGCCAGTTACCGCGGGGAGTGCTGCTGCTTTCCCATCAGCGCACCGAATCCATCATTGCTGGGGACTGCGGAGGGGAGCGATAAATCCCGCCGAGGCCAGGGCTAGGTGAGACCCAAGTTCTTCCCCACCACACACTTGCTGGGGAGCACATGTCCGCCGGCATGCGTGCCTCTTCTTCCAGGCAGTATTTCTCTTTCTCGAGGGATTCCTGCTCTTTCTGACCATTATTTAATCTTTTTTTCCTTTGTTTTTTTCCCCTTTTCGCTTCACAATGTGCCTGTTATGTTTTCGAGTGCTTCTCTCCCCTCTCCTGCTAAGCTGGGCAAGGCTCCTTGCAACCCGGTGGTTTAGCAACCCAGGTGGATCTCAAATGGATGAAGAACTTACGGGGCAGAAATCAGCCTGCTGGGGCTGCAGTGTTCTTCAGCAATATTTGCAAGAAAGCATTATTTCAAGAAGCTTTGGCTAACAGGGTAAGCCAGCACAGCAAACCCTCTTGGTGCAGGAGAGTGGTGGTTCTGGCATGGAAAAGCCAAATTTGCTTGGAGCTGGTAGAAAAAGGAACCTATTTAAAATAGAGGGTGTTTTCTTAAATTCCAGCCTGGCAATATCCAGTCTACAGCAGCACTAGGACTGAGTCCAAGAAGATATATGCATGCTGTTGGCTGGGAAAGGGGTTTGTGGCATAGGAATAATTTCCAAGATGACCCTGTGCTGCTTTAAAAGCCTCAGGTAATAGGACAGTATAGGAGGAAGAGGGGTAGCGCTCCTCCGGGGACGAACATTAAATCCGTCGTGGGGAGCATGGCTAGAATTTGTGTCTCTCCCTGAACTGAATACTTCCAAGGCCAAAAAGCAGTGAAAATTTTTCACGGGGTTTTGGTACGATGTATTGCATGGGCGCTCATTTCTGGCTGCTAACGTGACCCCCCCAATTCTGTGTCTTTATCAATAAACACCAGCGGGAGATATTAAACCCAGCTGAGCTGTGTCAGGGGGGTTATCAGGGGACAGACAGTAGTTCCTTTAGCCAGAACAGCAAAGGTCCTGGGGTTAAAAGCCAAGGGTCAGCACCACCACTGCCTCATGTGGCATGGATTAAATCAAAAATTATCTTTTGAGTGGCATTACTGCAAACTAGCCAAGAGCATCCATCTGAAAGCTCAGCCACTCTGAGCGTAAATCACCTTGCCTGGAGGTTGGGTTGGCTTTTAGGGGCTGACTTGCCTCTTCCAGCACTGCTCCCCAGCTACGGGTGGTGTAAATCCCTTGTGGAAAATCCAAGTGAGATTCACTGGGTTAGGGCAAAACTTGATTTTTTTTTGCTGGATCGGGTTTTCCAGGGGCATCACGGGCTGTGTCTGGAAGCAAGGCTTAAAAACCCAGAAACCCCTCGCTCAGCTCCCTGAAAAGCAATTTCAGCCTATGATTTCGGCTGTATTGTTGATCGTTCTCAAATTCCCAGCTCTTCCCTTTCAACCAATACGTTAATCATGGAAGTGACAACCCTGCATTTTATTTAACCTATTTCTCCAGGTTTGATCTGTTTGGTTTTTTTTTTTTAAATTATGGATAGGAGCGAATTCCTCAGGCCATTTTTGACTCTCTAAACTTCTCCTTGCTCACAGCTCCTGTTTTAACCCATGAAATTATGGCTGAGAATGGATTTTATTTAACTTCTAGCTAAGTTACTGGCACTAAAGGATCCAGCTCATATGATTTTGTTCTGTGCCTCCAAGAAGCAAGCTGCGCTTAAATTTGTTTTCTGCTAACTGCAATGAGAAGGAATAAAAATACGAGCAGCTGTAAGCGTGCCCTGTGTGATGCAAAACTTCTTAATGCTATTTCCAAAAAGCACCAGCTGGTGGCAGCAGTAATTTTTTTTTTCCACCAAAAGTAAAACAGCAAAAACTGAAAGGGCGGAAAAAAAAATATCCCTAGAAATGCTATCTACAAGCAGTGTTCTGGAATCTCAGGTGTGTTGCTCAAAAATGAGATAAATAATATTTGTTGCTTCCTTAAAAGGGGGAAAGAAAGGAATCCCCGCTGCATTTAGATGAAGAGTGGCAAGACCTGATGACAGAGCGGCCTGGGATGGATGTGTCGGTGGAGAGGAGCTGTGCTGAAAGGGCACTTGAAAGCTTCCTTGGAGCTATCAGGTACCATTAGGGATGTAATGACCCCCAAGGGAACCAGATTTCCATGGCAGCTCACATCTTCCCGGCACTCCCTCCCTCGTAATACTGTAAAACCCCCTCTGCGGGTAGAACAAGACCCGGTTTTTCTGGGATAACTAAGACACAGAGAAAGGCAAGCCCGTGCTGACGGGCTCACAAGGTGCTAGCTCCGCAGGGGGAATTTCCCAGCAAGGATGCCTGAATACGTTCTCCAGCATCCCAGGGGAAGCCGGGCTCTGCCAAGAGCCTGGAGGCTATTGAGGGTGGCCTCTGGGCACAGGCTTTGCTTCCCACATGGATATCCTTAAAGGTTGTGGAGTTTTCCCTTTGGTTTCTTTTTATGCTGGGCTGACAGTGATTTGCTAAATCCTAACGCCAAAAGAAATCACTGCTGCCTTTCTGCACTCTTGCAGCACGCAGCTTAGCTCTTTTTAGGCTGGAAAAGCCTCTCCAGAGAAGAAGGCGCCTGTATTTTTGTCAATTCGGCAGCTGGCCCTGAACAAATAGTAATGAGTTATGTAATTGAAATGCTATCGTTCTGGGGCAGCATGCGATCCCGCCTCGCAATCCTCACCAAACCGCACGGCTCGACGCGCTCACGGGGAGTGATTCATGCGCTGGGAGCAGAGTCCGGCCTCCTCCCAGGCTATTGGCTGTGGTCAATGGAGGCATGTGCCTTGGGAACCCATCTGCAGGCAGCAGACCTCCAAAAAGGCCAAAGGCAGGGAGCAAAACGACGTGCCAGAGCCAGAGCGAGAGCATCACTGTGCCTGGCGAGACCCAGTGAAGACGGAGAGCACGGGAGAAAGGTGAGGGGGGGAGGTCACTGGAGGTTGGCCCCAGTCCAAAGCAGCAGGTTGGCCATCCCTTCCCAAATCACCTTGGTTTATGAGCGTGCCTTTGGATGTACTTCATATCTGTGTAAATACCCCATCTCTGTTCTTGGCCGCAGATGGGAGGTACTCTTTGCATTTCCAAAGGCATGGCAACCTTCGTGAAACCACTGATGCTCCTTGCTGCCAGAGGAGGAGGCCCAGGGCAGCTGAGATGGAGAAAGCTGATGGAAACCTCCACCCCACCCTGGGAGCCTGGCAGTATCCAGAAGCGGTGGAAGTGATGAGGGTTAACAAAAACAAGCAGGTATTTAACTAGGGCAAGGAACCCCCCCATACATCAGACTGGTGCTGAAAGGTTTAGAGCTGTTGTTCCTCCTTCGGATAAATCAGTGCATCACTTCCGAGTTGGTTTTTCATTTGTGTAGGCAACCTCTGAAAGAAGGGAGCAGCTTAGGCAGAATATTCAAACCATCTTTTTCCCCTTCTCTTGCTTTATTCCAGGTGTTTCTCAAAAGCTTGTGCCTTCCTCTAAACCCTCCTATTCTCCACGGCAGCATCCCCTTTGCAGGACATCTTGGCTTCTGCAGTCACTTGTCAGAAGCTTTTGTGTTCCTGGGTATAGGAGGGAGAACTACACTTGTCCATCACCCAATTTTTCACTGCAAGTGGTAACACTGACCCAAAAGTAAAAAGAAAAGAGAAGAAAATAAAAGTAAACTCATACTCTGATACAATGCAAACCTGACTCCTCTTAAGGTTTCAAAATTCTCGAGAAGGACCATTCCTGAATGGAAAGCAACCATGTCTGAAAGGGGTCTGCTCCATGACTTGAGTTAAGGGAGTTGCTTTGTATGCTTGGCATGGTTTTCTTTTATTCTTGTTCTTCCAGTTTGGGGGGAACTGGAGGCCAGGTGGCACATTCTTGTAACAACTTTAAGTTTTGTCCAATGTTGGGCCCCCATTTCAAGAGGGATGTTCATAACCTGGAGAGGATCCAGCACAGGTCTCCCAGCATGAGCAGGGACCTGGGGCTTGCGTGGCTTGCGAGGAGAAGCTGGGATGCTGGACTTTTTCAGATGCATGAAGAAGAGGTGAGCAGGTTTGTTGCTAGCCTACAGCAGCTTGGAGAGGAGTTATGAAGATGATGGAGCCAACCTCTGCTTGGAAATAGCAGAATCACAAAGGACAGTGGCCACTGTTTCAGGATGGACTTTAGAAACAAATTCTTCACCAAGAGGGTGATGCAGCCCTGGAACAGGTCCCTGAGAGGTCAAGAAAGCCCTGTCCTCAGAGGTGGATGTGACCTCAGGCAAGTGATAGTTTGGCTTTGGACTAGAGATCCCCAGAGGCCTCCCCCAAGCAACATCTCTGAGTCTATGATTCCTTCAAATCAACTGTCACACTTCCCTTTTTCATAGAATTGTGTAGGTTGGAAAAGCCCTCTAAGATCCCCAAGCCCAACCGTTCCCCTACCCCTGCCATCCCACCACTAAACCCTGGCCCTAAGCACCTCATCTGCCCGGCTTTTAAATCCCCCCAGGGATGGGGACTCAACCCCTTCCCTGGGCAGCCCCTTCCAGTGCTTGACAACCCTTTTGGTGAAGAAATTTTTCCTGATGCCCAACCTAAATCTGCCCTGGCACAACTTGAAGCTGTTTCCCCTCATCCTATTGCTTGTTACTATAGAATCATAGAATCGAATTTTCCCTCCATCTCACCTGTTAACTTCTCAGTCGCTTTGGCAGGATATCTCCATTTGCATAAATTATGGCACTACCACAACCGAGTCTTGATCTCAGCCTCCAATTTCACCTACACCACTAAATAGTACCTTGGCATGGCTTCCTATGTAGCCAGGCTGTCTGGGAAGGACTTATGCTCGGTGTTTTTACTCTAATCTTTGCATCCCTTTGGGAATACCTCTGTGGAAAATAAACGTTGCTTTACCACTGGCACTGTTTCACTCCCAGAGGAGGTTGGAGAGAATTTTGGAGCTCTCTTAACATGCAGTCACAATCACGGCTTCTGTGATTGAGTCATTTCTCTCTAAATAAGTAAATTAACTCTAATACCCTTATTTGCTATCAACCTTATAAAACATAATAAAAGCCAGATGTCTCTTCCTTAACCTGATGTAGTATAGAGGTTTGGTGGATTATTTTTTCCAGACTTTAGGAAAGTGATTTTGCACTCTCTTTGTTTCCTCTGGTGAATTCATTGCAGAATCTGATGAGAAGAAATTTGGAAATGTATTAAAATAGAAAAAAAATTGGTGTTGTATGGATACAGGTCTCAGCTGGGGGAGAACCCACCTTCCTCTCTCCATGTCTCATTCTGTGCTGTGAGCGGGTGGTTTTGAAGTGGTGGGGCTCTCTCCACATCCAAGGAGATGGCTAATGATAGAGTGATTTCAATTCAAAAGGGTGCAAAAGGATTCTCCAAAGCTGCTAAATAAGACTCTTCATCCCCAAGAGCCTCCAGAACAGCCCGTCTCTTCCAGCTCCCCTGGTTGCATAGAAGTCATCTGGGACCGGAGCCACAGAAAGGATTTGGTGCCTGATGCTCGTTGATTGATTTAAACGATAGTTCGGTGCTTAAATAGCTTTGTGGTTTGAAGGCTGGGGTGCTTGGCAAGACTGGAGCCAAAAGTATGAAAAAATAGCAGCTCTGTCATTTTCTGTAATTTCCTTTTCCTTCGGGTGAGTTCAGCTGAATCGCAAGATGGACTTTCTGTGAAGAAGGACTGAAGACCACGTGATGCTTTGTCTTTAGTTCCTTGGTGCTCGAATGCAGCTGACGATCTGCATTCGGCTCCCCGCAGAATGAGCATATGATCCCTCTGCCACGCTAAGCTATTAAAAGCCTGAAGCGTATACCTGGCTATCTCGCTGCTCCGCCGTCATTAGGCACATGGAAAGCATGCAAAAACTGTAATCACGCTTAAAAACACTGCTTGGGGTTGAGTTACCTGCACCAAGCCTGCTGCCAACGAGAGAGGAGGGACAGCCAGCCACAGGGGACAGCAAAGCCATGTCCACGAGGTCTACAGAAACGGGTCGGCAGTTGCAACACATGGATCTCGCTTCTGATCGGCAGCCCCGGCACCGGAGGAGCCGTGGTGGTGGAGGACTCCTCCGAGATCATCCTCGTGTCCGGAGGGATGGTGCTGGCAGAAGGCTGTGAGCGGTGGGTGCGATGGAGCGGTGGGGCTCAGGTCTGCAGAGTCAGCTCGGCAGTATGGTCGGCAGGTACGGGAGAGGGTGGAGAGGAGCTGGAACGTTTCCTATTTATTTTATTGGCCTTCTTTCAAAACGTCTGAGAAATGAAAGGACCCTGTTCTGCAACTGTACCCCTTCGAGCTATGGGACTTGTCCATTGAGTAATTTTGACTTCCAATTAAACTAAATATTGTTTTTACGGAAATAGCTTTTTCCCCAGCTGGGGTGATAACACCGTCATGATGTTTGGATGAGGTTTCTGGTGAAGCAATTTGGGGTTTCATGTCATTTGCTGAGAGTCAGGCTAGTTCCTCATCCAAAATCATAATAAACAGGCAACGCATACCACATAGCTGTTCTCCCGAGCTCAAGCAACCTTCGTTCAGGCACTCTTCTTCAATAACTCATCCCTATGCTGCTTCGACTTTGGGGTCCACTGCCTTGACCGTGTCTCCTACATAATACTCGGATTCATACGGCCATGGGCATATTGCAAAGCCCAGGCAGAACAACGCCACCAAGCTCCATGAGCCGGAGCTGTCATTTCTTCCTGTGGTTGTATACTGCGGGTGTCCCCAGAATCCAGGGAAATGGCTTTTTTCTTGTGGCACTAACGTCACATTTTAGCAGCGTTGGGACTGGCAGAAGGCCATGCTGGGTCAAGGGTGGTGCTGAAACCCCTATCATGCAGCAAGGCTGTTTGCTTCCTAATTTTAGTCTGATACATCAAAAATAAAACCAGGTAGAGACCAGCATGCGGTTCAAGTAATAGTTTCCAGCTCTGCTCGACTGATGCTCTGAGACAACGCAAATTTTATAACCACGTAGATATCAGTTCCCTCCCTCTTGCATCCTCTCGCTCCGAGAGCAGAAACAAGGCTGCTGCTAGAGTTTCATCCTCCTGATTTGTACAAATCATGTAAAGCTTATGAGTGTGTCAGATGGCATTATGGTAAGCCCCTTTGCCTATCTGATTTTTCTGCACGCTGCTGATTTCACCGTATCCCTAACTCCAGACGTGAAATGCCAATCTGGCGAGCAAACCTCTTGCCTTTTAAACCAGAAAAAGGAATGGAAAAGCTCTGCGTTAGAATTATAGGTATCTCCGTGGTATTGCAGAGACACTAAGGGCTTAATCTGGTGAAGAAAGGTACAGTCTGAAAGCCTGCTGTGCAAAATTGTGCGAGACGTCAAAGCAATTTGTACCAAAACCCCGGCACGGGTCCTGCTGGAGGACGCACAGTCCTTCCTCTAAAGGAGAATTAGTGGGAATCAGTTGTTTTAAGCCATGACCCCTTTGCTCGGCACATGCTACTGTCTTACTTGAACCATGCGAAGCTCCGTCCGTGCCCGTGGCTTTTAAACACAACATTTATTATCCTTCGCCCCCAGATTAGGGGGATCCCTCCGATGGCCAGCCCAGAGCAAGGCGCACACATGGCATCTGGTTTTCATGTTCAATCTCATCCCTTTTACTTCGCCGTGAGGGAAGGCTCAAGTGACAACAGAACAATGCTCGCCCTGCAGACTGACTAATTAGCCTGCATCTGGAGCTAATTAAATGTGGAGTCGCCCGCAAGGAGAGCACTCTCCTTATCATGCCAGCAGCAGGGGCGAGACAGAAGAAAAATCACTGGTGATACGCCTCGTGTTTTCTTGCAAGCAATTTAACGCAGGCAATGGAGATCAGAGTGGACGGGCATTTTCCCTGTAGCAGAAATGGGAGCAGGATTGGTCCCAGGATGATGAAGCAGGGTGGGTTTTTTTTTTTTGGGGGGGGGAAGGTGGGAGCCAGACATCTTTCAAACATAAGAACAATTAAATGAGCTCATGTTTGAACTGTTGCTTCTGTGCGTAATGTATGGCCATGGAGATACCTCTTCGGCATTAATATAATTTAATATTCTAGTTTCTGATACTCAGCGGCACATGTAATTAAAGCAAGCCGACCTTTACCAGATGAAATACGCTCTGATTTCTTCTTTTTTTTTTTTCTTTTAAACTACAAAAAGGAGTTTTTATTGTTAAATGTTCTAATCTTCGTTTTGTTTGGCCAAAGCCGGGAGAAAGATGGTTCCTATTGCTTTATCAGACACTAATTAGTATGAGGCTGCACATTTTTTAATAGCTGTACAGTTTTATTTTGTGACCTTGGGAAGGGAATTGGTTCTTTTGAAAGTACAGAAAGTCCAGGGTATGGACAGGCATGTGGGTTTAAGCATAAGGTAGCAGGGTTTATTTTTTATGCCTGTCTTTTCCATTGTAGCACTTGAAATGCTAATAGAGAGAGAGAAATTCTCCAAACTCTGGAGATAAATTTGTCATGACTTGGTTCAGAACAGTAAATTATTTTAAAATTAATTTAAGCTCCTCTTTTCTGGCCTGGAAGCATTTAACTTCCAGGATGGGCAGTGGTTTAGCTGTGGATTCCCACCACATAGAGATTCTTTGATTGATTTTCTTTTTTTTTTCTCTTTGTTGTCTGCTTGTCTCAGAGCCACCATCAGGAGGCTGTGCCTGCTGGGGAGCGCCGTTTCAGTCCATTTGGGTGAGATGAGCACCCGGGTTTGTGCCAGAGCTTGCTCAGGATCTAGACCTATGGATGGCTCCTTGTGCCTCTTCCAAATGCTCCTCTCCACGCTGGGAGTGTCCGTCTCTGAACGCTACACCTCTCACACTGATGGAAAAGTCCCAAAGCCAGAAAAATCCCCCAGAATGGGTGAATTCTGTATTTTGTTTAACATCTTATACACAAAACTTGTTTAATCTTTTGGGGTTTTGTCCCACTGCAGGGTCATAAAGAGAGAGCTCCAGAGGCCCTCTGCTCCCAGCCCACCGAGACCCAGTCTGGGCACCAAAGCTGCTGCTGGGCTCTTGACTAGATCTCCACGTGCTTCCATCCCCTTGCCCTCCCCTCCTTCATTAAGGTCCGGGCATTTCTTTCTCTGCCCCGCATTGAGTGTTACTCCCAGCGCAGCCCAGTCGCCCACCCAGATGCTCACATCGAGCCGGGGGCATTTGGTCACAGAGCAAGAGGTCACGGGCAACCAGAGGAGGCAGGAGGTTGCCTTGGAAGTGAAGAAACCATCTTCAGTCTATCAAAAGGCTTCCTAAAGGAATTTATTAGCCGTCCTGTTCTGTTGGCATCTGCAAAGGGTGGATGCAAGGGAAAAGGAAAGCTCTTTTACGACTGTAACACCAGGCTGGGGTTGAGGGGTTAGGCTCAGCTGAGCATCCAGATGCGCCTGCTCAAGGAGAGCAGATGCTGCAGGAGCCCCCGTGCTCACTGCCCTTCACCACTCAGCTCAGGAATAAAACCAGGAGCGTCCTTTCCCATGGGGTTTTGAGCAGTTCAATGACTAGCTCCAGCCTGCGATGGGGAAGGGAAAATTTTGACGTGGATGCTCTGCGTCCATGCAAAATTATCTGATCTTTCCTGGATTTCAAGGTTTCAGGATGTCCCTTTTCTTTAAGAGCCGGGGAGGGAAAGGGGAGAGGAGCTGGGACATCCCAGGCAGATTTTCCAGTCTTTGGCCCTCATCTTGAAATGGAGGAGTGACATGTACAAACGAAATGATGGCTTGATTTGTGGTCTGTGTGGTTTAGCAAGCAGCTTATGCAGATTGCTATTACAGAAGTGGGGAGTACGGGCTGGAGTTCAGGCTCCGTGGCTTTCTTTTCAATCCCAGACCCTGTCAGCCTCAAAATTTAAGGATTTTGGCACAATTTGTCATAGAAAACTACAGAGCTTTGTGGACACGGCAGTCGAGGATGAGATGGGTCAATTTTTAGGCAAACGGGGTGTGTGTGTGGGAGTGAAAGGTCACCTTAGGCTTATCTCTAAATAAACCCAGGAAACTCCAAATCAGCTCCTTTTTTGGTCCCGCATGGGCTGGCAAATGGGCAAACCAGTGTGGCTGGCTTTTTTTTTTTAATATACAAATGTTCCCCACTGAAGCATGAACTCAAATATTAGCTTTCCACCTAGCACGACTAGACAGGAGCAAGGAAAAGCCACGTCTGTTTCTTACCCTTGATGCAGGGAAACTATTTAAATCTGTTAATTTTTTTTTTTTTTTCAGTGCCACATAGGAGTGTTTGCTTTATTTGGGGGGGCAATTCGGGGGGCTAATGAATGCAGGCTTTAGTGAAACCCACCTCATTGTAATTTTCACAAACTCCATCAAAACATCCCTTTCTCTCCCTGCCTTTTTCAAAAAGAGCCTTTTTTTTCCCCTCCCTCCCCCGTGTTTCTGCATGTTGTGATTTCACTGAGGCTTCCAATGGTCTTCAACAGTTCATTTATGCCGGGAGCCTTCTATAAACTGTACAGCCATGGTCTCCTTGCCCGGCCACCCACCAAACCAGCCTGTCTAAACAGCATCTGTCTACATCCCAGACACATCCAGCGAGTTAAAAATGGACCGAGTCCAGCTTCTTTCTTTTTTTTTTTCCCCCCCCTTTCTGCCCTCCTGCGAAGCCAGGGTGGGAGTCAAGAAGGGGGCAGCGGCTGTGCTGCCCCGGCTCCGGTGGGGTTGGGGTGCTCCTCTTGCACCCCTTGATGATGCCTCCCCTCCCAGATTTGTTTGGTGAGCTGTGCAAGACCTCCATCCCTCAACGCCGGTGTTAGTCCTACCAAATCTCCCCATCGCTAGCAGATGCATTATTAGTGACGGGAGCCTATTTAAACTTAATCCCAAATGCATTACCTAGTGAGTTTTACTTGGCTTTTTGACTTAAGGTATTGGAGGTTATTACCTCTGGTATGCAGGCGTTGCTCTGAAGAATCTCCCTGGCAAACAGCTCCATTTGACGAGAGGGCAGGGATGGACGGGGTTTTCCTTGCTCATGCAATTTGGGCACATTTTTGAAAGATTAAGTCAGATCAGCCGCTTGAAAGTCTCGGTTACCCCTCAAGTGTGACAGCACGAAAGCCATTCCCCCTCCAAAGAGCCTTGCTCCACTCCGAGGGCTGGGGGAGAGCCTGAAAAAAAAATTGAGAGAGGGGTTAATTTTGCTAGACAGCTCAGAGAGGTTTGTGTTTGCTAAAATGCTGCTTTTCCTCCTGTTTACATTGCCAGATTGTCAGAAAAGATGCATCCCTGGTGAAGGAAACTGCCCACTGTGGTCACCGGGAGTTTGCACGAGGTTCATTCACGTCCGTGGCAAGACGGTGGATGCGGCAGAAAGCAGAGTGCCAAGCCTTGTTTAGCCTTTGGTCCTGGAAAGGTGTCTTCTTGCTTAATTCGGGAAGATGTCGTTACAGGTGGGTGGTATTTTAGGGAGAAAAGGTCATGTTCCTTGGCTGTCAAGGGTTAGGCTCAAAAATAGTCATAGGGGAACGAAATGCAAGGTTCAAACCTGTCGGAGTCATCAGCGAGACTGCCCCTAGGTTTGGCAGAGCTCTGTATTTGTTGAATACAGCCTAGAAGAACTTTGGTTTTCTTTACCGTTTAGTTTTCAAGAGAAAATGTAAACTTCTGGGATGATGCAATGCAACAGGTTTGCCTTTTGCCATCTATCAAATGCCAGCTCCTTCTGAAATGAAGCAAACCTGCAGTTTTTACATTTCTGTCCCATTTGCCCTAAGAAAGCAAACGGATAAAAAAGTAAAGATGAAATGGGGGGCGGGGAGGGGAATGCCTCAGAGTGAAAATGCTGTTCTTTAAATAAAGTGGGGAAATAACACATAAATGAAGGGAATTCTATGCCAAAAAAAAAAAAAAAAAGAAAAAAGGAAAGAGAGGATTAAATGCTAATCAGATGAAGCGGATGGATGGATAAAACTCATCGCTTTATGGGGTGGGACCTCTGGGATAGGCCATGGAAGGATGTGTCCTCAGCAGGACCCCGGTTTAAGAGTTGTCCCCCACCCCCGTGAGCACCATCCCTGGCCGGGTGGCAGCGTGGGACCCTGGTGACAATTCCTCTGGTGCCTTCTGGCACACAGTGAACAGCAGTCACCGCTCGCAGCGTGGTGCCAGGATGCTGCTGCCCAGCAGCTTTACTGGTGACGGCTGGATCAGCTCTGGGACCTCCAGGGAGCCCCGGGAGCTGCTTTACAGATCCGCCCTGCCTTTTCCACATTAACTCCATCCATAACATGCTTCAAATTTGACCTCAATCATTTCTGCTGAGATGAGAGAGTACAGCAGGCTCCACCGGGCTGCTTATGCCTATGCAAAATTATAATACTGCTTGTTGACTTCCCTGTGGAGCACAGGGATGATTTATTACAAATTTCAGGTGCCTAAAGCGACGCGTGTTTTGCTTTCAAACCTACCGCTTGTTTCAGCATGGAGGGGAATCGGTTATGAAGCGGTGCGTGGCTTTAAAAATAAAAGGACGGGATGTGCTCCCTCGTGCCGCTAACGGCACTTCATTGTTCTTGAGCCTCCTTCAAGCCCAATTCAGATTAGATTCACTATCATTCATGATTATGTAAAAGAAGTGATAAAACGTGGCTTTTGAAAAAATCATGTTTGTACAAGAATTTGCTGACATATTGTGGAGTGATAACGCGATAGTGAAAATAGCCAGATCCTGCCTGGCCTGGCGTCTGGAATCAGTAAAGGGAGGCAGGCAGGCACGCTGCAGGCTAACTTCTGTTCCCTTTCCAGCACAAAATCGGCACCTTTTCTTATTTTTTTGTAAGCTGACCGATACGATTTTCATTGAAAACTTGCCATATTTCCCGGATCTTGGCTCCAGCCTGAACTGCGCTGTAATCATTTCACACCGAAGTCGAGGGGGGAGTCTCTGAGCATATAAAAGGAGAAAGCATCGGCGCTTCAGCAGAAATGGCCAGCCGGGCTTGCCAATGCAAACCCCAGCGTCAACAGCTGATGCCGGCAGGAACGCCGCCGGTGTGTGGAGGAGGAGAGAAGGGTGGCCCAAAGAAATTAGAAAACTGGCTGGGTTTAAATTGGGATTTGCTCCGTGTTAGGTCCTAGCAAGCTGGCTTAGGAATTGCCACTAATGTTGATGGGATCTGCTGTCTTGCTGCCCCCTGAGTTGTCTCATCTCCAGCCCGGCTCCCCGGGGAAATGGGGTGCATTCCTTTCACCTCTCAACCTGGCAGCCCGTTTTGGCTGATAAACACACAGGTGCCCCAGAGATATCCAAGGTCCTACAAATTAGGTGAGAATAGGTGTCTGGGGAGAAAAATCACAGAGTTGGGAAAGCTGCAGAGCTTTTGTTGGCCGTGGCCGATCTCATCAGTTTGAAGCATCACCATGTTCCCAGGGACGTGTCTCCCCACCAAGAAAAAACTCCTCCTTGAAGTTACTTTACCACTGGTTGTATGTTATACACGCAGAAGGAAAGCCCTTAAAGACCTGGAGGCTTCCGCTGTAATTCTCAGGATCTTAGCCACAATTTTTTATTGAATGAATATTTGCATCCAGACTCTTGGTGGAATAAGGAAGAAGGTGATGAAGGTGAACAAAAAGGAGGCACGGCTTTAATGCCAGCAGTGAGGAAAGGAAGCATATACACAAAGCGTGCTGGAGGTCTATTTTTTACTTGCTGACTGTCTCCACTCTGTATCCTGGGCTCTATCGGTAACCACAAAAATTACTCATTAGGTCCTCTGCCCTTTCTGCCAACGCCGTGATTTGTAGAGTATTAGATATCTTCAGTAATAAGGCTTTAACCCCTTCTCTCGGGGGGCTGGGACAAGCTTGGATAGGCTTTGCCATGAGAGAGGGGTTTTCCTTTGCTTAATTTCACCCCATTACTCCGCATTTAATCCCTTTGTATTGCTCTCAGCAATTCCCTCCCCTCCGCAGGACACCGCCTCTCGACGTATCAAGTGGCCAGCTCTGTGTTTGCGTTGCAATATCTTCTTTGGGTACACAAATAGAGAGAGATTTGACAATTACTGTAAGAGGAGAAGAGAGGGAACGGCGACTAAGGAGTGGGGGTGTGCGTGCGTGTTTTCCATAAAATGCTATTTCTGTAGTTTTATGGCTGATGAGGCAGAGTGTGTCTAAAACGGGATTCTTTTGTATAAGGTGAAAATGCCATAAAATGACTGGGATCCTCTTGCATCTGGAGGAATGTCCATGTTGCAAGAAGTCTCTGTAAATATTTATACCTGATGACTTAGCAGTTGGCTATTAAGTGCCCTGGTTGTTCCTGTAATGCTGCTAGCAAATGGAGATCTGGCATTTAAAGGATGCAGCGCAAATTGTTCTCTTGGTCTTAACTTTTGGTCAGAGAATTTACTCAGTGCTGGTGATATCACTGGTGAAGCATCCCTCTCGCCTCTTCTCCTTTCCATCTGTGTGGACCAAGCAGCGTCCTCCCCCCCGTCAAAAGAAAAAGTGGGGAAAACACAAAATAAAAGACCCATTTTTTGGCTCCAAACAAAACACGTGGCTGGTGGTGGCTTAGGGGACCTGGCTGAGGTCACCTCCTCCCCGTGGGGTTTTGGTGGTACCTTGCATGGGGCGTTGCAGCCCTGGTTGCTCTTCCTCTGGCATTGGACGCCGGCCAGGCCACCGCGCCGGCGTGACCTCCGAGCGCCGGTGACTCACTTTGGCCACGGATCTGCTTGTGACAAAGCCTTTCCTGCCCAGTCGGTGATGTTAACCCCTTCGCCGGTTGGAGACAGTGTCAGGTGGGTGGGTGCCAAAGCCCTTTGAGGAGCAGCTGAGGTCACGATGGCTCAAAGCAGCTCCCGTGGGGACTGGGATTGGGACTAGTGGGAGAAGAAATACCAGGGCAACAGGCTCCTTTCTTGTGGGTTTGGGAGCTGGGCCATTGCTGGGGTAGGGCTCGAGGGAAGACATTCGCATCCCCATGTTTTCCATCCTCACCACAGATCCAGTTAGACCCCAGGCATGTAAAAATACCATTTTATCATCACCGCTTTCTGGCCTCCTCTTTTACATAAACTACTCGTTCAGCTGCACCTTTGGCTGGATTAATATTAACCGTGGATTTGCGCTGAGCAGCCAGAGGGACCGCAGCGAGGGGACAGAAACCATTAAGAAACCAAACAAACCACAAAGTGCTTCGTTCTGACCTTCTTCTGAAAGTTACTACTTTCAAACTTCTCCTTTTGAAAAGATGTCTCATCGCTGGGCTCATTTTGAACTAATGAAAAATAAATCAGCCCCCTCCGGGCCTGCCAGCAGAATCCCACGTTTCATTCTGCTGGAAATGAAGCAAATAAAAACAAATTAATCTTCAGAAGCTGAAATACTGGCACTGGGGCTGTGCGTCGCGGTGTCTGCAGACGGGGTTTTGCAGACGGAGGAGGCAGGTGATTCTCGTACTGCAAAGCCACGTCTGTACAAAAACTGCCCGATGAATCTTTTTGCTTCGATCACTCAGAAATGGTGCAGGTACCAGTTAAAGCTACTCTGTTGCCTTTGTTTTACCAGGCTGCTCCTTCAAATTATTGGAATTAACCAACTGGAATTAACTGGGACCGGTGCTGTTTAATGTTTTCATCAATGACTTAGACAGCGAGATCGAGTGCACCCTCAGCAAGTTTGCGGATGACACCAAGCTGAGTGGTGCGGTTGACACACCAGAAGGACGGGATGTCATCCAGAGAGACCTGGACAGGCT
>NW_009260945.1:4600714-4606865 GCF_000687185.1 Egretta garzetta | reverse complement strand
ATTCTATGATTCTATGATTCTATGATTCTATGATTCTATGATTCTATGATTCTATGATTCTATGATTCTATGATTCTATGATTCTATGATTCTATGATTCTATGATTCTATGATTCTATGATTCTATGATTCTATGATTCTATGATTTTATATGCCCACAGGTGATGTTCTCCTACCGTTTTACCCATGTTGTATTAATCCCCACATAATAGCCCCATAATAAAATGTTTTGTAGCCTTCGGACCCTTCATGAAAGTCAACAATATAATTTTTCCCAAGAATGTATTCCAGGAGTCCCTCCTTTCCCCATGCCCTGGCTGCATTTAGGCTCAGTTTCTGCCTGCTTTCAAGGCGATTTTTTTTCCTTCCCTAATTTTTATTTGTCTCCGGGTGTTGACACCGCAACCGGCTGAGCTGGAAGGGGATCCCTCGGGTGGGCTGGGTTGCAGGCTGGGCTCAGGCTAAGGTTCACGACGTTAGGATCCTCGCGGGTTTATCTTTCGGACCTTTCAACTTGGAAAGGAAACAAATTTATGTAAAACATCGCAGCTTAGATTTTAAACAAAGAGGATGTGCTGTGCTCTGTGTAAGTAGAATATTTACAGTTATAAGGCAGGATGATATATGCCCCTTACAAATAATAAATAAAGGTTGAGTGTTGGGAATAGGATTCATAAGGCTAAAACTAATAATGTAATAGTCTTTATTGAGGAAAATGAAACAGTCTTATGACTGGGACAAAATCCCAAAATAAATTTACTGTTTACTAAACCACTGTAGAATGGTTTAGATGTTGCTATAAAATAATTTTTATCGTCTGCGCCAATGATGTGGGTCAGTGGGGCTGTTCTAGATTTCCTAGAAAACTTAAACTCAGTCCTAATAGTCACAGCGGGGTCCAGACAGCTCAGCAGAGCCACTCACATTTCCAGCAAGGCTGAGGGAAATTCAGATTCCCAAAAAACACAGTGAGTGGTGAATACGGGAGCTGATGAACTGGCTTGGTATCGCTAGGTTTGAATTCACGTCTCCAGACGTGCCTTAAAAGATGTCCCAGCTCAGACGAAAATAGCCAGCACATCTGGAGCTGTTAACCGAGGGGCTGCGAGGGGCAGCAAGTGCACCTCTTGCAGGCAGGGATATTCCTCAGGTTTCCCAATTTGTTCCCAGGCTTAGCAGGTCATCGTCTTAAATCCTCACTGGTGAGCATGGGTACGTGCTCCCAGCCCATAGCACAGCCTCTAACATAACTGTATCAGCTTCAGGCACGGAAAAAATACCATTACCCCTGCCTTCTGGTGGTATCACACTTCCATGAAAATGCAAAATAGTGCCTTGCATTCAAGTTCAGTGAAGGATACAGAAAGCGAAATGTGTTGTCTTTGTGTGAGTCTTCAGAAAAGGGAGAAATCCTTAAACATTGAGCTACCTCCAACATCTGTGTTGGTTATTGATTATGGAACCTACGTACTAGGAAGAAATGCAGAAAAGATAATAAAAGAGCCATGTGGGCAAAGAAGATGAGACATAGAATCATAGAATCATAGAATCATAGAATCATAGAATCATAGAATCATAGAATCATAGAATCATAGAATCATAGAATCATAGAATGTTTTGGGTTGGAAGGGACCCCCAGAGGTCACCCAGCCCAACCCCCCTGCAGGAGCAGGGACACCTTTAACCACATCAGGTTGCTCACAGCCCCATCCAACCTGGCCTGGAATGTTCCCGGGGATGGGGCCTCCACCCCCTCTCTGGTCTGGGCAACCCTTTCCAGTGTTTCAATACCCTCACTGTAAAGAATTTCTTCCTTATATCCAGTCTAAACCTACCCTGGTTTAGTTTAAATCCATTACCCCTTGTCCTGTCACATCTAGCCCTACTAAAAAGCTTGTCCCCACCTTTCCTATGGGCCCCCTTTAAGCCCTGACCGGCCGCACTCAGCTCTGCCCACAGCCTTCTCTTCTCCAGGCTGAACACCCCCAACTCTCCCAGCCTGGCCTCAGAGCAGAGGGGCTCCAGCCCACACGTGTAAGTGAATCCAAGGGCTAGCATCGATCTGTCCAACACACAGCAGTAAGGGATGCTGCAGCTCGGAGGAATTAGTGCTTTATGTTTCTAGAACGATGTTGTTCCGGAAGAAAAGGGAAAATGCAACATTTGCTGTAGGTTAATCCTGGTTTAAGGAACTGTCTGACTACACAAAAAGTGTATTTCTGGTTTTGGAACATCCCTGCTGCTCTTCCCATGGAAGAGCCCTGGGGCAGATGTGCAAAACAACCAGTCTAGATTGCATGCTAGACGTTGCCTGGATTCAGCAGGCAAGATTAATGCTTTCTAAAAATCCCAGGGCTGGAGCAGAAGCTGTGGCCCAGCCCCTTACCTTGAGGTTCAGCGTGCGCTCAGCAGCAGATGGAAATGCTGGAGGAGGCATCATAAGGAATGACGCTGCGGTGAGCAGGGTGGGGGTGCAGGATGGGGAAGATGAAAGCCAGCCCCAGCCCCACTTCTGATGGCTCAGTGCTTACATTTGAGGTGCCCTGCAGTTTTGCACAGCTCCACGTTTCAGCTGGGTGGCTCCTCTTGTGCATTAGCAGAGCTCAAAGCCACCGCTTGCGGCCACGTGAGAAGCAATCTCGGTGCCGGAGCATTTGTTATTGGCTTGTGTCATTATAGGAGAGCGCAGGACCCCAAAATGGAGAATTAAAGCCAGTCCCTGTCTTAGTTAGAAGACGCAAAAGAAATGGATGTGGGGAACAGGAGGGGTATGGACAGGGAATGAACAATTTAAACATTTGCCAGTGTCGTGCTGGTCCTGTGATGCTCTTTATTTACAAAATCCCTCTCTGACGAGCTGAAAATTTAAGTTGAGATGCATGCAGAGAGAAAAGCCGCTCTGCAGAAGGAGAAGTGGGGCATTGCCTGTCCCTAACCCACCCTCCTAGCTCGGGGACGAGTTATCTATGGGATCTCACCAGCCACGGTTACACATAGACCAGTGGTTTGATCTAACAGAGCCCCTTTCTCCTGCCTTGCTTGCCTCAAAATTACACCTTTTCAGCAAGACCTTCATTGCACAAGAACGATAAGGAGAAAATACAGTTTCTTCATCTGTCCAGGCTTCAATGTCTGCGGAAACGCAGCCTGAGGATGGCCAGGAGGGTGGTGGGACAGCGTGCTGGTGATTCCCACGAGTGAGCAAAGAAGGGAGGACAGGATGGAAAAGCTTGGCAGGCACTGGAGGAGAGCAACAGGTCCATGGTGGAAGGGAACCAGCTCATGGGAAAGGTTCTCCTTCAACTGAATGACAAGGCTGCAAGCTGCCAGAGCAGGACACTGGCTTTATTTTAGCTGTGGACATCTTTTGTGATCTTGGGGAGGTCAAGGATGGCTCAGCTCCTCAGATACTGTGCCAGGCTTACTTTAATCTTTAACCTTTTCATCTTATTAAGCTCAAAATTCATCAGTGTCCTGGTGCTGCAGAAGTTCATTATTATGGAGTATACAGGCATGCTTGAAACAAAAACAAAAGAGAGGATGCAAAGAGCCTGGAAACTTGTGAAGGGAAATTTATACGTAGATTATACCCTCTCTATTTTTTGTGGGGATATATTTGTAGGTGTGGGTATGATGACTGACTAAGGTATCCTACCTGTATTTGTCAAGTTGAGTCCTTTCCTGGATCCAGAGCTAGGCTCAGTGCTTCAGCAAGAGTTTATTTCACTTACAGACACACGTATAATATTTAAGAGAAATGTTTCCTTTGGCTTCGGTGTTTGGGCTGGGCATTGCAGGGCAAGGGAGCATCCCCAGTAACAAGGTTGAATCCTACCTCCCTTGCAAAAGCCCAGGTAAACTCTCTGTAGACCTTGACACCTACTTTGAGAATGCAAAGGGGTGATTTTTGCCCTCTGCACAACGCAAGTCAGCAGAGCATGTACAAATGAGAAAGGAATATGGCAGTCTTCCTCCTGCTGATGTTACGTTACACAGCCCCACCGCTAAAAGCATAGTTTAAGCTATTAGCCACCCCGAGAAATCCGATGCCTCTTTTGGAAAGTGTGTTTGTTCGCTAGGATGCCTGGAAAGACTTATGCAGAGTCAACGTGGGGACCACAGATGCTCACAGCCCAAGTTTGGAGGGAGGACGGGGATCAGGTATGGCCAGAAACAGCCTTAGCACTGCAGGCATGCTTTGCAGTCCTGCCCTCCGAATACTGCTGCCGTCAGCCAAGAAACTGAGGCCTGGATGCATCGAAAAATGAGGTGGACTGCCACCAGATCTGTGCAGAATAAAGGCAGGCGTTCAGAAGGAGGACAGACGGACACAGAGCAGGTTTACCCTTGGCATGCGCAGGGAGCTCTTAGCAGCACAGTGCCACAAACCTGCAGTCCTGTGGCAAAACAACGGTGACGTTTGCTGTTGCAACATGAAAAGAGGACTTAAAATATCCTGACTGATGCCTTTTTCCCCTCCCATGGTGCATGCATTCTTCTCTTGCCTTTTTAACATGGTCCCATTATTTTTCTCAGTCTTCTCTTCGAGTCTCTCTCTACAAACCTTCATGTTCCCTTGAAATCCTCTTTGCTCAGAGATGTGCTAGCAGCACCACCAAATCTTACAATTTTCTTGTGAAATCCATAATACATGGTGCTCCGTGTGTAGGAAAGCCCAGGGACTTGAGCCTAGGAGAGGAAGCCCTGTCCTCCACTGACCGAAAGAGCCTAAAAAGCAGAGCTAGACCCAGAACCTTCATTTTTTTTTATGTTGTGACTCCACCATGAAGCCCTTACACCTTATGCATTTAACACAATTGAGCACGTCCCCATGCTCAAATCTCACGGTTTGGGCTCCTTTATTAATCCCTCGGGGTTTGCTTGCACTACGTTCATAGCACATGGGTTCATTGGGCTTTCAGGCAGTGACCTACACAGCGTTTCTTGTGCCTTCCTGTTGTCCTCCTACAGGTTCCCATGCAAGTCACCCCACCAGGACTGCCTAGTGCCGCATGGACGTGGGTGACCAATTTATTGTGCCTTAGCTGGAGAAATCTGGGAATTTGCTGAAACCTTTCTCCCTTGCATCATCATTTCCCCTGTAAGCAGCTTTCTAGAGCATTCAAGAGCATCCAAGATAGTAGCAGCAGCCAGGGAACAAAAAGGGGGTTGCAAAGACTTTCTGGGGTGACAAACGGATGGAGGGACCCTGTAGGAAGAGCAGAGTAGGGAGAAAAGAAGATTGCGAATATTTGGGGGACTGCAAGGCTGAGAATACTCATAAAATCTCTGCTTCTGATGTACTAAAGGGGTCTGCCCAAGAGGTCAGGGCACACTGCTAAAGCCCAGAACATGGGTGTTTTAGGTAATCGTTATTTATTGTTATATTTTGCAACTGAAGGAAAAAAAAAAAAAAGCTGAAAGCTTTATCACTTGCTGGAACTATGCTATTTCCTCCCTTTAAACCTTTGAGCAATAGAGATAAAAAGTGAGTGTTACTTGTGATACTGGGAGAAAGAATGCAATATTCTATCTGTTACTGTCTGGAAGAGCCCCTATCATCTGGCCTTGCTTTCTCCCCTCTCAGCCCCAGGCATGGAGACACACGCACGCACGCATCTACTTCAGAGGTGGAGGCCGCTCGTTTTTCATGTGCAGTCCTGTTTCTTGGCTTTCTCTTTCGGGTTGGACAGGTTTCTATTGAGTTGCAAAAGCAACCAGGATTTGGCACGACCGCTCATTCCAAATCTCCGCTAAACATGGAAACCCATCCGAAAAAAATATGACGGGCAAGATGATGCAGCACTTTCCGATTGGGCTCATCCTGCTAAATTGTTAACTTATGTTGAACGTTTCCCCTCTGCCCCTTGAGTGCTAAGACTCTTCTTCCTTTGGTGGGGCAGTTAAACTGGGGACCCTGTGAGAGAAGATAAAAGCAGATCTGTCTTTTGTGAGGCCAAAGATGCACAGCCAGCATCCCTGCTAGGACGCGAGGATTAGGAGAATACGTAGAATTTCCAAATTTAGAGTGGAGGACTAGCTTCCCATAAACACAGGCTGCTTTTTGAAATGAGATGCTAGCAAGATAATGCCAAAAAAAAAAAAAAAAAAAAAAAAAAAAAAAAAAAAAAATTTTCCTTTTTACACAAAA
>NW_009260945.1:4595861-4600418 GCF_000687185.1 Egretta garzetta | reverse complement strand
TTTAAAAAAGAGGCTATCAAAAGAAAGCCAAAAAAAAAAAAAAAAAGAAAAAAAAAGAAAAAAAAAGTTTGCCTTTGTGACTAAATTCTGTTATTTTGCAGCCAACCTTCAAATGGGCTGTTGGTGCAAGTGAACAAACGCTTCCTGTCTGTCCGTCCTCATGGGTGGTCGCGTTTTAAAATGAAATATACTGTCTGACAAATGCCTTTACAAAGGCCAGATTATAAACTGTAAACCTACTGTCAGCTGGGTAGAGAAAAAAAAAATCCAAATGCCTCTTATACCATTTAAAGATTTAGTTTGGCTTCAAAACTAAAGCACTTCATCTTGAAGGAGAAAGGAGCTTAGAGTTTATAAATTGTTGTTTGGGCTCTAGTAAGCTCTGGATAAGGGAATCTATCTGCTAGGAAACAAATGACCTTCCCAAAATTTAGGGAGCTCTGGGTATTGTTACGAAGACAAAATGCCTTGGAAAAATGTCCCCAGAATACAAAGGGATTTGAGACTGCTCCATTACTCTTAACATACAGTTCATACAGCTGCAAAGGGCAAATCTACAGTCCCAGGCTTTAAAAAAGGGTGGAAAAAAGTTAAACATATCAGGGTAATAAAATACAAGCTGTTTAGATTGTCCCCCTCTGGCTAACTCAACTCTAGGCTTGCTCTTGCACATGGTTGTCAAACCCAGCTGAGTATCCACATTATTTTGGCCAAAAAAGCCTCAAAATAGCCTATGTTCTCCCCAGTGGTGATCACCAAAGGAAAGTTTTGTGGTAAACACGGTGGTTTCTGGTAACATGGTTGCTACATTCGTCATTTTAAATCCAAAGTGGAGGAACAAAGAAACTCCAGAAGCGATGAAAAGCAAAGGGCATTGCACACCCTTGCGTCCGTGAAGTGAAACCTCGCAGCTCTTTTGTGCATGCCTGCTCCCGCAGATCTCGAGGGGAGCGCCAGCGACGGTGTTTCAAACCCACCCTGAGCTCGGAAATGCACGGCAAAGCTCTTACCCGCGCTCCACGAATGCAACCCATGGTCTTTCTTCAGCAGGTTGCGTTTGCAAGCATGCGTCTGCGGTAAGGTAGAAGGAGATGAACAAAGAGTTGAGTATCTACAGTGAAATGGGCCTTAGTTTTTAAATTATTTTTTTTTTTTTTGCACATTCTGCTTTTATTTTGTAGGGTTTGAGATGGACCTGAACCCATCATAGGATCTGGAGGCAGCAGCATGCATTCACTCTGCAAATCCTTGCTGTGTTCCTCTTGCCCAGCACGGCTTGCTCTTGTTTGCCAGGAATATTGCAGGTCATGCTGCCCTTGCGGGAGGCAAGCAGAAATTTCAGTTGATTTCACCAAATCCAGGAAGGTTGAGAGAACTGTGCATGCTGGGTTAAGTGGGAAACAGAAAGGAAAAGCCCCTCTCCCGTGGACTATGGTTGCCTTTTCATCCCTGCCATCTCGTGTCAATCAGCGCTACCCCAAGGCATCACTTCTCATTCACTTCCCACCTTTATTGCTGCTGTCCATATTGATTAGCACAACTATCTGGCACTCTTCCCTTCAGACATCACCACTTCCGTCTTTTGAGATGCCCACTCTAAATCTTGGAAACCATGCTTTCGTTGTGCTCTTGTTCTTAGGAGGCTTTTTCTTTAAATGCTTCATAGCATCACAGCAATTACTTGAGATGATGTCCACTTTCCAGGGCTCTCAGCAGGTTTGAAAGGGTGTGAGGTAGAAGCCTGCTCAATTTTCTATGCATGCCTCATCCTTCAGGCTAAAGTATGCTGGCACCAAATTCCAGGAGACCTTTGGAAACGATGACTATTTCAGTGCCCATCAGATTGGTTTAATGCTTGAATGTGATTCATGCTGGGACTCGAGCTATCGGCTGTCCCTCCTCTCCTACCCAGAGACCAGATGACAGTTGTGCAGCTGCATCAAATGCTTTTGTTACAAAGGAACAAAAAAGGAAATTACTGGAAAATCTTCACAGCGGATCACCCTCCGCCCACAGAATGGTGGGAATAAACATCACAACTTCAGATCTTGGTGAACGCAGATAAATAGAGGCTTAGCTGATAAGGTAATGACATACCAAAACCAGATTGCTTGAGGTCTAAAATAATGAGCAGAATACTGGAATCCTGACAAAACCCCAAACGCTTTGACGTTGTGCGCTCCCCTTTGCGAGGAGGGAGCTGCTGCAGACATGCACAGCGGGGATGTGGCTGGCAGCATCCAGACAAAATCTCTTTTTTAGGCTTCTTCACCCAGACGTGTCCAAAAGGCTCCGTTTCTCCTCACCTGACTTCTCCATTATGTGCCCTTCCCCATCCATCCGCATTGCTGGCTCCTTCCTCTTGACCCCCCTTAGCCCATATCTTCACTGTTGTTATCCCGGGAGCTCTTGCAGCCTTGCATTCACTCAGAAGGTTGTGTGATTGTCTCATGTCTCTTTTTTTGGTGTTTCTTCTCTGTGAAATCTAATTTATGCAACTTCCTTTTCAAACCCGTTCTCATCTTCCTCACACCTGCTCTCTTTCATGATTAAAATATGATAAATAAATACCCTGGAGGTATTTAAAAGAAGGGTAGATGAGGTGCTTAGGGCATGGTTTAGTGGTGGGATGGCAGGGTTAAGTTAAAGGTTGGACTCAATGATCTTAAAGGTCTTTTCCAACCAAGGTGATTCTATTCTATTCTATTCTATTCTATTCTATTCTATTCTATTCTATTCTATTCTATTCTATTCTATTCTATTCTATTCTATTCTATTCTATTCTATTCTATGATGCCTATTTTCTGTTGGCAAACCAGTTTAGTCCCTGGTATCCTACACCTCTCTACCAGACCGAGCAATTCCTGTTCTGCCATGGATTTGTCCTGGCAATAACCCCTTCAGAGCTGCTCTTGGGGAAAGAGAGGCTTAGAGAACGTTAAGGAGTCCCCAGGTACCTCCAGGAGGGTTGAATCCAGCTCCATCACTGACTCATCCTTCATACCTGCTCTGCATGCCTTGGGCACCTAAAAGTGAATGAAGAAAGTGGAAAGTTGGGGAAGAACAACTCCAAGAAAATATTTTTCAACTTATTCCTGCCCTGACGTTCTCCATGGTGCTCCAGTAGATCGATGCGTGTTTACAGAGCCTCTCTGGGCTATGCTTTTAACATGTTACAGTGATCAGGATACCCAAAGAAGTCATCGAAAACTTCTCTTGAAGACGAATACTATTCCTGCATAGACCATAGCAGAATTTGTGCTCCCCTCCTAAAAATTTAATAGAGATGTCATGGCTACATGGCAGGAAAACTGACCACCAGTCTGACTTGTGAAATGCTTCTTGGTCCTCCTTGCACTCTTGCTGGAGCTCTGGCTCTGTAGAATCATAGAATCGTTTGGCTGGAAAAGACCTTTAAGATCATCAAGTCCAACCGTAAAACCACAGGTGAGGATCCAGCTATGGCCGGTGAGCAAAACGGTGCGGCAAACACTGCTGCTGACAAAGCAGAGCTGGAAGGTCCTGTTTTAATGGAAAGAGCTATAAAAGCAAAAGTTTTATTAAAGGCCGCAACAATTTTCTGGAACACTGAGTCTATGTTTGTGTTGGGTGAAGTGTGAAGGGAAGATGGTCCTCACGGTGGTGACCGGGGCAGTGGTTTTTAATTGAGATGTATTGCTTTAGGGTAACTGTGTGGCGGTCTCTGTTTGCTTTGCCTTCGTCAGGCTCAAGTGATCGCATTCAGGACTGGATGGAATGACGGAGATTGATTATATGCCCACCGCACACTGGATTTCAGGCACAAATGGCTGGTAAATGCATGGTTATGGCTACTTTTGGGTCCAGTTCGGCAGCTGGTGGTGGTGTCCCAAGTCCCACAGTCCTACTAGGAACAGTCAGACGCTCCCGCTGACTGTCCCAGGACTCCGCAGAGGTGGAGGCAGATCGTTTGCTGGTGGAAAATAGATCCAGCAGCACTAATGCCAGGCAGCAGCATGCACCAGTCGAGGATTCCCCGCATTTCTCCAAGCCCTCCAGAAAGAATCTGCAGAAAGAAAACCAATAAAAAAATGAATGCTCATCTCAAAAACATTCCCTCCAACTGCACCCATGACTTTATCTGTTTTCTTTCTGCATGGGCTATTCCCCCCCTATTTTTTTTTTTTTTTTTTTATAAGCTATCGCTGCAGCAGCAAAGGCTCTGTAATATAAATCTGTGCTCAGCCATGGAAATATTCGGCATTTCACAGCAGCTTGCTCAAAATCCCGGCTTTCTGCAACCTGCTTGGGATTGCTTATCAAGACGTAGAGCGCAGGAGAGCTTTGCAGCTCCTGAGGAGCTGGATGGCTGCAGCATGCTGAGCGCGGTGGCTCGCTCCAGCATCCCACAGGCTGTCACAGGCTGGAGGCAGGGGGTGGGGGGGCAACAAGCCAGAAGCTCATTTTAGTCACCTTTTCAAAGGAGTGGGACTACTGAGAGCAACTGGCTGACGGGCGAGCGTTTGTTTTTCTCTTTCGAAAGGCAGCTTGACACCCGCGGAGGGAAGGAGTGGATGG
>NW_009260945.1:4576793-4595793 GCF_000687185.1 Egretta garzetta | reverse complement strand
GAGAGCAGGTTGCTGGGGCTGAACAGGAGGAAGCCATTCCCCCCTGATTTATACACGCCTTCAGAGAGCGAAGGGTTGATACTGCCCGGCCGGGAGCGCTCGGCAGTTCACAGGATCGGGCTGCTGAGTAAATGGGGAATTCATCCAGAGATATCTAGGAAATACATAGAATAAGCTGCCAACCCTATTCCTAAAGCCAACAGTTCACTAATTTTAATCAACAGCTGGATATTTTTATAGGGAGTGAAGGGATGGAGGGGTATTATGACAGAACAAGGGAGGTGGGATTAGACTAATCTAACCCAGGCCAAGTGGGCTCTTCCTGCTCAGCCATGTGTAGTGTCATGACTGTGTGATTTAGACTACTGCGCACTCACCAACACTGATAAGGAGGACAATTATGGGGAATACACAACTCTTTTGTGTAGCCCTCAGCCAGCGGAGCAGGCTGGGTACTGTGGATGTCAGCTGGGGATCGTCTCCAGCTCCAAACCAGAGTGGTCCCCATCCCGGGGACAAGGTTGCATTGGGGAGTGTGTCCCCGGGCTCTTGGGATGCTGTGGTAAGGGATCCTGGTGCTCATCCTGCTCTCAGGTGGAGGTCACCCTTGCAAAGGTTCAAAAAGACCTTTCTGATGAGCCCCGTCATCATGCCAGTAAAGGCTGGAGGGCAGCAACATCATTATCCACCTCTCCGGAGGAATTTTCTCTGTATTATGACTCCGTTGGGTCCCTCAAGGGCAGTTTCTCCAGTGCTAATTGTCGCATTTCCCCGTAACTTCTGGTTCCCTCCATGTCCTTCCTCACCTTCCGCTTACTCATACCGAGACGAGACTTGTGCCAGACAGTCACTACCTAAATGTGACCCAGGGAACAAGGCAAAGCGCACAATGCCACCTCGGCTAGCCCCGGTTCAGTCGGATACTCCTTCTGGTAGGACGCATGGGAAGAAACGTTCGGAGCCAGATTTTTCCCTTTGTGTTTTTTTTTTTTCTTTCTGAATAACCCTCTGATTGGTGCATAGCAGCTTTTGTTGTTGTTTATTTGTGTAGCTTTTCATCTTAACGAGGATGTACGGAAACAATTACCACATGGTTCATTCACAATATCAACCCAAGCTTTTCCTGTCTGTGCGCTGATTGGACTTAGCCACTGAAACTTATCGAGCTTTGCAGAAGTAATGTTTTTTACTCATTTTTTTTAAGTACATATCGTACAATAGGGATGATTTTTTTTCCCGCTAAATAATGTTTGGGGTTTGTACCAGGTGGCTGGAAATACCACACAGTTTCTGCTTTTTGGCAGTGGGAAGCCCAAACGTTTTAAGAAGATGCACATTTTTCAGGAGGGCAGAGAGAGGTCAAGATGCGCTGACTAATTCAAGATTTCCTCCACTGGTTTCCATAACAAATAATCTTTTTTTTCTTTATTTAGCTGTACTCACTGGTAGGTTTTCATTTGCATCAAAGCTTTGTTCTGCTCTCGTTTGGGCTGCCTCCAGAGACCAAACAACATCACAAGTGACTCCCGGCATATCCTCCAAAGAAATGGGCCAAATTCAGAGCTGCGAGTTGGCTCCCACGTGTAAACCCTTACAGAACCTGGAGCACTGCTCAGGGTGAATGGGAGAGAGGTCTGTGAACAGACAGTGGAGATTTCCATGGAGAAATCCATGGAGATTTAAAACTAAAACCAGTTGGGTTGAGTGTAATCTAGGTGGCTGAGGTAGCCACGCTGTTATTAAGTTGATAAAAACTCCTGCTCTAGGACCTTTTATCAGGTTATTCAGAATTTGGTTGGAATTTTACCCCCTTGGGTGACATCCTTCCATACACATGCCTCTCACCCCAGGCTGATTTAATTTTCTTATTATTCTTTGGGGAATTTCAATCCTAATAACTCAGGAAATGGGTCTTCAAACTCACCTCTGAAAACTGTGGCTGGCTTTTCTGTGTGAAATCCTGGCACCGCCGTGCTGTGGAAATGATCGGGGATTTGGCAGGCGCTGGCTCTCCTAGGGGCTGTTTGCCCTTTTCCCGTCCCTGCCAAGAGCTGCCCCAGCAGAACAAGGCGATAAGCAGTTGAAAAATTGTGTTTTGCATGGGAGATCTGCTAGGATTTGACAGCTAACTTCCCTGGAGATACTGGTTTGTGCTGGGTGTGCTCCAGCTGGGGTCGTGGGAGCTCAGATGGGACTTTCCAAAAGACCAAGGACATGGGCATGAGACCCAAGAGCAAGGAGGGCATCTCTTGGTCCTTGTCTGGCCCCAAGCACCCTAGTAAAGGAGATGGCCTGGCTGGTGTGTAAAAGGTGTAAGAAAAAGGAAGAATTGCATTAGAAGAAGATACAGGGTAAGAAGGGGCAGACAAAGGACAAATGAAAAAACAAGGGGTTAATTTTGACTGCAGACTGAAAAGGAGACAAGATATTGGGTGAGAGCAGCCAATATTAGAAAAAAAAAAATTAAAAATCCAGAGTTGAAATGTGGTTTCTGCTCCAAGGGCCCACCATATTTTGCTGGAATACTCTTCAATGCAAAATTCAACAACGTACACCACGCTGGGGGCAGAGCCACCCCGCCTCCTGCTCTGGTGCTGTAACCACCAGGCTGCAGCACCGTACTCGCTGCTTGGCACGTGCCTGTCATGCAAAAACCCTCCGGGGTCTCTGCTGATCAATCCCAGCCACCACCTTATTTTAAGGGGTCCAACCGTGCAGGTGGACATTTCTCAAGTCTGCTGCTGAACGGCAGCTGGGTTGGTACCCAGAGTCTACTGCTCAAACTGGTGCTGTTGGGTGACTCCTGAGTGTGTACTGGGAGGTGAGAAATCACATTTCCAACGTAGACATCTCTGTCCTGTCTTCATCAAACCCGGTGCTTGCAGTGATTAGCAGTGCATGCTGCATTTATATTTATCTGATGCACACAGACATCTGTTTATCATATGTTGCACGTCCGATAAGCAACTTTTTTCTTTGTCCCAAGGCCCGACTAAAGATTCCGATTAATGTAACTTGCTGGAAGGTCCCGAAGCGCAGCTTTTAAATCAATGTCATGTAAACTTTGCTGGGTTAATCCTGCACATCTGAATTCAGCTAAAACCCAACACTGCAAGGTCAGGCTGTACAAATTGATGGATTTTTATTCCTTTAACCTTAGAAGTGTTGCAGAGAGGGTAATAGCAGCAAGACTTGCTTCTTCCAATTGCTTCTTTTTCCTGCACAAGAAAAGAGCCGGCAGATATTTTCCCTTTGCCTGATATGTGCATATATATAATATATACACATATATGAATTTTTTTTTAATGAGGGGTATTTAAATCAGCAAAACACCACAAGAAGTTGTTGCTTCTTTTCTTGTGCATCTTATTTTTGATTTTCCTTATGCATTGATTTGATAAGGGAGAAAAGGATTCTGGTATTATAAATTGGTAAGATAATGAAGAATATCCCTCCTGCCTTTTGAATTTATTTTGGTAACACATAAAATAGTTCCAGCAGAAAAAAAAATAAAAATATCTCTTTAAAGACATCTCAGAGCATTTTGTAGCTGAAGAAGGCATGGAAGTTGCAGTCGCAGATTAGCATGAACTTGCAGGAAAAGTTCTGGGCAATTCATGGGCTTTTCTAGTCTTCCTTCCTTCTGGGGGGAGATTTTTTCAGTGTCTCTGCAACTCAGGGGTAACAAACTCTTATCAAAGCTCTTTAGTGCCTTTACACTATCGTCAATATGTATAAACAAAGGATAAGAAAGCTAATTCTTTGTGTGGATAACTTTCTGCAGGGAAATGCAGCCTGTAAAACAGCTTGTGGCAGGAGATCAGCTTTATCAGCTTTAAACTAAGGAGTGTATTTTATTTATGGAATTCAGCACTGCAGGCATTCTCGTTTCTTTGTTTGACAATATTTTGTATTTCCCATACCCTATTACTCAGTTTTGTTCAAGCATAATTGTTGGCTAATTGTTAAGACCTGCTGGAGGCATTTTGGTTTTTGGCTTGGAGTCCTGTGGCTTTATTTTCTCTCCTTAAACCTGAAAACTTCTCTGTAATAATAATTGTGAGCTTATACTAACGGGAACATTTCCCCTAAGCTTTATCCTTCTTTTTTTTTTTTTTTTTTTTTTTTTTTTTTAATCTTTCCTCTATTGTATAATACCAAATGTTAAAGCCAGCAGAGATGCTTCAGAGAACTTCTTTTCCCATCAAAGAGAGCAATGTGCATGCAACCATCAGCTGAGCTGCTGTAACGTGTTGGCAGGGGCTGACCACTGCAAGTGTGGGTGTGGATACAAGGTGGGGCTGGGTCCTTGCTCCCCAACCAGGCTGCCAAAGCCCTGGCATCTCCAGTGCTGCCTTCGTGCCACTTTACAACACCGCTCCAAAGCCAATGGAACGCAGGATCTTGGGTCTTGGTCCTTGCTGGAGTGCAGGGTACCACCAGCCAGCTGTCTGCAGGACCTACCTTGAATGCCAACGGCACCTTGAACTCCTTACCAGCAAGTTTAGTCTCTAGTTTGAAAAAGGAAAACACAGTCCAGCAGGTTGTGGTACCTGCAGACAAGGACGTGCCAACTGGATCATCTGTGCTCCGCCCTGTCACTGGTCCTGCTTCTGCCTGGAGATTTGTCCCACCTTTCTCTCCTCCTGAACTTGGCTATTTCATCTTTTTCCTTCCCTCTTTGATGAGGAGTATGTATTTCATCAGTGCCAAATGAGCAGTGCCAGGATTTTAACCAGAGCTCCTTCTGCTGGCGGGATGACCCCCTTGCACAGAAAAATTCCCCTCCAAGGCCAGACAAGATCTCTCTCTTTATTCTTCCTCTTTACATGCACTTCTTTCCAACAGAGGGATGGCTTTAATAAAAATATATATGCTAAGTATTAAGATTGGCGTGCATCCGTCACCGTGAGACATATTCGAGCTCTGTGGCTCACTTTAGAGTTGGCTGAATTTTACAGGGATCTTCTACTGTCTTCAGTGGTTTTGGTATTGAGCCCGGTGCTGCATGTGGAAATGTTGGCGTTCAGAACTGTGACAAGCCATGCTTTGAGTTTCTTGCCCATTATTTTAGAATCAACTTTATCCCTCTGCCTGTGTTTTGTTGGATGATCGCTCCTTCTCCTACCAGATATTTTTATCAATGACTTCAGACTGGGCAAGACTTGGAAAGACACAAATTCCTGGCAGCCTGATTTCTTAATATATCTGCCCAGTTATGCTTAGGGATGTAGACATTCCTGAACAGCTTAGGCACCAGTGATGTCTGAGGAAAGACCAGTTCACATCAGACACTGCCAGAAATGCTATAAATGCATGATTAACTTCATCATTTTCTATATTAAACAGCCAAACCCCAGTCTCTTAGCTGGAGAAGCCCAGCAGCATCCCTTGCCTCACCTCGCCTTGCCTTCCCTTCCCTTCCCTTCCCTTCCCTTCCCTTCCCTTCCCTTCCCTTCCCTTCCCTTCCCTTCCCTTCCCTTCCCTTCCCTTCCCTTCCCTTTCCCTATAACAGTATTGCTAATAAAATAGTTTCTTATCTTGACTCAATAAAATCCAAAACCAAGGGGCAACAAGAAAAATTATTCTGCAGCTTTAAAAAGCCCAAAAAAATAAACTCCTCAAAGCCTTGGATATTTTAGAGTGAAAGTAAAGAGTAAGAGCAACGCGAGGTGAAATCGCAGAGGACTCTTCCACCAGGCAGTGCGTATTTCTGTGGAGGCCGCAGTTCCAGTGAAGTTGTATCTGAGTGACCAGATGTGATTTGCTCCTTGTTTTTTTTCTAGGAAGAGAAAGAAGATGCTGGTCTATGGGAACGCTACGAGGCATCAGACCGATGTGAGAGGAGGTTTGCCCTTCCCAGGGTCTGGCAGCCAGTGGCGCTGGCAGGTTGACACTCAGCGTCTTGGCCACAGCAACTCCTCATCCAACGGCAATCCCTTGTCTTGGCTTGGAGAGGTGACGCCGTGTACCTGGACAGCGCCACTGAGTCCGTGCCTGTACATCCCTGCACGCTTTCCCATACGTCTCCACTAATGGACCGGGAAGGAAAAAAAACCAGATCTGTCCCCCGGCGGGCAAGGAGCTAAGCCTCACCAGCCACTTTTCTCATGCAGCATCAAACCCGCCATTTGCTGGAGATGGCTCTGTGCCATCCTTAACCTAGGCTGCGTTTGAACCGGGCGACCTAGAAGTGAAAGGCTCAGTCTCACGTTGCCAGTTCCCCCAGCCATCTGTCCTCCTTCAGTGAGCTTCCTTCAAAAGTCCCCGCACACTTCATAAACATCCCAGTCCTCCTCACCCCTCCAGCTGCCCCCTGCCTCTAGGAGAAACGGCAGTTTGAAGGAAATACCACTCATTTTTTTTTTAATTTTTTTTTTTTTTCCAAGCGTGTTGAATCCAACATCCGTGATTTGGCAAAAGTGAAAGTCTTTCCTTCGTCCTGTGTTTTAAACCTGCCGGTGGGGATGGAGAAGATAGGGATAAAACCTTCTCCCGGAGGGGACGATGCAGTGCCCGGTAGCAAAACCTCCTCTCGTCTTTGAAGGCCAACAATAAAGCAAACTTCCATTTCCTTACCAAAACATCGTCATGTCACAACCCCGAGAGCTCCACCTTCCCTTTCAAGAGGCTAGAAAGTGGGACTTTAGACAAAGAAAAATAGTCTCAGGTGGGTTTGTCATGGATCATTTTGACTATATTTTAAACATTTAAATGTCAATGCTTAGTCATAGACAAGACATGATTCTTATCTATCTCCATGTGGCTTCCAGTATAAAAAAATTTGAACCCATGCCATTTCCTGTTGGAGAGAGCTTAAACACAGGGGTGACAAGGGCACATCTATTTTGGATCCCTATTTTAAAAGCCTCCAGATATCATAGAAATCAACTGGCACAAACAGAGGACTTGGACTTTCTTTCATGGCGGTGGCGAATTACGTATATCAATGCAACACATACTTAGCGAAGCGGAAGTGAGCACCCGCAATACTTCAATCAGCTTTGGCATATGTATACATTGTTCTGTTTGATCTCATAGGATGCTGGATTTAGATGATATAATACATTCTGGTTATCTTCCTAGAAGTTGGAGGGACGTAAGGAGATATCCACTTTCACAAGATAAAATTAGCACCTCTTTATTTTTCAGATAAACATTCCTTTTTTTCTTTTTTTTTTTTTTTTCAGGAAAATGCTGATTAGAGTTACAAAGCATACCGACGGGTATGAGTTTATTCATATTCAACCCAAATCCTATTTATAATATAAAGGAAATAACACTGGTATTACACAGGGCAACTTGGACAGCCTCGATGTAGGAATAGCGAGCCGCGCTCAGGCAGGTCTCTTCAAAAGCCCCAAAAGCAATTATTTTCCAAAGTGATGGTGGGAAAGTAGAGATTTCATATAGAAATGGACCGGAAAATGGTCAGCCCACACCGATTCTATTATTTTACTCTATCTTTTGATAACACCACCTTGGAGCTAGGAGCTTAAGGTGCAAAATACGGGCTCAAATTTTGGATGCTCAAGATTCGATGTGTTTTCTTCTGTTCCCCACCACCTCGATTTAGTTCTCACCTACCGCAAATATCTACAAATGCCACTGAGATAATCCCACAAAACTCTTCTTTATGGACAAATTTAATGTTTTAAAGCAGCCCAGTGAGAAGTTATTTCTGTTAAGTCCAAGCATAGACCTCTTGGGCACGGGAAGCACGTTTCTGGGTAGATCTGTGTGAATAACAGATTGTTTGGTTCACTTGCCGCTCCGAACAATCGGGAGAGAAAAATGGTTTCCGGTGAATTAAGCCTTTTGTCCAGCATGGAAGGCCTTAATAGACCTTTGAACTTTTTAAAATAAAGAAATACATTGCATTATCTACAATGCTTCATTTGATGTCAAAGAGAAAGGTGGTGACCTTCAAAAGTCTTTTGACGGTGAGAACAATTCAGAGAAATCACCGTAATTTTTTCAAAATGTTTCGGTCCATTTGAATCTCTGCACTTCAATTTGGGGGTAAAAACCCATGGCTGAGGTAGTTTTGCTCTTATGCTTATGAAAAAAACAGATCACGGGCTTGCCGGCGTGGACTTCATGCTAGCGATAGGCTGATTGATCTCCAGATATACGTACGTACTTGTTATCTTGTTTGGGAATGCCACCATAATATCGCTGTTAAATGCACGTCGGCTCAGAGCTGGTGGGTGAAATGAGCTCTGAGGTCCCGTTTCCTACCCTCGTTGAGAAGGGTCTTTGCAGTGCTGGGTCAGAGCCCCATGGTTATTGGCAGTAAAACCCTCTTAGATACAACGCACCAAGAAACGTATAACAGCGGGCGCGGAAACTTTTGTCTTGGCAAATCACTCTCGCATTCGCATTGTAGTTATGAAATTAAGCCGTAAAAGATATGATCTGTTGAAATATTACATGAGGCCTTATCAGGGTATGATTTTGTACTGCTCTCCAGTGCGAAGCTTTCCAGTTTAATCCACGATGACAGAACGAGATCCTTTTACAGGGAGAAAGCACGATCATTTTCAAGACCAAGTTTAGCAACTTCTCAAATGTCGGTTGTTGTCTGTCCTGTTAATTGGCCGTACGGCTGCAGTTTGTGTGGGCTGGCCATTATAATGTCAATAAATCCAGTGACTGGAAACGAAATTTGATGCAGGACAGGGCTGAGTGGTTTGTTCCTGAGAGTCTGACCATGTGCATTGGTCACGGGATTTCGGTGGAGCCCGCTGAGTACCCTCCATGCGGTGTAAAAGCAATTATTTCTGGAGGAAAAGTCTAGGCAGTAGCTTTTTAAATGGGACATCACCAAAGAGTGGCTATGTAATGGCGTCGAGGTTTTCATGGAGAAAAGGCAGCTGCAGAAAGGGATTTTTCTCCACGCACCTCCATGTCCCCAGGTCATTGAGGGCTCCGGTGTTTCACCGGGTGGCACGGGTGGGAGCTGGCTTCCCTCCTGGCGTGAGATTTCAGTGGAAAGAGCCCGTTTTGTGCCGATCTCAGCGCACAGAGGGGCTGGCAAGGGAAGCAGAGAGGGAGAAGAGAAGAAACAAATCAGACGGGGAAAAAAGAGCCGCTGCAGGGCTGCGAGGTGGGGGCTGCCCGGCAGAGAGCAGAGGGGCTCGGGGCAGATTGCACGGCGGGTCCAGCAGAGCCGTGGCTCACCCGTCACCCGCGTTTCACTTTTGAACCCGACCAGCAAGACGTCTTTTCTGCGCGAAAAGCCCCAATTTTACATTATCCCTGCTCACCCCTAAAAAAAAATTAAACCCCCAAATCACCCTCAAAAAGTCAATTAATAGCGGAGAGCCTGAGCGATGGGAGAAGCTGGGAGGCAGCAGCGTGTGACGGCAGCCCAGCGCGGACAGATCTTCGTGCCGACGCTGGGTTATTAATAACGAGAGCACGCCGTGCGGTTCTTTTTCCACTTGTGCCATGGCAACTGTTTGTCTTCTGTTATCCAAATGGTTCAATTCATTGTGGTCTAAAAATTGCGATTTCCGAAGGAGCGCACCGCGGAGAAGGCTGAGGGGATGCTTAAGTCACTTTAACAGCTGGTTGTATTAAAAAATACTTATTGAATGCATTAAAAAAAACCCAAAACGTTAAAACTGCTGTATACGGTGCAAGACAAGATCTTGCAAAACCTGCAGACTTTGTTCCCCTGGAATTTGAAACGAGGGGGATAAGAGAAACTCATTGTCTATACGTGAGCGTTTCTATACGTTTGCAATCACAGCCTTTGCGCCGTGTCCCCCCCTCCCATGCTCAGATTTCACGGGGGAAGAGCCGGCCCAGCAAAGAGCCACCATCGCTACAATTAGCTGCAGAAGCCCAATTTGGGGGTTTTCTCATTAACCTGTCATGTCAAAAGCTGTATGATAAGACGGTGAAAATTGGGGGGAGGAGTGGCGGTGGAGGGGTAAAAGTTCATTTTGCAAAGCAAACAAACAGCAAGTCACTTGATTTTACTAATTATCCTAGCCTGTGGCTCTTTCAGCCATTATTTTTCCCCCCCATCAGTGTATGAACTGACAAGATAAGATAGGAGTTGGTATTTTCTAAACTATCCTGGCTGACGGCGTATACAGATAATATGAGGATTCATTTGCGAGAGTGCACGGAAGATTAATTGATTTACTTAATGTTAGAGTAATCGCTCATTAGAAAAATAACTGCTGGCATTTGTGGGGAATGGGTGGCCGGGTGCACCACGATGCCCTTCTGCAAGCGGCGTCCTGGAAATAGCTTTTTGGGTGAAGAAGGGCACTTTCATGTTATTATAAATATAATATTATAAATAAAGTGAAATTATAAATAAGTTTTTGTAAATTCTGGGTCTGATCCACAGCCCAGCAACACCGATGGGTGGGTACGAGTTGGGCTGCACAGTCTATAGAGTGGAGCTTTTATCTATGCATTTTAATGATAAATTAAATTATGAACTAACAGCGGTGCGCTTCTCAGACCTGCAGTTTCCCAGAAATACTGGTGGGTACAGGCTTAGCTGGCCAAAAAATATTGAATTTTGCCAGCGCTGACTGTCTAGATGATATCTAACCTGTGTTGCCTCTTTTTGAGGTCAAGGTCTGCGTTTTTCTTCAACGCAAAGCCCTCCAACCTTGTGACAGAATTACAGTAGGAAACCGAGAGTCCTGAACGTGCCCCAGCTCAATGAAATAATATAACCCCACTTCCAGAGACAGGGGGGGGAAAAAAAGGCAAATGTAATGATTATGTGGTTTGCCAAGGACCTTACATTAAATCGGCGTATAAACATGGAATAGGCACTGCTTTAAAAAGATAACTGCCGTCTTTTAATTATTTTTCATTATATAATAACTAAATGGATGCTTGAGCATGTGTTACCTTTCCACGGTGCTTTTTATGAGCTTCTCGAGCATCCTCACCCCGGGGGGAGAGCAATAGGCAGCTCCCGGCAGCCAGCTCCATTGCAACCATTAAAGCCGTCAAAATCAGAACGTCAACTTCCAATATCAAATTTTAACCCCAAGCCAGTAAAACACGTTGTGTCAGAATATGGCCAGATCTATAAAGCGGGCTTCAGCAACATGTTGCAGCTGGTGCTGTGTATTTATAGCTTTAGAGAGAGAGGAAAAAAAACCCCACAACACAACAGCCAACACACACTGGAAAGAGTAGAAAGCGTTTTAAACAGCAAATTTGTCAATGTTTTTCCTTGCTGCTGCGTCGGACTACGGGTCGGCACTGGTTTAGATTAGCCGTGTCCCGTGCAATTTGACAGTAGCGACATGAACCTGCAGCGCATGGATCTAAGGCGAAGATAGGAGGAAGGAGGAGGAATTCAGGGAATGTTTTTCCTCGGAGCGCTGTCGAAGCACTGACGGTGGGACCGGGGCTGCGGTGACAGCGTTAACACTTCCCAGAGCCGAAGACCCCGACGCTGGAATGGCATTGCCCACCCTGAAAGTGAGAAGGTAAAGTTTATTTTTTCTATTTTTTTTTCTCCCCTTTCTCTCCCTCCCTCTCCCATATACAGAACATATCAAGACCACCAAGAGTGCCCCATTTTTTTTTTTCCACAATGATGTACAATTCACATTTGTGAATAAAAAAAAAAAAAAAATTCCTGCCTGAGGTCATCCACCTAGATTTTTTTTTTTCTTTTTAAACAGGAAACGGGTTTCAGATGTTTATATGTTAAAAAGTAAGGCTGCTAATCTGCCTACCCATTTACCAAGCATTGACAACTGTCAAACCATTTCTCTTGATGTTACTTGCTTTTGCCTTAAGTATTCGCTTAATATATTTTTTTTTTTTTAAATCACCAAAATAACCCCCATCACGCAATCGCTCGCTTTCTGGATCCGCTTGCTGATGCCAGGCAAAGCTGCCTTGGGAAAAGCAATCTGGTGTTTACCATGTGGCAAACCCCAAGGCGTTGGGCTTCTTGAGATGAACCCTTCGAGGAGGAGAGTTTGGAGAGAGGTCCGAGGAAGCGCAGTGTCGGTGGGGTTGGCAGATAGATGGGGTTTGCCGGTGAGAGGCACGGAAAGCGGCAGCTTTTAACTCGCGAGTGACTGGTGATAAATAAAGAGAAACAAATCTGTGTTTCCAGGTTTCCTTTCTGCTGTTAGCACTTAGAAAGAGAGTCAAATCAGCCCTATTTTTATTATTCCCTTCATTTTTGCCCATGTAGGGAAGACGGATAATATTCCACTAATATTCTCTAGAGCAGGAATACCCCGACGGGCACCCGAGGCACTGAGCAATGTGGGGTCGGTGTCGCCCACAATTTCTGGCACGGATTTGCCATGGCTGCAGCCACAACGTGGGTTTTTGGGGTTTTTTTCCCCACCAGCTCATCACACATTGATTCATATTTCTGACGTGAATTTTATTGCCATTTCTCATCTCAAATGTGCACCGGATATTTGTGCATTTGAGCCCAAAAACCAGTTAATGATGTTCTAAGCGCATGAGAATAAAATTAAATTAGTGAAGTGCTTCGTTAACAAAAATAATAAAAATAACAGAGAAAAGATCTGAGTTATCTTCCATTGCAGGTAAAGATCCTGTGGGGTCTCATGCAGATTTATCTGGAAAAATACTGAGGGATCGGACTAATTTTCCATCAAAACCTATTATTTTTGAGAATATTGCTGAACTGTGTGTGTGCAATTCTAATAACAATTTCCTTGACGCAGTTTTCCAGGCAAGGAGTGAGAAAACCATGCAAAATTTACTGGCTGCAGTGAAAGAGAAGTGATTTGAGCACTAAAGGATAAAAACGTATTCCTTCTGAATAAAAAAAAACAAACCAAACTTTCAAAGTTACTTTGTACCATCTGATTAACGATCGTTTTTCTTTCTAAGCCTTCTAGCAACAAAGCCCGACTTCTGACCTGAAAATAAACGGCGGCGATAATCCACCATTAAAAATCAATGCTGAACATACACAGTATTAAAAAAAAAAAAAAATCGAAGAAAATGGTTTTATTTGCACTGTTTTGGCCACCACAGAATACATCGTGTTAGGTTAATTTTTGGGTTACACGAAAAGCCTTGCAGGGCAAAATACAGCCGCGTATATAAATGACTTTGAGATGGCACACAGAGCGTAAATTTTCCGTGTGGTGGTAATTTGTCCTCTTCAAAAAAAGGTGAAGATGTAGAACTCCAGAAGATGTTCACCCCCCATGGAAGGGCGAAGCTTGGCTGCTTCACATCGCAGCTGAGAGGCGCAGACCAGAAGCACGAGCCTGACGCCCAGTTCTCTGAGAAAATAACCTCATTTAATCTAAAATATGTTGGGGGGGGGATTTTACTAATTCAGTTAATCAATTATCTGTTTTTTTTCTAAAAGCCAAAAATCCGTATCTTGCTAATAAGTTAAAGGGGGAAAAAAAACCCCAACCTTCGTCTTGGCACGTCCCCTGTAACAAATGTGGAAGCTTGCTGGTGACCACAAATATATTGTAAAAATGTGTAAACCGCAGGCAGTGATGTTTTCCAAAAGAACACCTGGAAGGTGTAAATCAAAAATATTGTAAACACGTCAGCTGGGAACATACGACAGGCACACTGGGTTGCTGTGCACCCAGCCCATCGGGCTCTGGAAATCCGAATCGATAAATCAGGGGATGAACCCTAGACTAATAAACAGTTCTTTTATGAAAAGGAGATATTCTCTGCCCCTGCAACCCAACGGCACCCCAGCGAAAGATGAATTTCTTACGTTTAGAAAAATACAGGAGGTCATTTCCAATAATGCGGGCTTTTTAAAAGTTACCGCTCTCAAAATCAAGCTCATCTTGCCTTGTGCTTTGCTTAAATTAGGAGCAAAGCTCACAGCGCTACCCATAATTCAGCTACTTTCTTAGACACATTTCTCAGGCATTTCTTTCCCCCTATAAGCTTTGGAATTGTTGACAAGAAGCAAAGGTTATATTTCACGCCTACATGGTATTTTACATCTACACGATATTTTACATTTACATGACCAAAGGCTTGCAGTCAAGCCAAAGGGACGGAGGAAGAAATTTGGCGAGCAGTTTGCTGAAAAAAAAAAGCGTTGCAAAGCAACAAGACGGCAGGACCGGGCTGCGCTGAAGGACGGAGCATGGGGTTTTTCCCTTACGGTTATCTCGGCCGACTGAAAGAAGCCCTATTAAAACACTATCTCCTGGAAAGCGTCATAGAGGCATGAGGTTGGTAAACATTATAAAAACAACCCCCTAATAAAATTTTTATGGCTTTACATTTCTGTACATTTTACAGCCAGCGCGGGGAAAAGAAGCGACAGCAACGGCTCTGCCTTGACGGCAGGCAGGAACTTTTTTCCTTGCTTTCTGCTCATCAAAATAAATAAAAACGCTGAAGCCTGTTCACTTCTCAGGCATTTGGGGAAATTATTTTATGCTCAGAATAAGCCAAGGGGAAAGCTAAAGGCTAAAATGAACCTTGCAGTGCTAATCTGTGTCTTATAAACAAATATTGTCCATGTTGGATGCCGCAATATTTTTGTGCGTCACAAATCAATGCACTTCACTTCATATCCATGTGTGTCGTCTGATTTAAAACACGCGAGGAAAAAAAACCTGCATGTATGCACGCTTCGTACGCCTGCTTGTTATAATTATTGAGCCAGTCGGTCGACGGGGGGGTTAAAATTGCTCCCCAAAACCCAGCATCAACCTTTGCTTCCTGAATAGGTATTTATAGCTTCTGAATGAATCAAGTCACGAACAGAAAAAAGAAAAAAAAAAGGTAATTGTGCTTGCAAGTAAGTATTTAAATATTTACATTTTAAATATATTTGCTGCCAGCTTCTGTTAGCAAGAAGAAAAGTAATTTGGGAAATTACAACCCTTCCTATTTCCCACATTTTTTAAGATAATGAATGCATATCTGAATTTAGCATGCCCTGAAGCTTGGCTGGCCGAAGTTGAAGGCAAAAAGGGAGCCCAGGCTGATCACTCACTTGAGTAAGGGTGCTGCTGGGGAGGGAGGGAGGGCTGCAGGCTGGGGGACGTGGCAGGCATGAAGACACGTCTCCTTTGGGCTGGAAAGCCCGAATCGCTCGGGGCGGCTCTTCCCCTGCGTGCAAAACCAGGCACCGGCCAGCGGCTGTGCTGATTTCTCATGTTACGACCTCAAGCAACAAAACTGCAGGATCCAACCCGTCTGCTCACCCTCCTACTTGTCCAACCCGCGTCTCAGCGGGCACACGGCCTTAGTCACCTTTCCCCAAAGCCTCCAGCGGGGTGGGATGGGGGAGATGATGTTGGGGGTCACGTAGGTGCTCCTGTACCCAAACCCACACCCCATCTGAAGCCACGCTGGAAAGTCCAGGGCGCAGGAAGCGTTGGAACGTCAGAGGGATGAGTAAGTGGGGGATATCATGACACAACAGGGCAGATGGGTTCCTGCAGAGAGTGTCCCTTGTTTGGGTTGTCATCCCCAGCACCCTTCCTTCTACAGGTGCTGCGGGTGGCCAGCCCCCAGCACCCTTGCAGTGGGTGGATTTAGCTTTGCTTATTTGCTCATGTCCTTTATTATTATTATTATTACTACTGTTATTTTTTTTTTTCTCTTGGCTTCCTTGGCATCTATATAGACAGGGTTTTTCCCATGGAAATTTCTGCCTCCTGATCAGGACAAGGAATGAGGCTCGTTAGGGTCAAACGAGATTCAAAACCAAAGACGTGTTCTGGGTCCTTCCAGCTACCAAGGGTTCTCTAGCAAGGATCTGTTCCTTCAAATTTTTCTGATGTCAAGAAGCCACCAAAATCTCTTCCAAAATGATAGGCCAAGGTGTCCAAGTCACACCCCACCGTGTGCTCAGTATGGGCAGATGAGTCCTGTTGGCCCCAGGGGTGCTCCGTGAGCTGCCGTACTGGCACAGTCATATGAACTGCATGCTCATCCCAGGGTGACAACTGAATTTTGAAGTGATTTTGGTAAATCCCGATGGTTTGTAGGATTTAAATACAGGTCTGCAGGAACTAAACCTTGCTTAGGTCATTGTTCATTGCCTGCTTACACCAGTTCCTACCTCTCTACAACGTCAGACAAATGTCTGCCGGGACCCCCTGTGGGATTGAGTCATAGAATCACAGAATTGTTTAGGTTGGAAAAGCCTTTTAAGCTCACCAAGCCCAACTGTTCCCCTAACCCTGCCATCCCACCACTAAACCCTGTCCCTAAGCACCTCATCTGCCCAGCTTTTGAATACCCCCAGGGATGGGGACTCAACTCCTTCCCTAAGCAGCCTGTTCCAGTGCTTGACAACCCTTTTGGGGAAGAAACTATGTCGCACTGGTGGATAAATGTTTGCAAAGTCTGTTGAGAGCCTCCGATGGAAGCTGCAACGGGAGTCGAAGGTATTATTGATACTATTGATCAAACCCAGTAAAAGCAGATGCTGTTTTCTGCTGGCTGGGGAAAGCGCTTCCATTATAACCACCCATCCCATTTGGATTGCTGTGTTTCTGCTGGTGGCCAGAGGGGACATTTCCATAGAGCAACAGGCCTATATCTCCCTTTTGTCCTTTTCTCTTGGTTCCTCTCTTCTCCAGGCTCTGCCCCTTTGGTGAGCAGGTCCCATGGTGCAGGCGTTGGCATCTCTCTTTGCCCTTGGGATGCTCACTGCATTGCTGCAACCAACATGCACGCTAATCAAATAATCCTGATGACATAGTTTGTGGTCACAAATGCTTTGTCACCTTCCTCACAAGACAAGCGGAAAAAACCCCAACAATCCTCTCCAACGCCGTCAGATGTTGATTTAATTGGCTGTCAGTAAATATATTCTTCAGCTCATGCTCACCAGGGCAAATCGACCCTTCTTACGCCTGCACAAATAGCGTAAGGATGCAAACACCAGACTACAAACTGTGCAAGTATGCGGTTCCTCTTGACATCAGGTTTCCTTCTATGATCTGGTGGTTTTGGTGGTTTAAGTTTTCGCAATGTTTAATAGATGCCGGTGCATTTTTTATCCCCGGGCTCCTCAGTGATTATGCCACCAGCTTAGATGGGAAAGGGAAGAGCAGAGATCTTGGCAACCAGCTTTGCTTGCTTTTGCAGCTCCTGAGTGATCCTTGCCTCAATTTATAGAAGTTTTTGGGTAAAACTTGGCCCTGTTAAAAACAGTGGCACCTTTCCCACCGACTTCAGTCAGGCTGGGATTTCGCTCTCCCTGCTTTACCTTTTCATCGTTGCCTGCAGTGTGAAAAGCTTTGCTTGGGAGCTTACCAAAGCAAGAAAATCAGCCGGACTCTGGAAATACTAGTGTTTACTTTAAAGCACATTTTGTTTCCATTTTGCTATAAATATAGATGAAGTGAAAACCTGCTGTTGTGTAGGGCCTGTCACTTCAACAGCAGTTTAGAAGAATTTCTCATATGGCCTCTCCAGCCCACGTAAAATCATTCTGGAGATGCTGAGCCCAACCCTGGGAGGCATCCCATCCTTTTGATGTCTCTGCAAATTGGTGGGAGGTTAAAGTTACCCTACCTTGGACAAAAAAAAAAAAAAAAAAATTAGAATAAAATCTCACCTCTTCTTCAGAGCAGGCTGACACCGGGCATCCTGCAGAGAGGGAAAAAATAGCAGCGAAAAAATCAGAGAGATGACACGGGGTGGTGTTTTCAGCAATGCCTGTTTAATTACAGTGCAGGTTCACATGCGATGCTCTTAAGTATTTGCTCTGGTGTGAGAGCTTGGACTGGAAATATTTTTCTTAACTAGTATTTAAATGAGCTGAGAACACAGAAGATGAGTAGGAAAAGTAGACCGCTGGGAAAACAAAAATGGAAAACAAAACTAAGCTGTTTGTGCTCAGCTTGCTGTAAGGTTTTTGTAATGTCTTAAGCTCTTGTTTATTCGAATTAAAAGGTACCTGATACTTGGACAGGCAGAAAAAGGAAATGCGGCCCTTGCCAGCAGGGCTGGCATGTGTGGAGCTGGGACCTGGTTTGGGTCCCGTGTTGATGAAGTGTTGGCAGAGCCTAGGAGTGTCCTGGGTGGCTTTCCCCCACTTTTTGCACACCCCCAGCCCTGCTTTGCAGCCCTGTGTTGCAACCACGGCCCCTGAAACCCATTGGAGCACTGGGGAAAGACGTGACTGTTTCACCCCCCATCTCATGGGTGCTCCCCGACATCTCAGAAGTGTCATTCCCGGGACGCCTCCTTACACTATTTTGGAAGGGAGACTGCCTTTTGCAGCCAAATCCTGCCTTGCTGCCCAAGGTCTGAAATTGAGGAGCACGTTCTCAACAGGCTACGGAAACCTGCCCTAGCCTGGAGTATTTTGTTCTGATTTTAAAGGAAAGCCTCAATTTTATGATGCAAATGGAAAACCTGTACAGACCAACCTGAACCCCTCAGTTTCGGGTTTTTCCATGAAAATTCATGCCGGTTTAAAACCAGCATCAGTGTGAGGAGACCTCATCCTGTTCCATGGATTTTCTCATTGCCACAAAGGTAGAAACGCCACGCTCAGAGGCACACACTCTAGGCCCTGTAGACATTTATGTGGAACGTTATTGTTTACAGATCTGTCAGAGATTTAGCTTTGACGATGTAACGTTGGCAAATGTCGTATGTAACTTCCCTGACGCTGTTTTTCTAACAAATGGATCTTTTTCTCTGCCCTGACTGGAAAAAAAGAAAAAAAAAGGAGTTTGAAAGGACCCTAAACCTTAAAGCTGTTTGGGTTTTGTTCAGCGTCTACCAGATTTGGTTTGATAAAATATCTGACCTCACACTACAAAACTTGTCTTCTGGAGAGTGCTGTTGCTACCCCAGTGCTATCACTTCCAGGAAAAAAAGTGCCCTTTTGCTAAATATTGTGCAACGCTGATTAAAACTGGGGTTAGAAGGGAACTCGCTGCTGTATTTCGAGGACAGCTGAGTGTTTCAAGATGAGCAGGGCTGGCAAGCTAATGCGGTGGGCTTTTCGGGAAGACCTCAAATATCACAAGCTGTGGTTCAG
>NW_009260945.1:4566613-4576385 GCF_000687185.1 Egretta garzetta | reverse complement strand
AGGAAGGAAAATATTTGCTGCAGTGGGGCAGAGAAGAAGGGAAAGACACCTTCAAATGGTAGAGGGAGGAATTCAGCCCTGGCCGGAGGTTTGGGGAAGCTCTGTTCCCACTGTGCGACGGGAGCTGGAAGAATGGGTTGAATTTAGGGGAAAACGGAGCAGAGAACGAGCCAGGAGAGTGGGAAGGGGAACGAACCAAAAAGTGTGACCAGGAGGCTTTCTATTAGGGTGTAGCATCTCTTCCTTTAGAACTAGAGGCAAGCAAGTGGGGAAGGCACTGTGCATCCCAAGGAAGCGCCGCCCACCCGCAGAATACCTCCCACCGTTACCCATCTGCTATCAATATCCCCTCCGTGTCTTCGGAGCTGCTTTGGGAGATGCCACAACCCCAGCCACTTCCAGCAGTGGCAGAGGAAGGCAGGGGGATGTACAGGTAAATTTTAGCACCTATTCTGCCACCCCCTTGCTGGGACCATGTGCCACGGTTGCCACTTTGCCCTGGGTCGTTGCTGGAAAAGGAGTGAAGGGTTCGCTGCAGCCCAGAGCGGGTGAGGAGAGGCAAAGCTGGGAAAAAAAAGGGGTGCATAATTCATTGAAGATGTATGTGATTAATTAAGGACACGGGATGAGAGTGTTTCACAACTTTACGAGGTTGTCTGCCGGAGCTTGGCGAAGCAGGACCAGGCTTGCGGTGGAGGGAAACTCTCCCTGATGGCGACACTGCCCACAAAATGCAAACGAAGGCTGGGAGAAATTCCTTGGCTTTGACCATCTGAGGCCTGTAAAAGAAATGTCAACTTCCACATATGCATTAATTTAGCCCACAAAAAACCTCCCTTGCACTGAGCAATCGGGGAAGATCAGGCAAACACCTTCAAGGCTGTTTTTTGGTCTGCCAAGCTGGCTGGGTCTGAAAAGTGGTGCCTGCAGGGAATGGCATCTCTCCACCAGCATCCAGAGCAGCCCATCTGATGGGGCGGATTTGGGAAGGAACATGTAAATCAGGGGGTGCCAGATGGAGATGTTGGGGAGATTGTGGAGATGTCTTCAATTTTAATCTGCATGGTCAGAGAGGCTCAAGCTTGGTTCATGAAGAACAGGGCTTGGATTTCTCCATAGAGAACAACGCAAGAGCTTGTTTGTCTGTCTTCTTTTTTCTTGGATATGGGGAAAAAATAATCCTTCTAAAGGTTTCCAGGGGATTTTCTGGACCTGGCCATCACCAGCGGACTTGGCACAAAGTGCTGCAGATGGGAGCAGGAGGGTGTTACCTCCATCCAGCCTCTCCCTTCTTACCCGCAGCAGGGAGACTCATCGCAGCCTCCCTTTTGCTCCTCAAACAAGAAAGGTTCCCTGGACACCATCCAGAGCTGAACTCACCTGGCTCAGACAAAAAAAAAAACCAGGCTGGGCTCAAGCCTGCTAACCTTAAAAGGTACATTACACTTGGTTTCTGGCCAGCCACCCAATATTTTTTTTTTTAATTGTCATTATTTGCTCCAGCTCATCAGTCCCAACAAACAGGAAATCCATTATCCAGGTCAAAGGAACAGCGAGATGCAAACATGTCTCTCCGGCTGCTCCGGCTGCGTGTTGCAGGGTGGAAAAGGGCTCCTCTCCCTGCTGAGCATCACTGCCGTTGGTCTGAGACACGTTCGTGATAACTCCCTTGCCCTAGCATGACCTTGATGGCAAAACCATGCTCTTGAAAGCATTTTGGCTAATGCAGGTCTAGCTAATCTTAATGGGATGAAATAAATGGAAGGAGAAGGAAAATGGTAGAAAGCATTGCTATTGGTTTTAGGGCTGGTCGTTGGAAATGCAAGGTATCTTAGCTTCATCTCTTGAAAAATTGTAAAAATCCACTGTTTCCAGGTTTGAAGTGTTCAACAACCAGGAGAGGAAAAGCCATGTGCTGCTGGGAAGTGCTGCAAGCATCTTTCTTCCCACGTGTTGCAATAAGCTCGTTACTCCAGCGTGGCAGAGGCTGCTCCAGGGGCATCACACCTGATGCACTTCAAATATGTAAAACCTGAGTATTTCCCTTCCCTCCTCTGCTGCCTCCTAAGCTGTCCAAGAGAAAAAAAAAAAAAGAATTCCTGGATAAATATGTATTTCACTAGTGCTTGAAAGGAAGGTTGGCTCCACTGGTGGAGTCCAGCAGAGGGTGGATGGAGATCTGAGGAAGGAAGCGGACCCACTGTAAAGGGGAACGATGCCAGGACCCATCTGTTTCAATCTGCACTGCACTTGAGCTCTGTAAGCTGGCCACTTATGTAGCCCGTGGACTGTCCCTGGGTTTGGCAACGAGGGCAGGGGAGGACGGGTCAATGGTTGGAGCTGCCAGCACGCATCTTGCAAAGCCTTGACCTTGTCTGTGCCACCCCAGCTGAGGCTGCCCTGGTACTGGGGGTCTCTGGATGGGACCCAGGGGGAGGGTTGCTCTTAGATGTTGCACAGAGCTGGGCACTTCTGCTGCAGACTCAGACCAGCAAAATAAACTCTGCTGGTGGAAACTTCAAGTGGTCCCTTATGAATAGTGAATCTGGCACCGAAGCCAGAGCTGATCCTTGTGCCTGGGAGGACGTGCAAATGTGTGGTGATTTGTCATGTTTACCGGTGACTGGTGATCCTTTGACTCACCCACCATTGGAAGAAGAGGATGGCATCCATCAGAGAACTTACCTTGGATGTTGCTATCCCCGCCACAGGACATCCCGAAGTGGTGCTGATGGGGAAAGAGAAAATGGGACAACTCTCTGGAATGCCGGGGTTCATCTCCCCCAAAATATCCTCCCTGAGCTGGCTGCCTCCTGAGCAGTATTTTCTTTCACCTTTCCGTGTTTCCAAAGGAGAGTTTCTCCATGATGAGTGTTTACCACTGTTTTCCTGGTGCTCTAGTGAAGACGGTGGCACTGAAAGGAGAAAAGCAAGTTGCTTCCCTCCGTGAGCGGCCTTTCGGCAGTGAAATAATGCTCTTCCCAAAAGTGCATGTTCACTGCTGCTGGGCCATGGCCAAAAGCAGCCTACCCACTCCTTCTGGAGGTGACAACAATGCACATGTGTGTCATTTCCTGATCTCTGTGGAAATTGCAGAATTGATATTCATGGCTGGGGGGAAAAAAAAAAAAAAAAAAAAAAAAGATTTGGAAAATCAACACCCACCTCCCCCCAAGACTCCACCTTCCAGATTGCTTCACTTCTATGTCAAGTGCCTCTGCGCATCTTGTTCTCCGCTGCCAGGGCTGTGTCCTCCCCTCAAATGACTCAGCCCCACATCCTCCAGCTGGTCCCCATGGGAGGGGACAGGAGCTGGTGGGGCGATGGGTCAGCGATGTCTCACAGCCCCTGGGGCACCAGCAGCCCCCCCTAGCCTGGGGCTGGTGCCCACCTCCCCGCGCTCAGCATCTCACTAGACATCTCCAGGGAATTGTTTTTAGTGCGACAACAAAGTTTTAACCTAAAAAAACCCCCTGAATTACCAAAATATATCTAGGCAGCGCCATATATCCCTGACACACCATGCAGACAGGCGCATCAGTTAGAGGCCTCCTGCATCCAAGATTACCCTGAGGTTCTTTGCTCCTGGACCTTCTTCAAATGCACTCTCGGTCGAGAGCAAATCTGCCTCGCTGTGGCACAATATCTGGGCTCTTGAAGAGAAGGAGAGGCTGCATCTAGTTGTCCATTTTGCTACTAGAGGTTTTTGGAGAAAAGAGTATTTATTGTATGTGGTTATTTTTGGGGCATTGCACTCCTGGAAATGCTCCACGCAGTAGGAGCCTGAAGAAGGAAGGCTTGAATCTCTTCCAGTCACTCTATCATCTTGTATCACCGCATTTTGGCAAAACACAGAACAAATGAGCAGCAGAGTCAGATAAACAAGCTTAAGGTAAACATTATCTGCATGTATATCCTGATTTATAACGTACGTGCATCAGTTAAAAATTTACTTGAATTTACCACAGTGTTTTAAGTAATGTTATTAAGAATGTAACTTCTTAGGAAAACTCAGTCTGTTTTTAGCCCAGACATGCAATTAGGGGAATTAGTAACATGATACGTCATCTTCAAGAACACACAGATACACTGGTCAGAAACCTCATGCAACCCTCTGGAAGGAAATTTTGCTCGCAGCATATGTGAATGCTCTCTTACAAGTCTCTTAATTCTCACCGAGAAATAATTCGACGTCTGAGCCAGTGCACTGCCCATTTCGAGTGCTCTGAGGATGAGGCCATGGGTTCAGTGTCCTCCTTTTGGGGGCAAAAAAGGGGCAATGAAAGGGTCTTCAAAATGTTCACGGACAGTGGGGCATGAGGAATCTGCGGTGGCGTGGGTGGAAAGAAGTAGACCTTGTAATTCATAGTGCTCTCCTTGAAGGCATGCAGGTGGGGTTGGGGTTTTGTTCATGCTCCTTGCATGAATTTTTGGGGTATTTTAGGTTGAGACAGGACTGAGATGAAAGTCCAGTGTGAGTTTTTGGACAGGGTTTGAAGGCACATGACATAATGCTGGCTTTGGAGAGCAGCACCATGGCTTTGGAATACTCAGGGTTCCTGCACCAGAAGCATCAATCAAATAACACCTGGGGCCCCAGGCTCTACAGCAAACCTTGGCGTTTGCTCCTCTGCTTAGGGCTAAATGAAGGGGTAAATTTAGAGGGGACACATCAGGGCAAAGAGAGCATTAACTCTCCTGTAGCTCCTGCCACTGCGATGCATGGGCTTGCATCATCTCCCGAAACCGTGGCCATGCAGCTCTTCCACCCCTTCCCACTGTGCCACACCAGCGCCTTGTCTACTCCGGGGACCATGGAAAATTCCAGAAAAAAAGCAAGATCTCCCCATCCCTGAATCCTTCCAAGAGTTCCGGAAACTCCAGCTGAATTTCACAAATTCAGGAGGCTTTTGGCTAGTTCGCATAAGCCAGAGTCCAAATTTTTGGTTGCTGAACCAAGCCTTGAGACGAGCCATTGAGGTTTCTGTATCACTAGCAACAATCTCTGCTTTTGTTTTTGTTTTGCTTTAGGCCTGCAGCGCTGCTAAACGATGACCTGATCCTGCTACGTGGACATATGTGAGGATAGCTAAGAGGATCGGAGACTTCTCAGTAATAGCTGCAAATGATAGAGGATCCTGCAAAAATGCTGGAAAATATGAAAAGACCAACGAAGCGGGGAAAAAGAGTGATCCAAAAAGGTTTGGGTTTTTTTTTCTTCCCTTAAGAAATGATGCATTATTTGGAAATCCCACTTTATAGTTTGGAATTTGTTTTTGCGTTAGTTGCTTTCAGTGACCGATTCCGAATAAAGAGCAACCGCAGAAATAGTACACCAAAGCAACAGCAGTGGGTGGCAAATTTCTCTGTTACCACAAATATCCTTCCAGACTTGACAGTCCAGATTGAAAACAGTTTTTGTTGTTGTTTGTATATCTCATCTTCAGTCAGTCTCAAAGAAGGGCAGAAACAATCGGCTTGCTGGTTTCTTGACCAAAAAAAATGCCTTCTGCTTCTCCCCCAAACCCTTTCATGACCCATTGCAGCGTTGGAGGCCCAGGGCTCTTCTGGTCTGTGGGAATGGTTATGGGCCCTCTCTGTAAGCCACGGGCCAGATTTGCAAATACTCTTGGTTGCCTTGTGGGGGATTTCAGCAGAACTGGGGTTTCCAAAGCAAACATGGGTTTCTCACCTGATGGACGTTCCTAGAGTGGGTGAAGCGCAAAGGCGTTGCATTTTCTAAAAATTCAATTTCTTGGCCGAAGATCTCAGCCAGGAAGGTGCTTCTACCCAAGGAGGAGGATCTAAACACCCTTGAAATGAGCATTTGTACCTCCAAGCATGCACAGATCCATTGATTTAGTGCACGCATATATTTCCGCAGCTGGGGTCTTGCACCATAAACTTTGGCAGGGAAGACTCTCGCCAGACATTCATACGATACATAGCACGCTCGAGTCCTGATCTGCGCTGGGATTTTTGCAATACATAAAACCACCACCCTTCCCCAAGCGACACAGCCCCGGCTGAAGACCTGTTGGCTCTGGCGTCAACGCGCAATGGCTCATTTTTACTACCAGACTCCCATGTAACTGAAAGCATCAGCCACATCCATTTGCGGATGGGCTTCTGCACAGCGTCAAGGCTTGTCCTTGAAAAGGCTGTTGCTGCAGAATATACAGCCACCGAAAGCAAAAGTTGATTACGCGAGCTGCAAGCCAGCCCCGCTTCCATGCCCTGTTGCGTGCAACTCAAGCGCACTTTAACTCTCTGCAAACCTTGGACATCAGCACATGGGCAACCTGAGCTGAGACTTCAGCAAAACTGCTCAGCGAGGGCCAAACGCACATGACCGAAGGGGAAATAACTTCAGAGAGCATTAGGCTGTTGCTTAACATGGGATTTTACTGGAGGTGGATGCTTTTTTTTTTTCATTTGCACATTTCTCTTGATTCAGAAAGGCTAATTTTTCCTGGCTTCTCTTTGTGGGTTTCATGTCGAGTTCAAAATTGAATTTGGGCTGTTAAGAATGTAATGGGATACATGCTGTCCTTAGCTCTTCCCTCACAGGCTTTCCTGCGTTCACCGGAGTTCATGGTGAGAACAGTTTTCAGCTTAATAACAACTCTCCGCAGTCATTTACGCACGTAATTTCAAAGCGTGTTGGCCCAGCTCTGCAGCTGCTGTAACTCCTCACCCTTAGCAAAACTCGGGATTTGCCCAGCTCTCAGGTGGTCCCTTTGCAGTTATCTCTTTTTTTTTTGAATGATAGGCAGTCAAGTCCAACGCAATCATTTCTTTTTTTAGGGGTCGTGATACCTTCGTGGCCCCACGACCGAGTGGGAAGTACGGTCTCTCCCCCAAGCACTAAAGCTTTGCTGGTAAAACATCCCTGGTTGTTTTAATAATCATGTCTGATAGGATGAAATAACCACAGATGGGATTTGTAGCCCTCTGTAGCAAGGAAAAGGCTGGAATGTTTAGGGTTAGGGGAAGATTTTACACCAACCAAGGGAATAACTTGATTTTGCTGTCTATGAAATAGCCAGAAGCCCTCCTTGGTCTGGTGTAAGTGCTGTGAGTTGTCTTTAGGAAAGCATCTCTGTCTCTGCTTGCTGTGGGAACAGAAAAATCCATTAAATCAGGAGCCTTCCAGCAACTCCTGTCCTCTTCCCTTTCCCTGTTTTTCCTCCCATTTTGGATCAGCGCAGTGGTGAGAAGCGAGCACCATGACGCTCGGAATATGAGGTCTTCATCTCCAAAGAGGCATCTCGGAAATCGCTAGCCGCTGTCGGCAAGCGGGTCTCTGCCCTTAGCTCTCCTCCCGCTCCGCTGCCCCCAGAGAAAAGACAGGAAAGCCTTGTGGAAGGCTCCAACATCAAAAAAAAACAGTTTGGGGGGCTGGCAGCTCCTGTTAAGCAAAAACCAACCCAAACTGCCCCTCTTTGCTCCCATGCCAGCGCCAAGCCTGGATGCTCAGCCTCCCACGCATCCCAAGGGACAGCAGGGGGACAGTGTGGTCTGCACTCAACGTCATCCGTCATCGGTGGATGACGGCACCCCGTTTTGATGGAGGTGTGGAAGAGCTCTGCTACTTCGCCTGCCAGTTCAGCCCTTTCTGTTGTTGTTTTCCATGAGAACATGGTATGTTTATCTAGCTTTGATTTTTCTTTTTTTTTTTTTTTGGCTTTGTAGCTGCATTAACTGATTATTATTTTCATCTGGTTCCCTCTGAAGGGTCAGATGAAGCCCAAATAATAAAATTGGATGTGAGTGTGTGTATGTATTTATAATTAATAGGTTGCACACTGAAAGATGTGGGGTCCCAAAAGAACGTGTAAAGAGAAAATGCTCTAAAACTCGATCTTTATTTTGGTTCAACCTCAGCAATTTCCTGCAGAGCATAAGCAGTGATATAATACGGGGCAGATCAAACCAAACTCTAATTCTCTTCTGCTTCTCATGCCAAATGTCATCCCCTTAAGATGTGCTTTTCTCCATCTGGCAATTTTGGCTTCTCTATGTTCCCTGTAAGTTTTTTTGGACCTTTTGCTAAAATGTTTGTGATATGACTCAGAATAACAAACAAAACATGCAGGACCTTCAGACGAGCACAATACTGGCAATACATGGAGCTGGCTTAACCAGAGGATTTTATAGGGACCCCACTAAAACCCAAAGGAGAGAAATAAATCAGCAACCTATGCTTTACTTGATTTTTTTAAATTTTTTTTTTAGAGAAATCAGAACTGTTTTTCAGTAAAGTTAGAACTTTTCCATGTTTTCACCAAAACAAACAAGAAGCAGGTGCGCGCTGAAAGAATTTTGGCCGGGAAAGCGCAGAGAAGTGCATATGGGTTTTCCTGTGAGCATTTACAGTTAATGGGCTCAATTTGGCTTTTAGTTCTGTCAATGCAAGTTTTGCTGTTCCCTTCAAAGAAAGCAGGCACAGACACCCATGGAACCACGGTATTCCTTAGGGAAGCGAGTGTGAGAAGTGCAAAGGTAGTTTTCTGGTAGTCTGTGTATTTTAAGGGTTGTCACGATCCCATCCAAGACCTTTGCGGTACGAAGCGGCGTTCTGCTCGCTGAAATTTTGCTCAAAAATAGAGCTTTTCCTTGCACTAAAATATATATTTCCGGAGAACAGAAAGCAAACACAGTCCTATTTTCCAGGAGTTTTTAGCCACATTTTTGGCGGTAGCTTGGTTTTTGCTTGTTTGATTCATTACCTGGTTTTATCGCAGCGGTGGAAGGTGGTTACTTTGAATGCCACGTGAGTTTTTTCCATGGTTTTGCAGTTTCCTCCTGGGAATTTCTTCCTTTGTCTTGTAAGAGCCCATTTCCTACTTTTTTCTATAAAGAGCCCATGGCATCACCGTCATTGCCATGACCACCTGGGGATACAGGCCTGAAGCTAGAGGCAATATTTATTTATTTATTGGGGATAAATGAGCACAGACGTGTGAGAAGAGCCATCGGCGGGCAGAGCGCAGCTCCGCGACGATGGACGGCGCAACCGAGGGCAGGCACGCTGCGGAGCTTCTGCTCTGTGCCAGCCCCGTGTGTCCCTCTCCGGAGCACCTACGAGCTGACGAGAGATGTCTGAGCCAACACGTCTTAATGCACAGAAATCCGGAGTGTTTCAAGCCTCCCGTATCCATGACCATAAAAGTACAGCAATTCCACGAGCGCGGATGCCTTGTACATGTGCGTTGCCAGAGGGAGGTTGCCAGTTTGGCACCCAATGCCTGACGCAGCCAGTAAAACCCATTTGTCATGGAGAAGTGTATTTAATCCCTGTTTATAGAAATCCTAATGCCTTCCCTCGAGCAAATGGGTCTTTCTGCCGCGCACTTGGCGGGCACAGAGGGAAAGCCAAGACCAAGGGCAGAGATTGACTTGAGCTGGCACTGCTGCCGTCAAAAGGGGTGACGCTAGGGGTCAGGGAGCTCTGCAGAAATCCCCCTCCAAAACGTAGCCTCCCAAAGCAGCCGGTGGCTTCCTGCAAGCAAAAGGACCACTGCCCTTTCCTGTCTCACTCCTGTCCTCCTGACGTGGCCATCCCTTTGGGGAGGTCACATCTTTAATGTCCCTCCCATGAGGGATCCCTTCCTCTTTGCGGAAGAGGCAGGAGAAGACCTGGCTTCTGGCCCTCGTAGGCTTTGGGAAAAAATAGTGAAAAGAGCGTAGCTGAAATGCTCTGAAAGCAGAAAACAACACCGCTTTCCACTTCCCTGGTATGGGATTTATTAAAGAAAGCCCTGGGACG
>NW_009260945.1:4559167-4566289 GCF_000687185.1 Egretta garzetta | reverse complement strand
TTTAGAAGACTTTATTTACCTGAAGGCTTGGAAAATAGCTCCGCGCCGTGCACGGTCTCAGCCGTGTAATGAGTTGCAGGAGAGCTTTTGCACCCATTACACGCAGGGCAGACCCCTGTGCTCAAGCACAAGCCCTTCCCAGGGACCACCACCACGGACCCCAGCTGGGAAATGTCCCAGTTTCCCTACGTGCCATCCATATTTTACTTCTTATATGTTTCTCAGGAACTGGGACTGCCTGGCTGAAGGTACCCACAGCCTTCAAGCAAGGACCTAATAAAGCACTGACAAGCCATAAATTGAGATCGATTTTATCGTTGCTGACATCCAGACAGGTTCTGGAGTGCCCTTGTGTAACCCCGTAACCCCCTTCCAGATCTGTTTCCCCCCTCTCACCTTTATAACTTGTACTGTTTAGTATAATTGGATTATTGATAATCCTAGAGTTTAACCATGTCTCCATAAAGGCTAATATATCAGGTGTGTAAGAATGTACACGGATGGGTAAACCCTCCTGTTTGCCCATAAACTTCTGCTATAAATAAAAGCAATTTTTAAATGCAATGAAACCCAAAGGGGTTTTCAAGCCTTGACTTTTAAGCCCTTGGGTAGAGGCACACAGTCAGTGGTGCTGGGGATGAAGCGTAAGATCCCAAGTTGGCCAGAGGAGGAGCAGAAATGCCAAAACACGGTTCAGAGGTGAGGGGCTGATCCACTGCTGTCCTGGGGAGCGCTTAACAGCACTGAAACCTTGCTGAAGTGTATGTTGTAACCCAGGATACTTCTTTGCTCCCCTGAAAGAACTGGGTTTGTTAAGCCTTGAGAAAAGAAGGCTCAGAGGGGATCTCATCACCACGTCCCAATACCTAAGGGGTAGCTACAAGGAAGATGGAGATTCCTTTTTTACAATGAGTCTCATGGAGAGGACAAGGAGGAACAGACACAAGTTGCCCTTGGGGAGATTCCAACTGGACATGAGAGGGAAATTTTTCACCATGAGAACAGTCACCTGTTGGAATAATCTCCCCAGGGAAGTGGTTGACTCCACCACATTGGACACTTTTAAGACTCAGCTGGACAGAGCGCTGGGCCATCTTATCTAGACTGTGCTCTTGCTTAGAAAGGTTGGCCCAGATGATCCTCGAGGTCCCTTCCAACCTAGGATTCTATGGTTCTATGGTTCTATGGTTCTATGATTCTATGATTTATAGACATGCAATTATTTACTGGGCTTGATTGCTCTTGCTTTAGGCAGATTTATTGCACATCACTCCTGGTGGATGTGAGCTCTTTTCCTGCGGAGAAATCAAAGAAAAGGAAAGCAAGTTTGCAGCCCAGCTCCATTGGAAAAGCAGAGGGCTGCAACGAAGGTTGGTCATATGCCACTGCGCAATGGCTGATGCCTTTTCAGGTGTTTGCCTGGTTGTGGCTGGTGGGACTGGAAGGGCTCCAGGGCAAGGGCTGCCTGTTCATGGCATTATGGGCTGAACAGGGATGCTGCGAGGAGCTATCGCAGAGAGAGAAAGGAGGGAACCGAGCTGGGAGTTTTGGGTCGGGGCTGCTGCTCGGAGGCTCACGGGCTCATTCCACCTGGTCTGCACCTCGCAGAGGCTCCCAATCCATCCCCTTGGCTTGTTCATCGAATTACACCGCTCCATGTCGGCGCGGGGTTAGCTCCTGCTGGAAAGGAGGGTGCGCTGTCCCATCTGATGAGTAAATGACGTGAGCTCTTTCGTTTGAACGGGTTTTTAAAAGACAGAGAAAATAATGGTCACAGGCTACAGAAATCAGACGAATTCTCCTTAAACAGGGAATTTTAAGGGATGGGGAAGCAAAAACTACCAAGGAAGTTGTAACTGAATCCATAGGGTTTGGCCAAGGGATTTGTGGTCAGAGGGATGCTTACAAGTTTCCAAACCGACCAAATGCATTTCCTTTCCCCCGTACAGGACTGCGTTGAGGTTGATTGGGCTCTCAAGTGTGCAGCTAAATTGTGCTTTCCAATGCTGATAATAACGGAGCATGGGAGGAAAGAAAGCGCCATGCCAAGGGCTGAACAAAGCTGTGTTTGCAGGACAGAGCAATATCTCTCATTAGACCAACTCCTACAGCTGGAGGGGAGAAGCAGGGAAACTTCCAGGCTTGCAAGTTCTTTGTAGGGGACTTTTAAGCGTTACCGGGATGGATGCTTTTGCCCCTGCATCTCGGTCTGACATCAAAACGCCAAAACGCAGATGCTCATCATCCTCAGCGTAAGCTCTCCCCGGCTGGGTACATCCCGCCTGAATTTCTGCCTGCGTGTTTCACTTCTTCCAGTAAAAGGTAGTCATGGTTTGTATTTATAATCAGGCCCCCTTTTATTCCTGGCTGCCATTCACGTTGGATTCTCTTCTTTGGAAAGTCCCCATGGAAGTATCGGCCAAAATGAATAACAACCGGAAGCAATAAAATGGAGAAAGATAAAATCAGGAAGAGTAAGCTTTGTTTATAGACATGAACAGCTTTTCCAGTAAACCACCAAATAAAGAGGTTCTTCAAGCTCAGAAAATCTGAAAACAGAGCAGTTGGGAAAGCAACTGGGCTCAGAGAAGCTTTGGATTGTAAAAAAAAAAAAAAAAAAAAGAAAAAAGGAACATGATTTTTTGTCTTGAGAGTATTTACTGGATGAGAGATAGGAGTGAGTCAAAATGTGCGCATCGCAGTCATGGCATCGCCCGCTCCTGAAGCCAGAGCGGGAAAGGGGTGATGCTCCGCGGAGGCAGAACGTGTGCTTTCGGAAAGCTGCTCTCTGCCTCCTTTTGAGCTTGTAAATGCGTTCTTGCAAGAAGATGAGCAAAGCTGTAGGAAAAAAATAAAAGCAACAGAGGTGGCTGCTGTAAACACAAAGTGTATTTGAATCTGTGCTTTAAAAGAAAAAAGGATGAGGAAAGGTAGGAGTCACAGCAAGCTGAACACCTCGAACACCGCTGCTCACACATGAAGAAGAAAATCAGTTTGATTACCCAGGCATTCAAGTAATTCCTATTTAATTTGCAAAGACAGACCATGAGTTGTGAAAGGAGAAATGCCAAGTATAATACCCAATGACTTCTTTTGGGGTTTTTGCTTGCCTGGCATTTACGTGATCACACCTTGAGGTTTTCCCGGGGAATGGAAAGAGAGGAGGGAGCAGCTTTCCAATGAGCTCAAATTTTGACACAAAGAGGGCCAGCCCAGTTATCTTTTTTTCTTCTTTATTTGAGTTATGGTGGTGCCTGCAGATCCCTGTGTCTGCCCCCGGTGCTGTGGGTGGCTCTGCCTCTCCTTGGCATTTGGAACCCGGGATCTGCTCTGAGCTGCTGCTCATCCTGCTTTTCCGTTGTGTGGGAAGCAGGAAGATGCTCCAGGAAAAGCAACATTTTACTGTGAGGGATTGGGAATGGGATGGGACCCAGGAGAAGATCTGGGAGGGTCCCCCCAGTAATGTTCAAGGCAGGGACTGACTTCCAGCCCTTCCTCAGCCCTCCCTGGCCACCAGCTCCCAGCCCGCAGGATGCCACTGGGGAACTTTGCTGCCCTGCCAAGACTTCCCATGAAGAGCTGATGGGAAGGATGTTCTCCTGCTGCTTCCCAGACAGGCTTTTAGGTGCTGCTTCATCTTCAAAAAGCAAAGCAGAGTTTGTGGCCAGAAACAGGAGGATGAACAGACTGAATTTCTGGGGTAGGAAGCAAACCCAATCTAAGGTCATCCTTCCTCCGTGAGCTTGATAAGCACAAGAGGGACCAAGGCTCCAGTGAGCAGGCAGGAACGTGCGTGCACTCATAGAATCATAGAATCACTTTGGTTGGAAAAGACCTTTAAGATCATCGAGTCCAACCTTTAACCTAACCCTGCCATCCCACCACTAAACCCTGTCCCTAATGCATGTATGCAGTTAATATTTCTAGTGGGGGCTTTCCCCAGCCCCCAGAAAGCAGAGGTAGACGGCTCGTGGGATTGCCATGCCCTTTGGTCTCACTGCATGGTGGTGGTACATGCCCCTTGCTGGCAGAAGGAAAAGAGCTGGAGCTGACAAGGAACTTTGTGCTGCCAAAAAGGAAGAGAGCAGGAGATGGAAGTGTTGGCTTGGGATATTGGCAGGGTGCTTTACAGAGGGACCCTTGCAGCGAAAGGAGGAGAGCTCTTTGCTACAGGGAATGCACCAGGCTTTTCTCCACACGAAGTTACCAAAAGGAGCTTGCCCTGGCGCACTGCCACTAAACACCTTTCATTGCAGTTCTTTGAAGGCAAGAACAACCAAGTGGGTGGCCCCTTTAGTGACCCCGAGCATGGTGAGCACGAATGCGTGGGCCTCCGTTTGCTGGATGGGGCTCATGGTTTGCGTTCCACGCTCCTTCGCAGCGGGTTGCCTCACTTCTGCTTCTAATCTAGGATGCCTTGTTTTCCCGACATTGTTTAATCAAATGTAGATCTAATCAGCGCCAGAGCATTAATACGTGTGAGCCTCCGCAACCCTAAGCAACATGGATAATGCTGGACACAGTAATTTTCTCCGTTGGTCTTTTTGTATCAGGTCCTGAATTCCCCCAATTAAGTTTTGTACCAAGAAATGAGTAATGTTCATTACAAACTCATGTTAACGGGACACTTCCAAGGTCCTGCCTCCCACTCCTGTGACGCATTAAGCACGCAGGCACCGAAGGAAAGCCCACGTGCAGAAGGACCACAAAGCCTCTGGGTTCGGGAGTCACCGCCGCGACACCCACGCGCCTCCTCGTCTGCAGCCACAGGTGACTTACAGCCTCGAGGCTGCTGTCTTATTGACCCCCAAAAGGTAGAATTAATAAAATCATTAATAAAATGAATAAAGCCCTCACTTTCTGGACTTTTGTCCCTCTTTACGTCCATCGAACCAGCCTCTAAGTGATAGGCACCAGGAGTACGGGTTTTTTGTGGGCAGGTAATTCCATCTACAGATGTGGCGAAGCTTTCTCGTCACAGCCTGGGAAGCACCTGGTGCTGGCTACTGTCAGGGACAGATACGGGATTACACGGGACATTTATCTGGCTGAGGAATTTATACGATCCTAACTTCATCCTGTTAGCAGCATCTTAGGAGCTAAGCATGAATAAACACTTTGACCATCCCTTTATCAAACTCGCAGGGAACAGAATGAGAGCAGGAGGGAGAAAATTAATTATTTTCCTTTAAGGGGTCAGGAATCTGTGCTTTTAAAAAAATCCACTGGTTTTACATTAAATGGTGGGGCGTGGATTGTTGGGAGGTACAAACTTGCACAGCAAGGCCCATTCATTGGCTCCAGCTGAGCAAGGCAGCTATGGCAGGGGCACAGCAGGCTTGCATTGCCTTAAAATGGGTGTAAATCCCTCTGGCAGGACACCAGAACAGAAACTTGCTGGGGTAGGCATGGGGTCCACACACGAGGGATGCAATGCCCACCACGACAGGGGTTTTGTCCAGGGCTGGGGTGTTGCTATAACACAAATAAGGACAACAAATAATTCGGATTCGAGGGTGGCTGCTGCTGAAGTCTTGCATCCCTCCATTGGATTCCTCCCCCATGGCAAGCTCTCTCCTGGCGTAGCTCAAGAGCTGGTCCAGCTCCCCAGCAAAGCCTCCTCCTCCCAGGCGCGAGCTGCATTTCGCCCTGACTCCCACCCTCTGCCTACTTCTGTGCCACCAGTTTACCAGTGCTTCACTTGTATGTGTAAGGAAAATGCAGTATTTGTAAGGAAAATGCAGTTTCAAAAGGAAATCTTGCTGCTGCAGCAGCTTTCTGCTGTCCTCGGCTGCACCCACCCTGTGTCAGAAGCATTTCAAAGGGGCCTGTGGACCCCCAGAGCTCTGCCTGACTCAGCCCAGTAGCCTAAACTCCTACAGCCCAGCAGCCCGTAAGTGTTTAAGGGCTTGTTGTTGCTTTTTGTTATTATTAATATTATTAGTCTGCTTGTTCTGGCACAAAACTCCTTTTCTATTCTATTTCCCTGCTTAGAATTCTGGTCAAAGTTTAATTAAATTTAGAGGAGCGGGAAAAACCACATAATTCAAAAGTAAATGAAAGCAGTGGCTCTTGCCGGGGGTGGCAGACCTCGGCGTCATCCCCGGGGACATGGGGGGAAGGGGGTGCTGCCGGGGAGGGGGGGCCAAGCTGCCACAGCCCTGCACCAAAATACCCTTGGAAATGCGGATTTCCCTTTGCTGGAGGAGGGGGAAGGGGGGAAGGGCTCCCCATGGGGCCGTGTTTGGAGGATGCCGTAAGGTGTCCAGGCGGGAGGTGGGGAGCTGCCGCGGCCCGGCAAAACGAAGCCCTTGTTCATCCCTGCCCGTGCGGTCAGGCGCTGTGGGTGGGAGCAGGGGGATCTGTTTTCCCAGGCTCCCTGCCATCAGGAATTACTGAGCTGCCATGAAATGGGAGGAAATATTTCATTATAGGCACATGCGCTTCAATTTCACATGATGGAAACTTCAGGATCAGCTTTCCTCCCGCCCTCCTTCCTCGCGTGTGCCTCATCCCTGCTGCAGGGGGGTGATGCTGGGCATCCCCAGCATGGTTCTCCTCGCCCCCACACCTTCTGGGGGAAGCCAGGGTACCCGCTTTGCAGCAGGACTCCCCCCTCTGCCCAGGATGCAGCCCCAGCTCCCAGTCCCACAGCATCCCCGGGGGGGCTGGGAGCAAAGTGGGCACAGGCCAAATGCAAAAATAATAATAAATAAATAAATAAATAGGATATGCAAGATCTAAGAGAAATGTGCTCTGGGGAGCAGAGGATGGAGGGGAAACCCTGCTAATGTTCCCCTTGCCAGGGGTTTGGGGGCTGCCAAGCACCCTGGTGCATGGAGCGGGGAGGTAAAAAGGAGCTGCACCCCCCCAGCAAGGAGGTCTCCTTACGGGCTCCTTCTTGTACAAAGTTCTTTCGGGGCTTTCTTTCCATGGCAAAGCGCCGGGGAACCCCTGCCTGCCCTGGGCAGCCAGAGCGCGGGGATCCTCTCTGCCACCCCACGCACGACTCCTGCAGAGCGAGGTGCGGGTGAGAAACATCCCAGGCTGACAAACAGCCTGGGGTGCGATGTGATCCCCCCCCCCCACGCCGGTAAAGGTTTTTTGTCCCCAAACTCCCCC
>NW_009260945.1:4531563-4558812 GCF_000687185.1 Egretta garzetta | reverse complement strand
AGCCAGCATGGGAAGGGGGCAGCGGGAGGAAAGAGGGGGAAGGGGATGGGGAATGAGAGTGAGAATGGAGAAAAATGGGTGGAAATGGGGAGGAAAGGGAAAGGGGAAGGAGAAAAGGGGAAGGAGAAAAGGGGAAGGGGAAAGGGGAAAAGGAAAGGAAAGGAAAGGAAAGGAAAGGAAAGGAAAGGAAAGGAAAGGAAAGGAAAGGAAAGGAGAAAGGAAAGGAGAAAGGAAAGGAGAAAGGAAAGGAGAAAGGAAAGGAGAAAGGAAAGGAGAAAGGAAAGGAGAAAGGAAAGGAGAAAGGAAAGGAGAAAGGAAAGGAGAAAGGAAAGGAGAAAGGAAAGGAGAGGGGAAAATAAAATGGAAAAGGATAAAAGGGAAAGAAAAACAGAAAAGGAAACTGGAGGGGAGGAAGGAAAAGGGAGAAAGAATCACATTTTAAATAAAGGTTGATCACAGCACGGGTGGTCGATGCCCAAGGGTGCTCTTTACAAGGCTGGGGTTCTGTTCTGGCCCGTGGGGTGAGCAGAGCAGAGCATCCCCGGGGCCCGCGGGCTCTCCCCGCAGCTCTTGGGGCAGGAAAGGGAAATCGCCCACCCGCCGCCAGCCTGGCCGAGCCCCGGGAGGTCACGGAGGTGCGGAGGGTGCCTGGGCTCACCCCTCTGCAGCTGAGCCTGGGTGGGAGCTGCCCTAACTGGGATGTGCTGGAAGCTGCCCCAGCATGGCACAAAGTTTCCAGAGCTCCCCTCCGGCCATCACTCCCACCAGTCCCTGATTTCATTCCTCTCGTGTAGCTGAATGAAATAATATTTTTTTTTCATAAAATGATAACTTTGGACCTTACTAAATTACATATCTATGAAACTTTTTCCAGTGTTGAACCCATATTATATAGGCAAAGCCTAAAGCTGGGAGGAATTTTTACAGATGAGTAATAAACCTCTGAAAAAAACAAAAAAAAAAAGATTTATGATGGAAAGCTGACACAACCTTAAGTGGATAATTCAATTTTTACTCACTTTCTTTGTTCCCTACAGAGGCACTTAGAGCTACAAAGCCCAGGCACACGTGGGGCTATTGATCCCGGGGCTCAGAAAACCCCCAGCGCCGTTTTCCGCCAGCCCCTGCCCAGGCAACACTCACAGCGTGTGCCAACAGCACCGAGAAACACAGACCTTCCTTTTTCAGGGGCTTCCCTCTCTTTGCCACACACGTCCACACCTACACCGCTGCTTGGGTTTTGTCCGGGTTTTCTTCCAGCTTAGTTTTTCTCATGGTTGGGAATGCTCGCTGAACAGGTTATGGCCCCTGTGCCTTTCGTAACAGATCTTTAACTATAAATTAACAGGACGCAGATTTCTGGGTGCTCTGATTTTCTTTAACTAAATTCTGATTTCTTTCCCCCTATGTCACTCTGCCCCGCGTTCATCATCTTTCTAATCTTCTTACTAATGAAAAGGTTTTTCAAACTGGTAGTGATGCAAAAAAGGGGTGTGAGCACTCGCAAAAAATGCAGACATAGAGCGGGGAAACATCTTTCCCCACGCAAAAGCTCCCTGGGTTTTTGTGGGTTGCACTTTGCACACCCTGGGATTTGCTGGGCTTTTGCTTCCCATCAGCCTTCTTGTGAGAATAACTTTATTCAAGCAAGCAAATATGGAGACGTGATGAAAAGGAGAAAGCTGTTTTCTAGGAATCCTGTGGCTGAGCATTGTTTCCTCCCAGCCTGGATGGCAGGGATGAGTTTATTCCCATTACAGCCACAAAACTTACTGCTTGATTCGAAATTTCATTGCATTGAAAAATCCCTATCAGCTCGGTTGATTTAGAGTCTCCGATTTTAACCTAATAATAGCCTAGAGGTTTTGGTTTTAAGAAATTCCCAGCATGGAGCTTTTGGGAATGATCAGAGTAAACACTGTGATTGATCCAGTCCAAAAATCAATGTATTTTCATTTAGGGAGCGTGTTTACAAGAGAAGGTCATGTTTTGCATTTTTAGTCCTGACGTTAAAAAAAAATTCAACATCTCAAACATTCCCCTGTGCTTGGAAAAACCATTTCCCACCTACACATGAAAAGTATGTCCTGCTTGTACGCACTCTCCTGCTTGCGTGCACACACAACTGCCCGTGGCCCATTGCCACCCACAGGATTGCTTCGGCCCCACGTGCACAGGCACATCATTGCCTGGCAAATGCACGCGTGGGCGCACGCAGTCACGGTGTGCACAAATCACAGCACACGCAGGTACCCGCAGCCCCAGCACACACATGCAATGGCAGCAGAAAGATGCAATCAGCGCACGCCCGGGCAATCACAGCCCACGCACATGTGGTCACGGCACACACATGCATATGCAGTCACGACACATGTGCATTTACTGTGCACGCATGGGCAATCACAGCACGCACGTGCAATCGCAGCACATGCCTGCACTCATAGCACACATGCAATCTCAGCACACGTGCAATTGCAGCTCATGCATATGCAATCATGGCACATGCAATCATGGCACACGCATGCACTCATAGCACACATGCAATCGCAGCACACATGTGCAATTGAAGCTCATGCACGTGCAGTCACAGTACACGCATGCACTCATAGCACACATATGCAGTCGCAGCACACACGTGCAATTGCAATCACGGCACATGCATGCACTCATAGCACACATGCAATTGCAGCACACACATGCAATCACAGCACTCGTGCAATCACAGCCCAGGCACACAATGGCAGCACAGGTATTCAATCGCAGCACTCACATGCAATCACAGCACACATGCAATCGCAGCACTCACATGCAATCACAATCACAGCACTCCCGTGCAATCACAGCAGTCATGTGCAGTGGCAGCACACACGTGCAATAGCAGCACTCACGTGCAATTGCAGCACATGCACACAGAGCACTCACATGCAATCACAGCACACACGTGCAATCACAGCACATGCACACACAGCACTTGTGCAATCACAGCACACGTGTGCAATCACAGCACATGCACACAATCACAGCACACACGTGCAATCACAGCACATGCACACAATCACAGCACACACGTGCAATCACACCACACATGTGCAATCACAGCACACACATGCAATCACAGCACACACGTGCAATCACAGCACACATGCCTGCATCACCTCGCTGCCCCCCATACGGTCCCAGGCACACAGCTGCCCCCCCGCTGCACTATCTCATGCACACCCATACCCACACACGAGCACCCTGCGCAGGCACCCACCTCTCTCCCTCCCCCTCTTGCACACACAATTACCAGACACACAGACATATTAGAGAAAATGGCCCATAAATTGTTCGCCATGATTTACACTGTAGTCCATTTGCAGCCTATTCTTTTTTTGGAGCCTCACACACAGAGATCTCTCTCCCGCTCTCCTTCACGTTGGGGTCCTGAGCCGGCCCAGCTGGAGGAAGGCAGCGATCAGAGTTCAGTTGGTGCAGACAGAGCTAAAGTAAACAGACGTGGTCATTCAGCAGGCAGTTAGCAGCCTTTGGACAGATGAGCAGGGCTTTGCAGGACCACACACGCAAGCCCCTCTAGACCACACAGGGTCCGGGACTGCGTTGGCTTTGCACGCAACGCATGCAGAGGGACGGGACTCCTCCCGGCGCGCGGGGCTGGGGCTTCTCCGGGTCTCCAGCCCCCCCCCAGCCACGCTGGGAAGTGTTTCCTGCCCTGGCCGCCCCGGTCTCTCCTGCTCGCCGGGTGATTAACTCTGTCACCCGGCCTGGAGAGCTTGGTATACATTCCTCGGCAGAAGACAGAGTGTACTCCTGGAAAAACGCCACCGCTACTTCCACAGCTCATAAAGTCATCTGCTGACCTTCTCCTTCTCCCCCCTCCCATTCGGCCCATCAGTCCTGTACCTTGCACTTTCATCTCCAGCGCCCATTAAGGAGGCAGCAAACCGTTGCGAGCAGCCTGCCCTTTGGGCCAAAAAGCCCCTTTTTGGGAACAATGCTCTGTGCCGAGGCTGAAAAGCCTCTTGGTCATCCCTGAAGCTTCACCTTGGCTGGAGAAAGCCTCCCCTGAGCTGGTCTGGCAATATGTAGGTAACCAGCACACTTGGGCACTGCACAGCATCCTTCTTCCTTGAGCAGATGCCAGGATGAAGGTCGAAGCCCACGGAGCCATTTGCTTACCTACCTCTCCAGTCCTTGCAGTGTTTGCAAGCATCCCCAAAACACATTCCCTCCATCCCAACCTGTTTTCAGATGATGAGCATCACCCCATCTCTTGCCCTGCCATGGTGTAACTGGGTTTTGTGGCTTGGAGACTGGTGCCAAAGGGGTTGCTTGTTTTGGTGCTGGTCCTACCAGGATGGACCGATCTGGAGCCATGGAGGTGTTGGCATCAGAAAGCTCCAATGGTTCTTCATAACCCCCCGACCTGCATATCCAGAGTCCCTCATGGCCACGCCACAGGGCCAGGCTGCTGCTCCAGCATCGCCTGCTCCCAACCGGCCGAGCAGAGCCCTCGCCTGCAGAGAAATCAGGGATTTCCTGGAAATGGCTGAGGGTGAGAGGGGCTGGAGGTCAGAGGAAGAGCCTGCCATCATTCCCACTTCACTATTTCTAGCTCCCATCAGCGCAGCAACCTTTTGGCTGGCCGTGCGCATTGCGTCTCCAAACCCTGCCGAGATTTTAGCCGTGGTGGGGTGAGGACTCCCAGCTCGCCTCCTCTGACATCTCCCTGTGCCGCAAAAACCCTCCCGGAGCACTGAGCTCATCCTCTTTTTAACCTTCCTCATTCCTCATCCCAAACACGCCCGTGCCTTTTCGCCCTCTCCTCGAGCAGCGCCTCCAGGTCCCCCCACCATCCAAGCGCAGCTCCGAGGGGAAGCTCCCATCCCCTCCCAGCCTCGAAGCTGCAGCCGGGCCAGCGCTGGAGCGCGTGAGATTATAAAACAGATCAGTGTTCGCCGGAGTGAACTCTGAGAAATTACATTTGCCTGTCAGTATCATGTTAAAGCATAACACAGACTCTCATTTTCCCACTACTTTGGCTCCGAGGGCGTTTCGGTCCCTGCTGAGAAACATGAAGGTCGTGGCCTTCAGGTTTCCAGATCTGCCCTTACACACCATGGGGAGATCTGACAACAGCCTTATTATTTATGTATCCAGGCAGGGGCTGCCTAATGAAACCCAGAGATTTTTATTGACACACGTTGGGGCTCTGGGTAAGAGAGAAGCAATCTGTCGGGTGGTTCACGTAAACACAGTGGCTATTCATTTAGGGTCAGTCCTACGGGTAGGCTTTTCGTGCCAGGTTTGACAGCACTTAATTCACGCTGGGGTCGCACTTAAACTTGCGAGCTGGTGATGGGCCTCAGTCCGGGTGGGTTGCAGCCCGTGCCAGGAGGGCTGAGTTTTTTTGCTGGGTGTTTGGGGAGGATGAGTGACAAGGATAGACCCAATTCCCTGCTGTAAATAAGGGCTGAAAAGTGGTTTTATCAAGGCGGTCGTTGCTGGGGGGCGGGGGAGAAGCGGTCGTGAGAAACGTAAGATTTTTCACGGACGATTTAGGAGAGGAAAAAGAGATGCAATTAATGACTTTTCTGCCCAAAAAGGCATTATGATTTCTCAGCCCCAGAGCTGGTCCATCTTACGCTGCCGATGGACACGATGGAGTTTTTTCTGAGTGGCAAAGGAAGTATTTTGGTTGTCCAGATTGCTTTGCTGATGCTGCAAAAGGCGGCTACTTTGGGGTGCCCTGCAGAGTCCAGTTGCAAGGTCTCATCCCCTTGTGCCCTGACCCCTAACTTTGCAGAGGGCTGCCTGGGTCTATTCCGGATTCAGGAGGAAAGAGAAGCTTTTCTTGGCAAGGAAATGACTCCTAAGTAGTCTCCTCACAAACCAGGAACATGTAGGAAAATTGTGGCTGAGTACATTTTAGTCTGGCGTTTAAAGGACTGAAAAATGATTGCAGTTTCCTTTGGCAATTGCAGTGGGAGCCCGAAGATGTGACCTTTAAGGAGATTCTGTTTACTGCAGCCACAGGCTCGGAGCATTGCGTGATCTCGGCAAATCTCTGTTCTCTGCCTTGGCTCTGACCCCTCCGCCTGCCGTCCAAACTTAACGGCAATAACAATAGAAAGGATACCTTGCAAATACTGGCTAAGATAAATCACGCTGATCCTTTCCCATAGGATCTGAGCAGATGAGAATCGCACATGGCCGTACATCCTCTGCCCAGCATCAGACGTCCCCGCAAGGTGCAAGGCAAAGCCAGTTTTTGGGCGGCATAAAGGAACCAATGCCATGTTTTGCTTTTAGAAATAAGCTGCCAAAAGTCACAGAGCCAGGATTTTTTTGCTCGGAGGACTAAAGCAATGGTGATGACAGGGGTCCTTCCCGCTCCAGGTCGAAGCCACTGTGGATTTAGCAGCCTCTTGAGCCACCTTGAGTCCCACCGAATCTGGGGAAGCACCGTAGGGGCTCTGAGCAGGGCGCATCGCAAGCCCGCACGACCTCGTCTTGCTGTAGGAGAGAGCCCGGTGCAGCAGCGTAGCCCGTCCTGGAGCCTGGCACCAAAAACCTCACACCTCCTCCGTATTTCTAAGAGCTTTTTGCTCTTACGGGCTTGAAAATAGCTACGGTTCGATTGCTTATCACTTAACACCCAGGTTCCCTTTCCTCCTCCCTCCCCTTTTTAAAAAAAAAAAAAAAAAAATTTAAAAGAAGATCTGCCTGCAAGGCGTGTGTGAAGAATGTCATCCTTAATTATCCACGGGCCAAAGTCCAGTGCCAAACGACTCCTCCCGCAACTTCGTCGAGGGCTGGAGCACTTCTATTAACCAGGAGTTTGGACTGGTGGGATCTATTTGTAATTCATGAGGAAATCCTAGGACCTGCTTTTCCTGCGCGAGACTAAATAGAGCTTGTCCTGAAACAATGCTGAAAGGGTTCCCATTGCAAAAACCACTTTCTAGTAAATGGGAGATGTAAATTTAGATCTGGCCCTTCTGATGCTGCTTTTCTGTCATTGCTGGAGGCACCGACTGTTTCTATTATGGTTTGTTAACAATCACAGACCTACGTTTCAGGCTGAAAAGAGCTATTAATGGCCAACAATGTTGCTACTTCTTTTCCCTTTCCCACTTGCCTTGTTTTATGCTATCCAATGCCTTCCTCTGGTGTGTGTCTGTATGTCTGTGTGTCTGTGTGTGTGGCTGAGACTGGGGACAAACAGTCTGCTTAAACTTCCTCTCCCTGGTGAATTGGAGCGGGTTACCTTGCAATGGAAATTTGGGATGGGTTCCTGAAATTAGCAGGAAAAATATCAAAAAAATTTATTTTTTTTTTTCCCTTTCCTTCTCTTTTAGCTCCAGAGTCCTATTCTGGGGCATGGAGCGAACCGACCGCGTGCAGCAGCACACGTACACACCCATCCCCCCAACACTTGCTTGACGCTCACCCAAAAAGGAGAGCCAAAAGACTACGTGCCCATCCCCTCTTTCCCCGAGCCAAGTCCTGGTGGCTTCCCAAGACCCTAGGACAGGATGCAATGAGCCCATCTGGGATTCGGAGGGGACCTTGCTGGCTGCCACCCCAAGATGGAGAGAGACCTTCAGTGGCCCATCCCATGCCTTCTCCTGTCGCTGCCATCTCCGTGTTCCAACACAAGTGTAGGATTGAGGATATGCTAAGGCTACTGGGAGATGTTGCCTGGTGAACTGTCCATGGCTGATAAAGACTGGGATGGTACCTACTGGGCATCCTTCCCCTTTGCCAAAAATGCAAACTGCCTCTGGAATAAGAGTATTAGTTGTTCTAGGGAGGGATGGTTTCACCCCCACGGTGGGCTAGGATGGCCAACAAGCAGGAATATATTTCTTTCTGATGCCTTTGCCCATGGACAGAGAATAATAACTGCAGAAGGGCGAGCAGCCTGCAGGGACATTTGCTCCTGGGCATTTGTGAGCATCCTGCAGGGGAGGGTGAGGCACCTGGCTCCCATTGCACCTCCAAGCTGGACCTCTGAAAACTCCCCCCTTGACTAACAGGATGCTCTCAAATTCTCGTCGGGTTTTATGGAAGCCTTCCTAAAGATTTGGGGGTAATTTCTCTTCCATTTTCGAGGCAGGTCCCACAAAAACCTGGAGAAGTTGTGGTGTGATTGATGTCAGATGGCACTGCCAGGGGAGTGAGCAGCCGTCCCCTCTCTCCCTTCCCCTCCCCTCCTTGTCCCTCCTGTGCAAATAAAAACAAGAAGAAAATATTTTAGCCCCAAGTCTTTGCTAATAGGTTGGTGTGCCTATAACATAGAATTATGCTTAGTGGCTTCCAGCTAAGTTCGAACACTAAACAAGGAGTCGGATAGGTTTTCTTGCAATTATAGGATGAGATTTAGTTTGCAGTTGATTTGGTAATGGATAACCTCAGTTTTATTAATTTCCTGTTGTGGTGCTATCTGCTGAAAATCAAGAGATCTGGGCAGAATACAGCGTATGACCACTCTGCAAGCCAAGGTATCTCAAATATACACACATATGCTATATCTAGCTAGTGGCACTGGGGCCCAGAGTTATTTTCAGGAAGATTTAAGTGGAAATTCTCTCCTTTTGGTTGCAAATGGAGCTATTAACTCTTTCACCGCTCTGCTACATATCGAGAAGCTTCTCCTTAGGGAGACACCATGCATGGTCTGGTGGTTTACAGAGTTATTATGGATTAAGTAAACAGGAAAAAAAAAAAATACAGGTGAGAAACAGGCTTTAGCTCCAGAAGAACCACCAATACCATGTGTGACATTGATGGGGAGGACGATGTGTTGCTGGAAGAGACTTGGTTTTGGTGAAGCAGGGAGCAAACCTGCAGCAGAGCCTCCAGGTCGCAAGCAAACCTGCTCAGGGGCTCGGCATTTTGTGCTAAGACAGCATGGGGCAATAACCCCAGGAGCTATTCCCTCATGTATCCATACATCTGGAGCAAGCGCAGTTTGCTTGTGGTCATTCCAGGAGCAGGAGAGGGCGAAACCCATGGAATAAACTGTGCAGTGTGGATATTCACCCTGGTTTATTTAAACCCTCCTCCTGCGTAGCTACTTAATTTTAATGACGTTACCTGGCCGAAGTTGGCAGAGTTGTCCTTTTGCTTAAATATTTGCAACGTTAAAGCTTTCTTTGCAAAACAGATCAAGCGACTGTGATGGAAAGTGCTAACAATAATTAGCATTTATTATGCAATTTTCATTGAGATGTGGTAACGATAATCTGTTATGTCACTAACTTGCAGGATCTGTGTGTAAGTACCCGCGCTGGCTCGGCCACCTCAGACTTGGTGTGAAGAGTGACTTGTATTTATTTTGGTGTGGCTCCTCCATGCTGGGGGTGTGCCAGGGGTGCTCCGTGCTGCTGCCCGACAAAAATAAAGTTGCTCTGCATCCGAAGTCGCTGCCGCCGCTGAATGAAGCGCTTCTAGCTTCAGACTCCGGGGCTCCTCCTGATCTCGAATCTAATCACTCTGGGCGGCCAAGACGTTAATCCCTGGAGACTCGGAGCTGCCTGCACTAATAAATGAGGCATCGTTTGGAAAGTAGTGAAATTTGGACAGGACTTGCCTTGGCTCAGCCCAGCTCCTCACATTCCAGGCGCACACAGACCGCTCACGGAAGATTTATGCATTCGAACAGGAGAATAACCTCCTGCATATTTATTAACATGCAATTCGGATATAGCTTTGTTTCCTTCCCCTCCACACCCTTAGTGTCTATAATTACTGCAAGGCTGAGCACAGCCAACCTCCTGGCCCAAGGCCCCCCCAAAGGGTCCACGGTTTAACGTGCTCATGACGCTCTGCCTTTGCCCAGGTAAGCTTTGCCTTCGGTGCTTCTGCAAATTCATTTTCTCCCATCATCACAGTAAGAAGTTTGGCCATGCTGCTGCTTCTGCTGCCCGCGGGTTTGCTTGCGGCGCAGGGGTTTGCTCCTCTTCCTCTTTAAAAAATAATAAACCTGAATGGTCCGATTAATAATTACGAGCTGAGCGCTAAAATTCAAGAGACAGAAGTCATGAGCTTCTCCAAATGCCTTCAAAAAAATCAGCCCAGCACGAAGCAAACTGCACCTTTTCTGCAGTTTGAGAAATGATGTCGTGCCAGCAGATCCCTCTGCCCCAGGAACGTGGATATTTGTTCTTTAAATAACTGGACCTTGACCAAACTCTATGGAAATCAAAGAGAATCATTGATCTCCATGTGTTTGGACCAGCATCCTGATTAAGCCTCCTTTTTAATTAATTGGAAAAGCTAAACGAAACGCCAGTGTCATACATCTGCCTGAAAGCCCGGCTCGTGCTTTTATTAATTTACACTCCTTGCTTTTGGATTCATCTGTCTAACGCAGCCTTGATTGCAACCGTAGGAGCAATTTGTCTTTTAGATCCCCTCCGACATGACATTTGTTTCCTGCCAGGATTAGAAAGAATTTAAGAGCGAGTATTCACACCCAGGTTGTATTCCCACCATCGACAGAGCGCAGCTTCGACCTTTATTTATGGAGTTTTCTGCTTATGAAAAAACCACGCTTTAAGTGGGGGCAGCCTGGCTGGATACCTGCTGTGTCCAGAGCTTTGTGCCTATCGCTGTGCCCTGTGGATGCTACCAACATTCCTTGGGAAAAACCATGAGCTTTTAAAATCATTGCTGGGTGTGGGTGAAGGAGGATCGTATGGATAAAAGGAATCCGAGAAGGGAAAAGGAGAAATTATTTAAAAAAAAAAAAAAAAAAGAGAGGTTCTTATGATGAATATAAAATTAAGAGATCAAGAAACATCTTGATAGCTCTTCCTCCCTACTTCCCTCGTTAGAATATACTTTCCAGACATAGCAAAATGGTTTATTTGAAGGAAATTAGAAATACATTTAGGGCTGCTGGGTTATTTCATTTTTGAGTTGCAAGGAGACACGAGCTGAAGTAGAAACGTTGCTTTTTGAGTGGAAAAAGGGTGAGCAGCACTATGTAACTGTGTAAGCTAAGGGTTGGGTTGGCTAAGGTGGTTTTTACTGTTCTACAGGCAACAACATTAAGGGCATAGAGAAGATAATACCCAGATACTCGGGCAGAGACAGAGCAAGGAACAAGACCTGGACCTTGCTTCAACAACAGCGCCAGTGCGCAGTCAGATTTTCATTATTTTTTTGTATTTGTGAATCCAGATTTGCTTCACCAGAATGCTCTAATAATTTCATCAGTTGACCTGTGCCTGCATTTGCATGCGTACACGTGTATGTTTGTATCTGTACAGAGATTTTTGTGTCCTATGCCACGCACAGAAGATAGCAGTGAATTAGATACTATGGTGTGAGATAAGTCAGGGCCATCAATAGGAGTTTGGAGCACATAAAGAGGATCTAGGTCCCCTGTATTTCACCTTATATCGGTCTCCTGTCACCATGCTGGGGAGGAATCCACCATCTCCTGCTTCTAAAAACCCATTTTGAAGGTTAACCCCCTTCCTCCATCCTCCATCTTCCCTGGCAGCCCTTGCCCAAGCAATAAATTTTTTTCCTTTCCCCACAGGGAAGGGATGTGGGAAGAGGAGGCTGAAAAGCCGTGCCTGGCCATGGGCTGCAAGCCCTGTGCTCCAGACCCCCAACTCCCGAAGCATCCCTCAAACGGAAGGTTTTCACCCCCCAATCTGTCCCTGTCTCCACAGCTGTGCAGGGCGATAAGGGACAGAGCCGGGCACGTTTCTGGTCCTCTCCAGATCGCGGGGGTTTGCTGCTCGGGGTCAGGATTTCACCGTTATCTGCCTCTGCTGCAGGTCTGGTTTCTGCCAGCGTTTTACATACAGTGGTTGAACGCATCCGTCTGGTCGTTCTTGCAGCAATAGTCATTTGTAAGTTAGAGCCACTAGTTACGGGGTGATTTAATCCCGGGGTTATATAAATAACAATGCATATATTAAGCTTCGTAATACTTGAAATAACATGAACGAAATTGTTAATTTTTCTTCTCTCCCGAGCAGTTAAAGAGATAGAGACTTCTCTGAGAGTCTGGAAGTTCAGCTTGGATCTTATTAAATCAAACCCCAACCTTATCTAAACCTCCCTGGAACTGGGTGATAACAAAATCTTATCACTCGTGGGCTTACAGCCCAGCCAGGAGAGCCCCTTCTTTTCCTCCTCCATTTCCTGCTACTTCTGCTGCCATCAGCTGGGAGCAGCAATGCCCCAAAATTTGGATCCACCTCTCTGAAATGCAACTGCAACCACACGACAAGATAACAGGAGCTAACTGAAGTCCTTAAAAAACCAAAAAAATAGAATTCTTGTGGTCCTGTGCTGGTAAAGAGGCGGGTTGATGCTTTTATTTGATCTCAACAAGTTTTTTCCATCTGGGGAGACAAGGTTCAAATACAACCCCCCTGACCATTTTGAATATGAAATGTCTGGCAAAATCCAGACATTGGAACATCTGTTTAAACCTGGTTTAAGTCCTGCTTTCTCCCCCCACCGCCACCCTCCCAGCGCATCTGGGATTGCTTTCTCCCTTATCTCCTCGATTCCAATTACGACACCATCTTGTCTGTGGTTTCACTCTTCGTTATGAAATCAAGTTTTACTTTTCAAACCCAGTGAAACCAACCTAATTTAAGTGCCGCAACCGAGATACCACAGGGGGACTTCACCCCTCCTCTACCGAAGGGTGGGAGAGGAGAAGTTATTTTATTACAAAATACGATGCACGAGTGGTTTAAAGTGGAATAGGAGGGGGTGTGTGTGTGTGTGTGTATTAACTGGTTGCAGTTCCCGCAGAGCTCCGTGCTCTTATCGGGTTATCTCCAGCTTTTAACCTAGAGAAAAAACCCTCCGTGCTCCTATAAATAGGCCGGCACAGGAGGACTGGGGAGACACAGACGCCCGCAAGACACTGATAAATGACCGTATTGTTGCTCCCTGAGGTTTAAAGGGGAAGGGAAAGGGCAGAGGGAGAGATAAGGAAGGGGGATGAGAAGTGGAAGAGGCCAACAGCAGGTCCAAACCAGTTGTGATTTTGCAATCTGGCAACTTTTCTGAGTTTTACTTTCTTTTTTTTTTTTTTCTTTTTCTTTCCCCGGGAGGGATTTGTCCTCTGTGCTGAATCTGAGGGGGTGAAAGGCTTCAAGCAGAGCAAAACACAACTGAAATCCTTCCTGCATGGCACTGGGGGCCAGGGAGGAGAGAAAATGCTTTGCAAGGGTGAGTTGCTGCAGCCCTACATCAGCCAAAGTGGCTCCCAACAACTGCAAATGCCCCCCAGACCCAGACCCCACTTGTTTTACCCCAAATTTTAAAAAAGAGAATGGGAGCAGTCCCCCCAAAAATCTGGACGTATCAGCTTTCCTCAGCCCCATGACATGAAAACACGGTGAACAAAGATCTTTTGAGGGGAGCAGATGGAGTTTGAACCTTGGAGCCAAGTCCAGCCCAAATCTTAATGAGGTCTACAGGAGGTTTACCTAAGTTTGAAACTCATAACGGGGTCTTTCATGTGCGTTTCTGTTTGCATGTGCATGCGCGTGAGCGTGCGTGTCCGCATATACACAGACACATGGAGGTCATCCTTTAAAAAACTTGTCGGTTGTTTTAGATCACAAAATAACGTTACCTCACTCTTCCACTGGGAACGCTTCAAATGTGGAGGGAAGGACATTTATTTAACTAAGGCAAACCCGCAGAAGCCACGATGGGTGACCACTGTGCCTGTGGGTAGAGGCGCGGGAGAACAGCAGCGGGGTTTGTTGCCTCTCTGGCTCGCAAAAGATTTTTAAAGGCGATGGGAGTTTGGAAGGACATGGGTCTATTAAAAATGAACTCGAAAGTATCCCAAGCTCAATCTCAAGGAAACTCGAGGTGCGTTGCTGGTAGCTGGATCTAATTAATACATGGCTAGAAGGAGACAACCATGAGGAAATGGGGTAAATAGTCTTCAGCTGGAGCAATCTATAAATCAGAGCCAGCAATGTTAGCAGTAACGTTCACCGGCTTCCTCTGGAGATGGGCTGCATTTTTCAGCCATGCTGTTGGATAGCCAGTGTCCTTTGCTTCAGCTTTTAATGCATTTTTCTTCACAAATATTTAAAAAAAAAAAAAAAAAAAAGGCCATATTTCCAGTGTTTTATTGTTGACGGAATGGAAGCAGAGTGGCCCAAAGTACTTCATACATTGTCTTTGTCCCAGTGTAAGTGTGCAATGCACAGGGGTGTAAAAATTTGTCCTCAGATGCCCTGGAGATGCCCAGTGCTGCCAGAGGAAGGTAGCTTTAACTCACTTTATTCCCAGGGCTGCTTCATCTCCTGTCATTAGAAGACCATTCACTGAAGAAACACCTAGTGCAAAGAGCATCCTGGCCAGGGGGATCTCCAGAGCTGGGTAGCTTATTGCAACGCCCTGTCCTCAGTCACGTCCCTAAGGTGATGTTTGGGTCTGTCGTGCATCTCCTTTTCATCATCAGATGGGAGGAAAAAGGATCACCCCCAGCAGGGAGGTCTGCCCCAAAGCTCGCAGGGCAGGTGGGGATGGGAAGGGGACGCAAGAGGCAACGCAGTCCAAGGTCAGCGCATTTCAGGATTGACCTGTGCACCCCTGGAAACACTCAAGGCCAGGTTGGACGGGGCTGTGAGCAACCTGGTCTGGTTAAAGGTGTCCCTGCTCCCTGCAGGGGGTTGGGCTGGGTGACCTCTAGGGGTCCCTTCCAACCCAAACCATTCTATGATTCTATGATCCATCAGTGGTGTTAGACCAACGCCAAGGCAAGAGGCAAGTGCAAGACCAGGCAACTGCAGCAATCAGATAGATTCATGGAAGGGAAAAAAAAAAAATACAGAGATAATCTCTTTTCCACTTCCTTATCAGGCTGTTCATTTAATTTCTGAGCATCAGGATGTTTCCACTAATCCATTCAATGCAGAGCAATTGAAATCCTGTGTTTTGCCTAGAAAGCAAAACCAGCGGAGCATTGCAGAAAAGCTAGTTTTGTTATAAAAATAATCTTTTATCTGTGCATGACAGAAATATTTATTCAGGAAGGGTACACAGACAGCAGGAGGTCAGCGCTCCCACTGCTTGGCTCAAAGGCTCCACCACGCTCTTTATTTTATTTTATTTCTTTTTTTTACTTTTTTTTCGTTTGACGATTCTTTCCTATAGATATTTCTTGTTCCTGAAAAGTACGCATTGAGTTGATTTCACCCATCCTCAAGACAAATCAAGAAAACACAATGGTCCCTGGTTGGGTTGGGTTTTTTTGGCTGACAGTTTAGGTTGGCGCTCGATGGTCCCACACTGCCCTACCTCCACAAAAAAACCAATCTCCCCGGCCATTTCCATGACAAACACAGACTTCATGCTTTTGGTCCGAGCCTCGGGACCTTATGGCGGCTGCAGTTGTACATGCATTCACCTAAAATGTGCTGGGGACAAGGTACGGTGTTGCAACAACCTCTCTCCCTTTTATTTTTTTTTAAGTACACGGCAATATTGTTTTATGCTGCTTCTTTTCCCCATTCCAGTCCTGGGAGGTGTTGATACTTCCTCTAACGTCTCTCCAAACACAGTACCAAAACACGTCAGTTAGGACAACCCTTTTGTCAGCACAGGGATGCCAAAATCTAAACAAAATCCATCATCTCTTTAAGAAGGAAGAGGAGAACTTGGCCCTTGGAGGTGCTGCCATGTTCCCTTGGCGTATGCTCCACGATGCTTCACTCAGTGAGTGACGGAGAGGAGGTGGGGAGGAGGTAAAATTTAGGGGACAAGAAAAAAATTGGGGTTGAAAACGGGAGAAAATCCTTCTTTTTCATGTGAACAGCTATTAACTTGAAGGCTGTGTTTCCACCTTATTAAAATACTGCCTGTGCTCTAACAAAACCGGGCATCTGTCAGTGAAGGAGCTAAGGAGGATGTTATTAAAATGCTCGCTGTCTCTTTCTATACATTTTCATCCCATGCAGTGATATAAGGCTTTTAGAGCCCTTTTAAGCACCTGTAATAACATTAACCTTTTCAGCAAAACGTCCTTCGAGCATAAGAAATTACGTTTATTTACATTTTGCAGCAGGGCAATGATAAAGTTCCTTTTCTATTTTCCTGCTTCTGTGATGTTGCAGATGAAAAGCTCGTGGTTAATGGGTGTATTTCGTTTTGGCTTCCCTCTTCCCCCCCAAAAGTTTTTGTCCCCCAGGTGATGGGGGATGCAGCCCCCATGTGCACATGCAGGAGGGGATGGGGTGCAACAGCCACGCTGCGACCACAAGATAAGGTGTGTGGGGGGGTGTTGTTGTTTTTCTTTTGTTCCAGTTTAACCCTTTGCAGGCAATAGCTCCCACCTCCAGGCTAGGATAACACTGCATGATTGTTTCAGGTGTTTCTGTAGTGGCTCTGATGGAGCAAACCATTGCTTATAGAAAGCAAATAAATCCCTGGGAGGCTCCCCAGGAGTCACCTACCAGGGAAGCAAAAATACAATACCAGACTCCTAGTCCCTTGATTAGCCTGACTATTTCTTTGCCTTGTCACGGGGTTGCTTTGGGTCCTAAACCCCACTTCATTTTGCTGATAACACACGCCTTGAGCAATGCACGCCTGTGTCAGCAGAGAACGAGGGAGTGAAAAGAGAGGGAGAAAAAGATCTGCAGTTTGATGGACTTAATCTAAGCCCTGCTGAAAGATGGGACTGAATCAGAGCGCCAAGAGTGCCTGCGTCAGTCACCATCTTCTCACCTTTCAAACCTCGGCCATGGGTGTTCGCCTCTTTGATGGCGAGACGGGCTCTGCCGATCTGCCAGCCCTTGCTGGGCTTTCGTGCACTGCTGGCTTGCCTGAGGCAGGCACTGAGACCCTCTCATGCTTGGGGCTGTAGAAACTCAAGATAAAAAGCCAGTCCTTGCCCCCTTTTGGAGCAGGAGGGGTCTGATCCCTCAGACCAGCGCCAAGCACAGTGTTTTCCCCCTGGAGTGGCCCAAGGGGTGATTTTTGCCCGTGCCCTTGCAGCTCCCTCGGCTCAGGCTGCTGGGATGGTGGAGCAGAGCCTGCAAGGAGGGACCGTGGATGGATAGAGACAGACGGGGACAGTGGGAGGAAGCGCTCAGTTGATATTAGCACGATGGGAACAACAACAATCTAGGCTGCTGTCATGTTTTGTTTTGTCTTTAAGGCACCACGGTGGTGGAGAGCTTTACAGAGCAGGGCGAGGAGGCTGGAGATGTTTTGCAGATGTTTAAGGGGGACCCCTCGCATACGGAGGAGGAGCCCAGCAGAAAACAGGGAGGTGCCTGTTTGAATTAAGCAAGGCAGGGATGGAGGTGGGCTCCCAACAGATCCAGAGGTCAGGTCTTAAATCTGAAGGACAGAGGAGGGCAGGGGTGGGGATGGGCTGCGAGGTGAGGACAGGCAGCTAACATCTGATGCAGCAGAGAAGAGCCAGAGAATGAGATGCACAGGGAAGGGAGATGCAGCCGAAGGGACGAGCTTGAAAAACATCCTTTGCGGAGATATTCTGGAGGTGAAGGAGCTGGAAATGCAAGGATGTGCCCAGGCCAGGGATGAGAGGGTGATAGGAATGAGATGGAGGACTAGCCTTGGCATAGCTCTTCTAAACACCTCTTAGAAGGCACCCTGTGCATTTCTTGCACTTGAGCTTAGATAAACTGGTTTTGTCAAGGAGGGGTGTGCAAGGGATGGCCTGGGAAGACCGAGGGTCTCCACTGCTGGGAGAGGAAAGGGGCTGAAGATCCTTCAGGCTCACATCTCTTAGGAATGGGTCTGGGGGAACCGATTGAACCTGGAGGTAGAGAAGGTGACCTCTTTTATGCCCCTTCCAGACCTGTGTCTATACAAATCTGTGCACGTGCAAATGGATACATGAAGTCATTTTTGTACTTCTGCGTGTAGACATGTATATGCATCTCCCCACAATTAATTTGGCGATTGCTATGTATACAGGCAGAAGGGAAACACTACCATTTGCTAGGTTTCCCGAGTCCTTCCCTGCAGACATTTTGGTTTCTTTGAGTTTTTGCCAGGCTTAACCGCTTCCATCAATATTTTGCCTGTTACCCACAAAAGCACACAATTGGGATTCATCAGAACTGCAAGGACTGAAAACTGCAGAGGAACCACTGCTGAAACCAAAGCATCTGTAGTTTCTGGCTCTCCTCTTGGCTGAACAAAAGGGTTTGACATTTCCAGTGGCAAAGTCTGGATTTAGAAAAGAAAATTAAAGATATTATTGTTGTTGTTGTTGCTGCTGCTGTTGTTGTTGTTATTATTATTATTATTATTATCTTTGCTTTAGATGGTCCCAGGAATTTTCCTCTTTAGGGTTTCTCTTACAATCGCTGGAAACCGCAGAGGACTGTGAACTGGGAGGAGCTGGTGGGGGCATACCTTGCTTTCTCAAGCAGCGAGTGTGTCACCAAACCCTTCCCAGGAAACAGCAAATGTAACTGAGCCTTCCAGCAAAATTTCACAGGGCTTTCTTCCCCAGCAGGATAAAATTAGCCGAGCTCTCTCGAGATGACAGCTAAGAACTCCAGCTTCCCTCAGATGACCTCAATGGAGTCATTTGTTGCTTAAATGACAGACAAACGCAGTAATTAGGTCTATTTAGTAAAGGGGAGGTGAAAGGTCAAACTACTGGGCAAACTGTCTCCACCGCTTGACTTGGTGACCAAGCCGGGGATTTGCAAGAGGTAATGTTTGTACAACAACCTGACACGGGCAACAGCCTGCCAGCAGGTCCCTGCTCGGCGGCGGGGGCTCCCGCTCGTGTTCTGAGCCTGAAATCCCCCGTTTCTACTAATAAACCCCTGAACTCACTCATTTGTGTCGTAAGAGATTAGACTCTGAGGAAGGAAGAGCTGATGAAAAGATAGGCGATTGTATTACCGGGTTGGTAGGTAGGGTAATCAGAAGGGGGATCAGCAGAGAGGGGTGAGTTAAGTGGGAAATTACTGACCTTTCCCACTTCGTTTCCCTCTTCCTCCCTGGCAGTGCTCCCTCCTGTTCCCTTTGCTTATTTTTTTTCTGATCGTGGTTGTGCTTTGTGTGAACAACTCCATGGTGCAGCCAGCACGGTACAGGCAAGTCACGCCTGGATTTCTCCCTCCTCTTTTGGTTTGGATGCCACGGCATGGAGTTTGAACATCACACATGTGTGAAAGCATTGCTTTCGGTAGATCCCAAATCTCCAGAAGACCCTTGAACCAAGACATTTAGAAGCGGCTATTTTTGGCAGAACTGTGCAGTTAGACTCGCTCCTGCGGGTTGTCCATCCTTGGGGTTCACAGCAAACCCACCACCCTTTTACCCATGCAACATTTGCAAGATTTCCCTCTGCTGCTTCGTGAAGTTGGGTAAAGCTGTAGGATTTTCAAGTAGCAGAGACTGTAAGTGAAGAGCTCTATTTTGCAGAGAGAGGTGGAAGAAGACGACCAACACTTTGGTTTTGAACGAAACCAGCTGGGAGTGCTCCTCACCAGGAGCACTGGGCTCGTTGACTGCTAACGTGCTCCATTTCTGGGTGTTTCTCTGAGGGTTTTTTGGGTTGCCCTGCCATGATCTGCTTCCGTACCTGGGCTGTGTGGGGATGGTGCTTAGGAACCGTGAGGGTGAGCCAGGACCCCTCCTGCGGTCCATCCCTGCGGGGGTCGCTGCTCCGAAGCACACTCGGGTGCTCTGGCATTTCCCTCCATGCCTTGGCCCCCCCACATCCTTTCCACCTGAGCCCCTGCCTGTCTCCTCCAGACCCCGCCGTAAAACTCCCTTTCCTTGTGAGGCCTCTTAACCCCTGTCTGCGGGGCCCTGTGAAGAGGTGGTGGTGATGCTGATGAGAGAGAGGGTCACGAAGAGCCAACATGAGAGTGAAAAGAAAATTAGAAAACAAACAGAGGGGCGGTGGAAACGCGCCCGCCCTTGAAGTGCAAAGACACCCCCGCCCCCACTGAAATGGGCTTATCTTCAAAAAAGAGCCCTTGCGATGATACAAGAAAGAACAGACTTCTCACACCTTGTCTTCGCTTCCCGGAGATCCTATCTGCCCAGAAGTGCCTGTGATCTCAGTCAGACCTCTCTACCTTGCCACTCGCCTTTTAAGTTTGCGGCAGCTGTTTTGCTAAGACGGAGACCTTCCCACTTCATCCTTTTCTCCCTCGGCGATGGCGAGTGAGAAGACAGGCGGCGTTTCTGACATGCTTGAGGAGCGGTAAATGTCATTCCAGAGCCTTTCTTTTGTATATTTTCTCATGGATGGATTAGTTTGTTTAAAGAGCATCTCCTATTTAACACCTCATTGAGCAAAAAACACGTACGGACAAGATTTTTTTAACCAGCTTATAATGAGCTTGAAGTGCATACTAGGTACCTTCATCATTTGCTCAATTTTCAGAAATACTGATCACACGGGAGTTAGACTCTGGGGGAGTCATGAAATATATATGTTTTATAACATTATGATCCATATCTTTCCACTGTTTTTCTGTCCAAAAGCAGACAAATCACAACATTCTGGATGAATATTCAGGCTGTGATTAAAGAATCCCAGATTGGAAATAAGATTTGCAACACTGATTTTATTCTCTCTGCAGGATCTGGTTGGAGTCCCATGGCTTCTGTGCTGGCATCAGTAGGAGGGACGTCCGTAAGCCAAGAGCAAGGAGTTGCCCTTGTTCACGTGGATTCAGTCATCCCTGCAGCATAATGGTAACGTGTTGCTTTTGCGTTGCGCTCTTCATCAGCCTCCATAGATGGCAGTGACTCTGATGTCCTTTTAGGAGATCTTCCTTGATCTGCTCCCTATCTTCATTTGATACAAACCACCCAGCAGGCCCTCTGTAATGAGATTACATGGATGAAGTCCACTTTATCATGAGATCTTCAAATGTTTATGACCTTTCATTGGTCCTTCGTGACACTGCTGGGAGAGAAGTGCCCAATGCAGCCTGATAGCATTCCTCTGCTGCTCTGCTACTCGTCCTTCAGAAGTCTTTCCATTGGCTGCACAGGGACTGCCCGAGGGGTAAAGTCCAAATCCCTTCCCATCAAGTTAGGTCTCTTTCACAAAGCAGGCAAAGCCATTTCTTCCTTGGGGAAGAATTAGCTGTAACAGCCGTCTCAAACCCTTCCCAGCCCAATCAACTCTTATTCTGTGCTTTGTAGGTCACTGCAATTTCCTATGAACTTGAGGGGAGATTTTCTTGGGAAAGCTCTTTTTTCTTTAAGTTTTCCAGCTGTTGATTTTCCCCAAGGAAAGTCAAATTATCCTTGAGCATTGTATCAGCAGATGTATGAAAAAGCTGATCTGTCACACAAGAAAAACCTGCACTGAACAGCTTCCTGCGTTTCCTGGGCTGTTAACCTTAGAAAATAAGACCCAGACTATTTTTCTTCTAGCAGCAAAATGTCCAGTGTGAAATCAAACCATCACCCCCAGGACCCTGGAGGACATCTGGGATTTGATGACCTTGATGTACATGGTCTACTAGGGAGGGGGAAGCCATTGGCCAAAACTAGAGCATTTCAGGGACCAGATTAAATTGTAACCATGTTCCAGGGAGCTTGCCAGGGAGTCTAATGGACTGATCTCATTCACCTTGATGTAAATCCAGAGTAGCTCCACGAAAGCCAATAGCACTACTCCTGGCTCTGTGCAGAGGTACTGCTGAGATCACAAATTACGCATTTCTAATGAAGACAAAGTTAAAGGAACACGTGCCGCGCATGGAAAGTGAGGGCGTAGCAGCATCTTAGGTCCCAGGCTTTGAATCTCAGAGGAAATGGAACTGGCTTAAGGATTTCGGAGTTGCTCTTCCATTGATTTGCTGAGTATATCAGGAGTACTGATACTAATTAATAACGTTCCTGTATTTGAAAGCAGGCAGCCGGGTAGGAGCTGTTTCAGACCCACATTTTCTGTGGCATGGCCCTTCATTGAGGGTGCAGAAGTGCTGTTGCAGGAGTATTCTGGAGCAGCCAGAGAGCATCACCACGATTTCATTTCAGGAGGGTGCTGGGAGCACACACGCATTTACCACGCAGCACTCGGCAAGGCAGATCTCAGGCACCTGATCCTCCTCCAGCTGGGCTTAAGCAAAGGGCTCTCACCTCCCATAGGACCATGAGACATGTCCATCTACCACAGGACAATGGAGGTGCCACATCTGGGGGATGTACGGGACCTCAGCTGAGTCTGAGTCCTTGGGGATGTGCTTCTCCTCCTTGCTGAATCTTTCCCCTGGAGCTCGCCGAGGATATCTCAGCGGGCTTTCCCCCTATGCCCTTCCACAGCCTGATTAAACTGAGGCAAGGGTTTATCTTAAGTGTCTTGCACAAGTCCGAAGAGAAAGGCAGAAGTACGAAAGGAGCGGTGTCATGAACTCATTTTCCAAAAATTTAGCTGAATATCATTAAAAAAAAAAAAAAAAAGCTGTGAGAAGCCTGGACAGGCTCCTTCCTTGGATGCAGAGAAAAAAATCCCTGTGAGGTCCCCAAGGACACTGTCTCCCTGGTTCTAAATCTCATGCAAGAGAGGATAAATAGAGCGCCCCTTCCCCCTCCTCCCTTGACATTTCATTTGTGATTAAGGCACTATTCATTGCCCCTCGTCTTCCAAACCCTTTACTATTTATGGACCTGCTGTTTTTCCAGCGGTTGACACTAGCATGCATTCAGCTCAGTTCTTCTTTCCCTGTCCCATCCTGTTCCCCCCCTCCCCTCCCTAAAGGCATTTCTCCATTTCAGTAGAGAAACCACTAGTGACTGGAGTGTCTGTGACCTCTGGGCTGTCAAACTCCCACTAACTAAATAAAAGCAGCCCAAGAGGGAGAGAGTTACCATAAATCACCTCCCGTGACAGAGACCACCTGGTATACGCTCACTGCACGGAGGTACCCAGTCTATTCCAGCTGCTGAGTTTGCACTTTCCCGCATTTTTATGGACACCGTTGGAGAGATACATGGTGTTTACACAAGGAATGGAAATTTCAGTTTTACTGCATGTAACTGATTTCCTCAGCTCGCGGTGGGCAGGTCTCTTTGATTAGCAAAGCGATGAGGCCCATCACATCCCAGAGGTGTATTATGAGCCCGTTCCCAGGTGGGATGGGGCAAGCACTTGCAAGGTTTGGGTTCCTGCCCTGCTCATCTGCTTGAGAGCTTTTGCCACAGTCAGAGGAAGATGAGTAGGTTCATATCAGGGGAGAGAAAGGTCAGATACAGATCTAGGCAGGCTTGGTTTTTGCCAAGGGTAGCATCTTCATCATCCACTACCTTCTTGACCTACACTGAGGACCCCCAAGTCATTGTTCTCCGTGTCAGTCCCCTCAAATTCAGCATGGCTGAGCTACCGTGAAGCCTTCAGCTAATCTGAACACCAACAGGGGTCAACTGAAGGTGATGTGAAGATCAGCTGAAGATCTGGGATCTGCTGAGGCAGAGGTTCTGTCTAAGGTCAGATATGGCCATTGCCAACGGCTTCAGGTTAGTTACTCCAAGTGGTTGTGAACAAAGTGGATTTGTGATTTGCCACTGCCGTATACATCTGGTAAAGTTGTTTTAAATTATTTCCAGCCAGGATCGCACCGCTCATATGTTAAGGCCTCAGAGTTTGTTATTAAGTAGCATTGCCATTTTTAAACAAAAAGACGTATATACCAAGGATGTTTATCGAAAAAAGACTTTCACTAACAACAAGGGAATTTTCTTGATGGTCTTCCATGAACAAAGAAAAGGGGGGGACAACAACCATAAAGAGGCAAAGCAAGGGCCAGTAATGTTAATCCTGTGAAATGAAGTTTTAAGTGAAGAAAGTAGGTTTAGATAAAGGTGATCCAGCAAGGAGGAAGATGATAATTTCCCAGAGGTTTCTGAAATGTAAAAAAAAGAAAAAAAAATGACACTGCAGTTGAAAACAGCAACCAACAGGTGTGTGTGTGCTTCCTTCTGATCACTGTTTTTCCTGACTGTAGAAATTGCAAAGCAATTTATGGTTTTTATTTCACGGGGGGAGTTCTTTGCATTAGTACCTTGGACGAACAAGAGGCTGAGACAGATTTCAGGACAGGAACATATTTTTCCATCTTGGAGGTTGCTGCAGCCAAAGCGCAGCTAGGGGAGCTCTGAAGGCAGCTGATAGAGTAAAACCCTAGGACTGGGTGCACAATTAATTTTTTCAGACTCGTTCCAAACCCAAATAACTCAGAGGAAAAGCAGTTTGGAAATAATTCAGGTGAGATCAGCCAGAAATGATGTTTTGCTTTTGCACAGAAAAGCAAAGCCAAAAATTAGAATTGCAGTGAATGAATCCATTCACGATGAACCTGCTCACTATGAAACCTCCTCTTCTAACCAAGTCCTGCTGACCCTTCGCACTGCGGGCCGCTCCTGGCTTGCTTCTCCTGAGGAACCCTGCGAGTGATGCCCGGGGTGGCATCACAAACAGCTCCGCTCAAAGAGGAATGTCAGGCCCAGGTTGTCCCTCCACTCTTTTCCAGCCCAGCCTTGCTCCTGCTACTGTGGGTGCCTCGAACTCTCTGCACTTTTGGACCTCAAAGGAGCTGATGCTGGAGATGAGAAGCGGGCAAGGAGTCTGGAGAGGGCTGGGCACTGCCCAGTAGGCAGCTGCTGATCTGAAGTGCCATGATATTTAAAAGGATCCACCTTCTGTACCCCTTTTCCCCTCTGTATAACAGGACCAAGGTATCAGTCTTGCTTGAAGAGTGCCATGGGGTGCTCCATGGGGTCTCCAAAACGCTGGAGAGCTAAGAAAGCCCCCAGCTTGAGGAAGATCTCCCACGTTTTTTCCAGAGATGTTCAAGCATCTGGATATCCTACAAGGTTGATCCCTCCGCTCTGAGTGAGATCCAGCCAGATCTGGCACTCAGGGTGAGCCACGGGCACTGTGGTCCTCAGCACATGCTTGTTGCTGTTGGTCCTGCATGGCTTGGGGACCAGCCCTTCACGTGTCTCCCTTGCCCCCTTGTCAGGACAGCAACTTTGCTTTTTCCTGGAGCCCCTTCAGCTGCGGGATGCCAGAGAGCATGCCAGAAGGAGAAAGTTCTTCAATGACGTAAATGCAGTAATAGCACTTGTTAGTGGTATGCACGCTCCCTGCCAGGCTAGGGGAGAGGAACTCGGGTTTTATTCAGAACAGTGTCTCTGTGTCCCCTTCACACAAAAAAAGCAAAGAAAGCCTGAGCCCTTTCCACGGGGTTTACCAACTCCACAAATTTAATTTAGGAGCGTTGCGTGTTCTCAGATAAGGGTTTGGTTCGCTCAGGTTTACAGAGTTACATTTAATTGGAGTGCTCTGAGTAGCAAAAACTGAGAGGTCTCCATAAAGACTTCGGCAGCCGGGACATTAATTGCATTATTTTCTTTACAGATAAATCTTATTTGGTGGAGCCAGCATCATCAGATAAAAAATAGATAAGATCAAACCTTGTCTTTAAATTCCAGATCTCCTGGCTTGAGAAAATATGGAGATCAGATTACGGTGTAACTTTTAATGGGCTTCAGAGATTTCTGCCCAAGCGGGATGGTAAAAAATGTAGATCCTTCAAGATCCTGGAAGGAGCAGATACGCTGTATTTGTGCAGTAGTCAGCAGTTTCAGATAAGGAACAGAGGATATTCAGGTCTGATTGCTGCTTTGCTGATGTTTTCCACATAAAAGCTGCACTCTCCTTCAGGAAAAACATTCGAGTCTCTTCAGCAAACATGAAAGCCAGCCCTTATACCCGCTCTAATTCTCCTTGTCGGCTTTGATCCAAAACATTCTCCCAAGCAGGAGAAGGCTGAGGATGGGAGATGGGAAGGGACCGGGGGAAGATTCAATAAGGGAGCCAAGAGGCTGCTCTGGAAAATCACGGCTGAAGTTATAGGAGGGGAATTAATCTTGAGAGGCCGTACGTAGCAGTTTCATCCATCACACATGACACTGGTACCATTATTAGAGAAGACGGAAAATTAAATTGCAAAATTATCTGTTCTGTTTCATTGACTTTTTTTTTTCCCCCCCTTTCTTTCTTTCCTCTTTTCGTTCCAGGCATCATTTGCAGCAATACCACTTGCAGTTGGCAGCGGGTTATTAAAAGCACCTGGCCATGAAAGGAAATCAGATCACAGGGCATGTTTGGGTAGCGCTGCGGTTGCAGAGCTATTGGTCCAAACGTGGCATGAGAGGGGGACCCAGCCAACGTGCTGGGTGGAGCGAGGACCAGGGGCCCCGCGCGGGCTGTCCCGATGCGCCGGGCTCCCGGGTCACCGACGCTCTGCAGCACGGCATCGCCTCCCCTGGGATCGCGGCCAGGCTTGAAGTCCCTGCCCATCTCTAAACATGGGAACACTCAATCCAGCAGGAGAGATGCTGGAGATGAGAAACACTGGCACTGGCTAGAGGGCACCTGTGTTGTTATTCCTCTCTCCTTCCCCCTGATGCTCTCCACCTCCATGTCGGTCTCTTCTCCCAGGTAATGGGCAATGGGACGAGGGGAAATGACCTCAAGTTGCGCCAGGGCAGGTTTAGGTTGGGCATCAGGAAAAATTTCTTCACCAAAAGGGCTGTCAGGCACTGGAAGGGGCTGCCCAGGGGAGGGGTCGAGTCCCCATCCCTGGAGGGATTTAAAAGCCGGGCAGACGAGGTGCTCAGGGACATGGTTTAGTGGTGGGATGGCAGGGTTAGGGAAACGGTTGGGCTTGGGGATCTTAAACCTAAATGATTCTATGATTGGGTTTTGGTCTTTGCTGTCCCTCTCTTCACATTTCCACTGGAGATATTTCATCCTAAATTCCCACTCCTTCCTTTTCCACAATCTCTCCTCTGCAACTTCCAAACCCAATTTGACACCAGTGGGAACATGGTAATTTAAAACCAACAACAACCTAAAAAAAAAAAATCCCCACTGGAAACTTTTTAAACAAGTGACACCCCTCCACCCCCCCCAACAGCCTTTTCTTTTGCAGTCCAAACACAGGGCACCCCAACGTCATGGGAATCTGAAAGAAAAAGGGACTGGCAGGGAGCTATTGCTCAAAGTTCAACAGCCCAAGCTGTCTCCCTCTCCCAAGTGATGTGCAAAGGGTAAATATGCAGAATAAAGCATGAAAAGTGGTTAAAAAGTCTCAGTATCCTTCAGATACCACATCTCTTGGTAAATCAGAGGAAGAATTTATCAGATAATGCCACCAGTGGATCAAGCCCTAAGAAGTGGAAGAGTTCTGGCTGGGTTTGAGTCCT
>NW_009260945.1:4526658-4531505 GCF_000687185.1 Egretta garzetta | reverse complement strand
TATCTCTGAGTTGCGCTGGTGGAAAGATCAATTCATAATACAGAGAAGGAATGTAAATAAATCGTCCATTTTGGTGGGAACTGAACCCTGGGGTTCCCATGGCCTGCCATCAAAACTAATTTCTTTCTTCTGTATGCATGGATTTATATGTATATATTTATACATATTTTTAATCACCTAATAGAATTTGTGAGCATTTGGAGAGCAGTACCCTGGTGAAACGGCATTGTGTTAAGGACTGACTTGTACACAGCAGACAGCAAGGTTTGTACTGAAAAACCCCTTCTCTCTCTTGTTTTTTCTCTGCCTGATTTCTGGCTTTTCCTGGCTGTTGCATTGAGGAGTAATTTGCAGGGGTCAAGACACCGCTGTATCTCCAGCGCCGTGTCTTACGCCGCTACTGTTCCACTGGCGGTGGAGAGTGAATTCTGTATAACAACAATAAATAGTAAAATCCAGCTCTTGCGAAGCCCTTTAATCAGAGTTTCTCAAAGTATTTTGCCAAAGGGGAAAGGCATTAGAGTGGTTATTCTACTGGAGAAAGCTTTTCAGCGGCTTCAGTCGGGAGTTTCTCCTGGTCCTGATGGAAATTGATTTGGCAACCATGAGCCATGGCCACTGGGCTTTTGCGGCTGCCAGACTCAGCATTGTAATGGCGTGGCCAGAAATTCTGCACAAATTGGGCCAAAGAGCCGCAGTCGCTTTGCAAAGGGACGTGGAGATCCACATCACCTCCAGCACAGAAGCTTCAGCACCAGCCTCTCGTGGGGTCCTGGGCTCATAGCCTTGACTTTGGTTTCAGAACACCTCATGGAGGTGGATGCTCAGGTTCCCCCAGGGCTCAGCTTTTCTGCTGCAATCAAAAACATCCCTGAAAGGGTGAGAGATACCTCTCCATAACACAATTCAGAGACAGAGAGGCTGAGTCTAGTGGGTTTTGTGCCTTCAGGGAGCCTGGCTTTTCTACCATCAGACTTGGATGAGACAACAGATTTTTGCATCAGTTCTCTCACAATGATGGAGACATTGCTGCATCCAAAGGAAGCGACATGACCTCGCAGAGCAAAATCCATGAGGCTCGTTCCTCCCTCTCAGGCACTGGGAGAGAATGTCCCAGTGAGGTCTGGGTTTCCCGTCTTGGTTTTTTGCAAGTTTGACACAGCCCTCCTGGGCTGCCTATGGCAGAAAATGTCTTGCTGACCAAGAGATGAAAACCGGGCAGATGGATGGATGGATGGATGGATGGATGGATGGGTGTCACTCACACAGCTCTGCTTGCTAAGCTAGAAGGAGAGAGCAAAACTTAAGCAACAAAAATACTACAAAGACAAAGTCATTCTCATTTTCCCATTTTTCTCCAAACTTGCACAAAACCCCAGGCAGAGTGGTGATGGTCTTATGGTAAAATCTGACCTAGCCCAGAATACAAGAAAGTACAAGTGGTGGTCAGTAGCTGGCTCTGGGGCTACTTATCTGTGTCTGGCCTGGCCTCTTCAAGTGCCTCCATCACCATAAAGAAGTCAGAAATGCCCCTCTGCCCTCACCCCAACCTCTAGTAATAAATCCAAGAAGAGGCAACGTATAGCACAGGCGAGGGACGGTGCCAGAACTGTCTCCGGAGTAGCACAGCCAGGACAACCGTACCAGGAGAACATAAATTTCAGCCTGCTCTGCCTTATACCATGAACGCTGAGAGAGAGAAATGTAATACAAGCCTCTCCCAGGCCATTCCTGTGCCAAACAGCAGCCTCTATATCACTTGTTGGTTTATTATAAACAGGCTCCCACTGCAGTTTTGAAGCAGATATTTTTTATGAATAAACGTGGGGCTTTTTTTTTTTTATTTATTTTTATTTTTTTTTTTTTTCTTATCCCTGCAAAGCCATTGCTTGCAAACCTCCACGTGTCGATGCCAAAAAAACCAAGCGCCCCTGCAGTCCTTGGAAGCTCAGCCGTCTGTTTGACTCCTGGCGTCGTGCGTGGGGCGCGGGGGTTATTTTGGGGTTACTCCTGGCCATCCCGCTCAGAAACGTGTTATCGGTTTGCCTTTCCCAGACTCGCCTGTGCCGGGAGGCTCCGCGATGTTCCCTTCATAAATGATTAGCAGCACTTTTAATGTTCATACCCAGATTCCCTGTTTACTACTTATGCAAAGGCTTTTTCTTTTTTTTTTTTTTTCCCCATCAGTGTAAACACAGTTGATCACTTTATATCCTCTGTATATTGTTTCTTAATATGGATGAAGTGAAGCAGGCTAAGCTGCAGTCATTCAGATCATGGCCTAACATAAACTTACAGCGGGTTGCAAAGTGTTTGGTTTTGCAAACTGTGAAAACGGCTTAAACTGTGTAATAAGAACACGCTCATATTGTTAGCACTTAGCATTTGGTATTTTTTTTAAAAATTAGGACAAGGATATCTTTGCTGCATACAAATTTGATCTGTTTACCTTGCTTTTTTTTTTTTTTTCCTCTTTTTATTGGTCTTTTTAAACAACTCTCGCTGGACAAATGTTATATCTGCTACTGCGTAATCCAAGACAAACAAACCTGCTGCGAGTGCATTTAAAAGAAGCAGGTTCTCGCATTCAAACGAGGTAAAGAGAAAGAAATATTTGACCTTTTTGCCAAAAATATTATGGTTTACATTTGGTTTTTATTTTCCTTTTATTAAATCGCTTTTATAAACCACTCAGAAGTTGAAGTTTATTCTGTGACAATTAGTTTATGGTGTTTCTGAAGTGGATTTAGATTCGAGTGATAAAATTACAGGCCAAAATTACAACCATAATGGAAAATACTGGTTCATGTTTGGCTTTGCATACCACAACTGAAAGATTACTGGCCATTGCCAATAAGCAGGAGGAAGTCAAGATGATAGTATATGCGCTCATAGGCAGGAGCTGGATTCCAGGACATGCCACAATAGATTTGTAGAAGGTGAACTGGAATATTTTAGCTGTGTTTCATTAATGGAGAACAATCTGGCAGGTTGTAAAGAGGTAACTATAGTTCAGACACTTGATTTGCATGATCTTTCCAGGAAAAACGCGAATCTTTTAAACCCTTGAATTAAACATCTTTCTGAGTTCCAGTTCAGCTGCTTACATCACGGCGTAATTCCCTCTTTCCTTTTGTGTTTTCCAAAAAAAACACTGAGGTGGTTGGGATGTTTTCTTGGGATGGATCTTCTTGTTTTTCAGGGGAACACTTACAAAACCAGAATGCTCTTCTGAGAAGGGGAAATATCACCAAAACAGAGGGGTTGCAACTCAGCTCGATGGTCCTGCATGACCCCAGCTGGTGCAGAGCCTGGCGGCAGTCCCAGCTCGGGCATCGCTCCCTTTCTCCCATGCGCTGCCTCTTCCAGGATGCTCCTCACTCACAAATCCCATGGGATGCGTGAGTGCCTGTTAATGCCAAATGGACATGGAATGTCCTGATGGCTCCTGTAGCAGGTTGGGTTCCTCCCTCCTCCCTCTTCCCCTGAAGACCTGAAGCATCAAAACCTCACCAGAAATGGGTAGCAATTGCAGCCCATCTTCATTCGAGGTGCTGCCCTCCAGGTCCCAGCCCCAGCCAACAAGGAGATCATGTCGGGAGAGCTGCAGGATTCACCTCTCCTCCTTTTCCCTTCTCTCCCCTGTCCTTCTCCTTCCCTTCCTCCCTCCTTCCCTCACCAAAAGCCATCTTTTTTCCCCCTCTGTTGACCTACCTTTGCTTTGCCTTACCTGATCACCTGGCAGAGCAGAACCAAGAAAAGAAAAAACCACCAAACCAGAAAACTATTGTTCTGCATGTACGTGTGAGAAAACATCCCAAGCGGCTTGACTTCCCACTACCCTGTTACCAAGCAGAAGGAAAACTAGGAGGTTTTCCACAACAAAATATCTTTGAAACGTCATAAATTTGAAAGTTCGCCGTGGACCGAGGCAGCACCTGTTTGCCTTGTGCAAGCGGGGAGAGGGGCAGGCGCCAAACACGAGTGTGCCTGTAACTTCTCCCACCATGGCATCTGCACTTACAGCTCGGGATTGAACACATCCCCCTGCCTGGTTCGCATTAACACCCCGAGGAATGGGCGCTTGAGGGAGAGAGGGTTGTGCACACGCACGGGGTGGGCGGATTTTAGTTTGAGTGGGTTTTCGGGGTTGGTTGGGTACCGCAGCATCCATTCCTCCACCAGCATCTCGCTCTTTTGCTCTCGGTGGGTGCCCTGGTATCTAACAAGCCACAGTTACACCATGGTTATGCTGCAGTCCTACTGTGACTGTTAAGCCAACCAGCTACCAGACACAAATCCATGGCAATTTAACCTTTATTATTTTGGAGATGCTCTTGGGGCATATTGTCTTGGTCTAAAATTTCCTAAATTTGGTTTAGCCAGAGTACACCCATGATGAAAATGAACCCAGATGAGCTCTTCAGTTTTCCGAGTGTTTCCAAATTTGCTGTTACACAGGAATTATTCCCCAGGACTCGATGATCTTAAGGGTCTTTTCCAACCTAAATGATTCTATGGTTCTATGAATTAACACAGCCCTTGGGCAAAGGAAAAGAGAAACAGGTTAGTCGGACTATGAGACAGCATTATGGAAGAAATTCCTCTTCAGCGGGCAGCAGGTAAGTTTGCTTTGATGGATGCAGATGGCTCAGGGTCTGCTTAGCATCCAGCCAGCCTTGGGAGGTGGGTTTCATTCTGGCTGCTAATTTGCAGACGTGGAGCACCGCCTGAAAGGTTTGTTGCTGAAGTGCTGTGACGAGCACTGGTTAAAAACCCTTCTTTGAGAACATTGAGGAGGGTTTTTCTAAGAAAATGAGCCAATGCTGTTGAGAAACCGAAAACAT
>NW_009260945.1:4511920-4526626 GCF_000687185.1 Egretta garzetta | reverse complement strand
CTGTAAAAACGTACAGGGTAGTTTGGCATCTCGGTCTGACATCTGCTCCTCATTGTCTTGTGCCAATGCAAACTCATCAAGTCAGAAAAGATGAAATATTCCCCTCCGCTCCCAAACCCACCTCTCCTCTGGCTTGCTCTGCGGCTGTCAGCAGCTCAGCCACCTTGGTTTCATTACCAAACCGTTCCCCCCGGCCAGCCACTTCTGCTGCTGACAGTTATGCTCCCAGTCTCGCCCAGCCTGTTTAAGACGCAGTTTCCCCACGGCTCTCCACATCTCCTTCCCTTCCAGCAGAGTCGTGTGGGACAAACCTCATGAGAAATCCCGCGTCTTAATGTAAACCCATGCCGGCGAAGGTTGTAAGTTGAGAGGTTGGACTCCCCTTCACTGGGGAAAACTAAGCAACATCAAACATAAAAACTGAGAAAGAGGAGGTCCAGAAAGATGGACAGAGTAGAAATGTAACCGTGAAAAAAATGGCATAAAGGAGAAGAAAACAAGAAGGAAAAAAGGTAAATATTGCAAATTTCAACTCATCAAAGCCGTTCAGATTTGACACAAGTCTATCTGGTCTGTTCTCCTAGTTTTGCCTGAGACAGTGAGTGGTTGCCAGTTGAATTAACGGCCCTATGCACGTGGTGATCCAAAGGGGAAAAGGTTGTGAGGGGGAGGTAGGTCCCCAGGAGATGTTGGAGGGTTATGCAGAAATCCTAGAGCAACAGGATTTGCCAGGAGAAGAGTTTGGGGGAAGCAAGCAAGCTCAAGGAGTCAATTTGTGCTGAAGAGAAGGGTTGTGTTTTCAAATCCAAAATAAATGAGCTTTAAAACAAACCAAAGACCCGGTGGATCCAGGCTTCTGGATATAACATTTGGAAATGTTGGCCCTGAGTGATGCCTAAATGTGTTGTAAATGCTGGTGATTGCATGCTCGCATCCATGCACACACACCCAGGGAGGCCCATAAAAACTGAGCTTTATGAGAGCTGAGCCTGAGCTCAGAAGCTCAAGGAAGCTGCAAGTCTCTCTGGGCCCATCTGCACAGCCCAGCCGCCTGCTGCCGGCCTACAAGCAAAATGCAGCTGCAGAGCAGCTGTGCCGAGCCCCTGAGCCCTGCGTGGCCCCACAGGCAGCCCAAGCCTGGAGCATCTGCAGAGCATTGAGGATGCGTGCCATGGTGGGAGCTCCAGAAGGATCATCAGCCATGCTGAGACCCCATTAATCCAGCAGTTCTTCACACCCCGAGCCCTGTGTGGCCCCACAGATAGCCCAAGCCTGAAGCATCTGCAGAGCATTGAGGTTGTGTACCAGGTGGGAGCTCCAGTAGGATCATCAACCATGCTGAGACCCCGTTAATCCAGCAGCTCTTCACATCCCAAGCCCTGCAGAGGCACTCGAGGTCCTTGCCCAGCAGCTGACCCCAATCACCCTCCTGAGCAGCACAGGCCTCTCGTTAGCTGGGACTGGCCTGGGCCTGTCTGGTGGCTCACTCTGCCCATCAGAGAGGTGAGCCAATCCCATCATCGCTGGAGGTGGGGTTTGCATTCCTGGGACCTATTTCTACTAGTTCAGCCCTAAGCACCCTTCTTCACTTTGCTCTGGCTATGGCTGGTTCTTCTGGGGGTGGACCCTTGGATGGTGTTTTGCTGCATGGGCATTGTGGATTCCTCATCTTGGTTGGGTTCCTGGCTGTGCTTCCAGTCCAAGTCACGTGTGAGTAATGCCTTTGATTTCTTCAGTTCTTCACTTTTGTTATCTCCAGTGTTGGCACCTGGTTTTAAACATGGTTCTATCTGCTGAGCTTGGCTATTCTTGTGTTGGTCAAGGTCCTCTCATGGGCTCTGTTCCCAGTATGCTTTGAAAGTTGTGCCAGGCCTGTAAGGGCATTTAAGTCTGTGCCCAAAAGGTGAGCCTGGACTTGAGCATGGGTTCATGCCCAGTCTCAGCACACAGTTAAGATATCAGTATGGTTTGTAGGGCTTCATTCAGGAGTTCTTTGGAATCGTTGCACCACTGTGTATTTGTTTTGGAAGGAAGAAAATACTGTTTGAGATGCCTCTACCAGAATCAATTCACCTTCTTTGTGTGCCCTGGTCGTGTGCAGACAGCAGCCTGGGGTTAAGAATGTACAGCTATGAAGTGCTGAGATATCCTTTAAGACCTGAGCTTTGGGGAGCCAAACCATTGAGCTCCTCTCTTGGCAGAGAGCTCTTTAATTCCAGATTTTTCATGGCTGCTAGCATTTATCCTGGTTTGGGCTTTTCCATGTTCTTATTTCCATGTAGCTGGTACCATTTCTAGACTGCAGCTGAGAAGTGCAGTCTTCCCACAAGATCTGCAAGCAAACCAGAAAGCTGTCTATTCCTGGAATTTGTCCCAAACCTTTCACCACTCATCTTGGGGTATTGACAGCTCCAAGCGTTTTCTCTAAACTGTTGATGTTGTTGGTATGGTTGTGATATTTTCTCCTTAGTCTTGAACTGCCGTGCTTCATTTCTTTGTTTATACAGGCCTTGCAGTGTTCATTAGGAAAGCCTGGGCTGGAAAAAAATGTCTTGTGTGTAAAGTAGCTTGTTAGGGGGAAGGAAAACCAAATTGAAGCCTATGGTGTGGTGGACCCACACTGTATGATTTATACCACACTAGCTTTTCGGGGCACTGGTGGATAGGTCCCAAGTTGGTGCTGAGTTAGTGGGGTGCACAGGGGTAGCAGCTTTCCATGCCCTGTCAGTGTCGCTGGTGCAGATCTCTGATGTCTGGAAGGTGGGTTGCACTGGTAGGCCTGGTGACTGGGAGTCCTGGAAGGCTTTGCAATGAGTCTTGCCTGTCCAGCCCCAGGGTGGTGCCTGAGGGTGAAGGCTTTTTGTGTCGTCTGCGTTTGCTATGTCCATTGCACAATCCCTGCACCCTGGGGGTCTATGCAGGAGAACTGGACAGGTCCTTTGTATCCCAAATGAAGAAGTCATGGCTCCCAAAAGTCCTAAACCACCTCTTAGACTGTTTTCCAGGTCTGGCCTTGCAGATAGCTCCCTGAGGTTGGGTAGACAAACCAACTGCCTTGAAGGGCTGGTAAAGTGGGGATGTAATGTCTAAGCTGATGCTCACCTGAGTCTGTCCAGCCTGGAGGAGGTGAAGGGGGGGAGGGGGTGTGTGCCTTGTAGATGTATCCAGAGCAACCCTGGGAGTCACCCACAGATCTAAAGCCCTTCTCCAGGCTTTTACGTGGCAGAGGGACTTCCCTTAGTTTGCCAATAGCCCTCTAAGGGCTCTGAATGCTTTCAGAGACTTTTGTATGTCAAAGCTGTGTTGGTCTAGGTATTTTCTCCCTTTTCCACAGGGGCCACTTCTGTCATCCTGGTTATCTATAGAGGGGTTAAGTTCCTTGTAGGAGATGCTGATTTCATTACAACCCTCGGCTATAAACACTGCGTCCTGCAGCACTGACTAATTGCTGGGTGTTATTGGCAGATGGAGAAGTGTGTGCATGGGCCAGGAGATCAATTCAGCCCCTTGCTCTCTGCCAGCGAGTGAGTTATCTCCATCTCAAGTGATATTCTTTTTTATTTCACTTCTTGATCTTATTTGTAAATGCGATCCCCTGATGACACAATGTATAAAACCTTGGCTTGCAGCACAATGTGGCTGAGACGAAGCTGGAAGGAGCTCCAAAATGCATAAGCTCTTTTAAAACATGAACTTAGAATCCCTCTTTTTTTTCCTCCCCATTTGGGCTAAGTGCAGGAATGGAAAGGGGAGATGTTGCTTTGTGATTTAAAGGATAGAGGGGGGAAATATGCCTCGTACCTAGATGAGGAACCCTGGTGGAAGCTTCTTTCTTTTCCTAGCTCTGTTTTCCCGAGTGCTACTGAGTGGGTTGCTTCTCATTTACTCCAGGTCTCCTGCTTTTTCTGTAAGATTCAGTCAAAACTCAGATCTGCCCATGAGAAGTTACAAGGGTGATATAGTTCTTCTGGCTTAAAAACTGCTAAATTTCTTGTTCAGCTTGCTAGTGAAATGCTCTGCCATAGCTTGAGGTGATTATATGGGGAGGAAGGGTTTTGTGGAGCCCAGTCTTGCCTTAGCTTCATGCAAGGATGTGTTTATTAGTGAAGCTTACTTACATCTACTTCTACATAGCTAAATGCATATTGGAAGTGCTATTTCCACCTTCAGAGATGATGAAGTAATGATTTGATTTCAGTGGGAGCTATGTACCCACCTACCTCTTTTGATCTTGTTTTCATCAAGTGCGACTTCGCCTCATCCTCACCTGCAGCCCTGTGGTTGTCTTTGCTCCGGTGAGCAATTGCCTAAATTCAGTGGAGTGGCTCCGTGTATCTTGTAAATACTCACCTGAATTTCCCTGTGGTGGTTGGTCAGGCAACTCCCTTGTGTACAGCTGCTGTTACACCCGGCTGCATGGGTAAAGCTCCTCGGAGCTTGGTGCTCCTGCCCGCTGGTACTGAGGCATAGGAGCCACCCCAGGCATTGCCTTTGGGGGGTCAGCTCAAGGGGTTTTGGACTGGAGCTGCTTCTGTTGGATGGCGAGGATAAATGACACTCGGGGGGGTGTGTATCCTAGGCAGAAGTTGTGTGCAGCCGTATGTGGGATCTGCTCTGAGATCTGTTGGGAAGGCTGTGCAGAGGGGATCCCGCCTTGCAACAGGGAAGAGGAGATGGGGCAGGATTGTAAGATCCTGGGAAATCCCTCCCAGCCTTTCTCTGAATTCATGTCCAGATAGGGCTGGGAGATAACTGCATCCACCATCCAACTGCTAGGATTTCCGCGGAGCATGAGAAACAGACTTTTTATGCCTCTGACCTTGATCTAAGCTTGTTTCCTTTTAAGCTGCTATTTCAAGTGAGGAGGGGGTGGAGGGGTGTGTGCAAGAGAAAGAAGGAAAGTTTGATTTCTTTAATGTTCATGGAAGCAAGCGATTGATAACACTTGCAAGAGCCAGGCAGAGAGCCAGAGGGATACTGCACAAGGCAGCTTTGCCAATGAAGTACAGCACTGCTGGCTGGGGATGCAAAGCTCGGCTTGTTTATGAATCCAGGCCACCCTTTGAGATGCTCTTGCCAATTGCTTCAGACCGGAGGGAATGTTGCGCGCTGAGCTTTCTGATCTGAACAAATGCCCACCAGGGACCGGGTCAGGACCACCAGCTCCATGGGCCTTTCCAAAGTCTGCAGGCAGATGGCTTCCCTGCTGGGAGGCAAAAGGATTAACTCCTTCCACCTTGACTGCTACTTTCATGCTGGCTTTGGGTTTGGGGGGGAAGTTGGGGGGGTTTATGCTTTTTTTAAGAAAAAGGAGGAGAAATGTATAAAAAAAAAAATCAGCATTGCAGTTTTTATTTGTGAGTGGAAAATAGTTCTTATCACGACTCTGGGAAACTATTGTTCTGATTTTTAAAAATATGCCTGTATTCCCCTTGACTTTTTTCCTCTCCCTCCCCACTTGCTATCTCCCCTGCTGTATGCCCTGCCTTCCGCCTTGACTGCTACTTGCATGCTGGCTTTGGGTTTGGGGGGGAAGTTGGGGGGGTTTATGCTTTTTTTAAGAAAAAGGAGGAGAAATGTATAAAAAAAAAATCAGCATTGCAGTTTTTATTTGTGAGTGGAAAATAGTTCTTATCACGACTCTGGGAAACTATTGTTCTGATTTTTAAAAATATGCCTGTATTCCCCTTGACTTTTTTCCTCTCCCTCCCCACTTGCTATCTCCCCTGCTGTATGCCCTTGGCTGCTTCCCAGACACTTCATGATGCGAGAGAAGATAAGCTGTTACAGGGAATAAAAATCAGGGGTGCTGCACCTCTCGCGCTCCCCTAAATCAAGTCCTTGCCTGGAAATTCCCCTACATTCAGTGTAAAGCCTCATGATTTCCACTGAGATGCAAGCGATCCCAGCCACCTTCTCTCCCGGGTGGAGACTTGCAGATCAACCTGGGGATGGGATTCTTGTGTTTGTGCCTCCCCGGGTGCACCCCTGCCGATGACATGTGAACAAAGCCTGGGTAACCTTCCTGGCGTCTGCTCTTGGCCAGGTGCCCTTTGCTGACAGCCTTCATTGTGCTGGGCAAGGCCTGAAGGTTAGAGGGGAACAGGAACCAAAGAGCCCTCAGGCACAGCAAGATTTTCAGCAGTGATAAGAAATTTGGGGTGAGAGGATGGATTCTCAGTGTTTTAGAAAGTGAAAACCCTGATGCCTTTATGGTATTTTGAAGGTGCCTTTTCTGGGATGCTGTGGGCCAATGACGGGGGCAAGAAACGTCAAGGATAGTTGAAAAACAGAAGAGAAATCCCTTGCCATGGTGTTTTCAAATGTTGGGCCCTGGGGGTTCAGTTTTATTCTTCCGGTGACTCACAGCATGACATTGGCTCTCATCTCCTTCCGTGAAAAGGAAGTAAATGAGGCTAGCCAATCTCTCTTAAATGTATTTTAACACAGCATATCAGATTCAGTGTAATAGCTTCTTGGGGTGGAAGGTGCTGTGTATGAAGCCAAACAGATTCAGAGGGTGTAAATCACTGCAATGCAATGAGGTTTCTAAGAATCCCTTGGTAATCAATGACCTGGACCTATGACTCCTTCTTCCACGTGTTGGTGTGCTGCAAGGCTTGGTGTAGTTACCCTTCAATGTCCTCATGAATGAAGGCTTCTTGGGCAGATGGGAAACACCTATCGGCCAGCTTTTGGGGACCCTTGTTTGCAGACAGTGGAAGCAGATGGATTTGCAGAAATGTCTCGTGGGCTGTCTGTAGCACGTGGAGTCACAGGGCTGGAGGATGGAGCCAGCAGAAGGCAGTGATGCTGTGGCAGCTGGTGGGGAGGGCTGGGCAGTGGGTGTTGGATCCCTTTCCTTGCAAAACCAGCCAGGAGGAGGAGATGGTTTATGGAGAGAGGAGGAGAGGAAGAGCTGACCCTCGCTAATGCTGTCACGCTGCAGTGCCTGCTCTGTGTTAAGGGAGTGGAGGAATGGTTACGTTGCTGCCCCGGCTCACCCACAGCTCTCTGCCTTGCCTTAAAAGAGGCAGAAATCTAAATCCCTGGGTAACTTCAAAGCGAGTCAGGGAAGATTAGGCTCTTTTGGAGTCAGGCAGCGGATGAGCAAGAGGGAGGAAGGATTTTGAGGCTCAAATGGTGCTGAGGACCCTTAAGCTCACTCTCTGAGGAGGGAACTGGCCCCTCTGGTTTAAAGATGCTTGTAGCAGATCAGGATCCCTTGGTCTGTGTTACCCCCTGCTTTCTATTTCCCAAGCTGCTGGCTCTTACTTTCTTTCTAGCTGCTCCCTGTCCTTCTTCATTAGCAGCTCTCAGCAGTGCAAGGGAATCGTACTCAGAAGGATGAGTTCATCTCCTAAAACTTTGTACTGACGCCAGCAGGTCAATCACTTCGCAAAAAGAAACTTCCCTTCGAGAAACACTATCCCTTTTGAGAAAAGGCCAAGAAACCAGAAAGACAAACTATCAAAAATGCTGCCTTCAGAAACACTCCTTAACTTGAACCTGTTTCTGGTCTTGTCCAGTTGGATGGCTGGGAGTATAAGCAGAGCCTCCTGTGCTCTTGCAGCTCTGCCAATGACCTACAAACCTGCTTCTGTTGGGTGACTTAACCTGGCCGCCTTGTACAGAGGATGGGCAGCAGTTTTTGGCAGAGGCCAAGGCAAGCCTTGTGCAGTTCCTGTCCCATTAGAGAGGCCCATATGCTGTGTAAGTTATTAACCACATATATCCACCTCTCAGCTCGTATTGGCTTTGGTCTGAGGACTGTCTGGAGAAGCTGGTAGCTACCAGCAGATAGCTACCACTAGAGCTGCTCATGTTAGACTGCTGGCCATCACCCCAATCCCTAGACCAGGATCTTTCTGGGGAAGGAGTTGGGGTATGTCAGGCTATGGAGCTGGGAGCAGCCACACCTGATCTGGAGCACAACACATCCTTGATTCATAGCAGTACCAGATGCAGTTTTCAACCATTTCTCATCGCGCAGGAGATGGTTACGTGTGGAAGCCAGCACCTCCTTTGAAGGACCTGTGGTTTCAGCTTGCTCCTCTTGCAGTCGCTGAACCCTAGGAGGAACAGCACATCCTGGCTAATGCTTGGTTTGAAAAATGGGATCTTGCACCTCCATGTCTCAAACCACCCAAATCCCAGAGTTTCTTCTAGTGTGTGTCACTTTATTTCCTCACAAAGTCCTTTCTCTGCTGGAAAAGATTTTTCGCATTGAGCAGCAACAAAGGCAGCTGAAATGTGTTATTCTTGTAGTGAAATAATGTTTTCCTAATCTCAGCATCTTTTTTTTAAGCATGTCCACATGTAGCGCACTTCCAGAGCAATTCAAGTCCAAGGCACAGCTGCAGAGAGTACTGGGAAAGGTTGAATTGCTGGCACCCTCCAGGACTGCGCCTCTCCATGTTGGACGCTGCAAGAAACCAGACCAATTACTTGCCCCTCTGCCTGAGAGAAATTTTAATTTGTTTTTTTTTGGTTACTTCCTTCTTGTTCTCCTGATTAGAAGCCAAATGCACAAGGCGTGCAGAAAACAGGACAGTGTTTTAAGGAAGAGTGAAGGAAGCATGGGAGCATCTTACCTTGTGTAGACCACTCTGGCTGCATCACAAAATCTCCAGCTCAGAAGTGTGGCACATCCAGAGCAGCTTCAGGTCATGGGGGCTCGGGCAGTGAGATGTCGCATACCAGTGGGCACACCAGGCTAAAGTTAAGGCCTTCCTAACCCTGTGGCAATTTGGATGCTCACATGGACTGCTCCCTACAAGTGCCACGAGAGATGACATTGCTCCTGAACTCCTTGATAAAGCACAACTTGTTTAGCTTTTTCTCCCTGGAGTCTTCAGAGCCCTCTGAAGAGCTGTGTGCTTGTACATTGCTGGTTGAGGATCTGGGCAAAAGTGGAGATGTGCTTTCTGTTTTTAAGGCCAGTGGCTTTCAACCAGGTCTCCTTTGAGATTTCCCCCTCCAAACCTTCCTCTCCTTCAAACACACTTGGCTGAGTCGCACTAACATTGCTCTGGATTGAGCTTCTTATGTGGGCACAAAGGAGGGGAATCATGACTTTGGGCTTGCGACCAGAGCCTGCGGTCTTGCCATTTGCTGCCACAGAAATCCAGACTTTGGGATTTCAGAGTGGTTGCCTGCATCCCTGCTGATGTTCTCTCCTTGTTTCCCATGCTGCTTCTGGCAGGTGACCCACAGATAATCCTCTAACTTCTTTTCCAGGAGGAAACTGAAATGGTCACCAATTTGGATTCTTGATAGAAATCTGGCCATTGCCATGGCAGAGGACTAGTGAGATGAGGCCAGATTGAGTTTATGTAATTATTTGATGGTCATTGCACTAATGACAATGTTGCTAAGATTCAGTTAAGTACAATCAAGGATTCCATGCAAAGAACTAAAACAGGCAGTCTGGATGGTGATGCAGGTTGGAAGGGACCTCAGGATGTCCTCTGCCTGAGCTCTTGCTCAAAGCTTAGCTATAATCTCACCAACATCAGGAAAAGCTGGAAGTAATACCATTGAAGACAGTGTTTTATCTGTTTAAAGACAGATCAATCTCCTCTATCCATCTGCCAGAGGAAAAAAAAAATGGGTTTTTTCCCTGAGTGCCTCATGGAAAAGACTACACAGCGGTTCTTGGAAAGCAGGGAGTTATGCTTTGTCACTGTTGTCATTATTGCCCTGCTGAATTCCATAGTTCTTCCATCTTGCTTCAAAGCCCTGGCTTGCCAAATATGCAGAGGACACTTTTCAGTCTCTCCTATTCAACTGTTGTCTGTAACAGTAACAATAAGAGGCAAACAAAGCTGTTTTGTTAATAATTTAGGGTTTTTTGATGTGCTATTAAAACAGTGCTGTTCTTTGAGTGGACGTTCAAAAAGCTGCCTAACTATTGGAGTTGGAGACTGTTCCCTTGTGTCTGTGCTGATGTTATCAGGACCAAGTGGCTTATGAAAAGTGGTAATGGAGTCACTTGAATATCAGCAGTCTTGTATACAGGGACATCTTATGTTGGTCTTTACCCTTTTTAGGTCTTGTGGCTCATTCTTCCACGACTGTGATGGTGGAGAAGAGCACATTCCATCTTTGCTTTGGCTACTTGGTGAGTGCCACACCAAATGTGTTTACCACACCTGGGTGTGCTTGAGGCCCTACCTTTGGCTGCTAAGAAGGGTGTAGGATGAATTCCACACCAGGATGTAGGTGTGGCAGTGTTGGTTTGAAGGGTGACTTCCAAGACAGGCCATACTGGTCTGAACAGCCTCAACTTTTAATACATGTAAGAAAGGAGACCTGGAGCCAAATCTAGCCTGGCCAATATTTTAATATAGCTGTCACTTTTCATTGCTGCCTTTGCTCTTTACCACCACTAATGTTTATGTTATTAGCTTATCTAATTAATCTAGAATTGGGTTTTTTAAACAGAAGTTGGCCTTCACCACTCCAGTGCAGCCCTGAAGACCGCAGTATGCAAACCAGTGCCCTGGCTCCTGCTGCTGAAGCCTCCCCATGGGAATTAAGATTAAACTCTCCCATTTATTCCCCTGTCTGTCTAGCTGGCTGAACTAGACCTTTCACAAATGAAATGCATCTCACTCTATTACCACTGAATGGGATGTGACCTTCACACCTGAGATATGAGGTGAGCTCTAACTTTTTAAAGCTCCCATAAGTCCTGACCAGTGGATTTGTCTAGCATGTTCCCAGTAAGCAATAGCTACTTTTGGTTACTCAGCTGCTTCTAAACTGGAGAATAATCCTGATTGCTAAACACTGGCAGCTGCAAAGAACTCAGAGTAAAGGAGAATAAAGCCCATTTAGATCTAACCTTGAGCTGTTGGAAATTAATCCTTTACTGTGCAAAATGCATTAGGATCCAGCGTTTTTTCTTCCAGATAACTACTCTATCACCCTTATCTATTCACTTGCGAGCCTGTAAAGCGGTGATAAACTACAACAGGGAACACGGATTTGATCCAACATGTCCATTTATTTTTCCCCATAGGCAGAGATGAAGATACAACAATCTTGAAAGTATGTAGCACATGCTGCTGTTTTGAGCCCAATGAGACTTTTAATGTCAACCTTTATCCCCTCTACTCTTCAGGCTCTTAGGCTGATGTTGTATATCACAATCACACTTAAATCTATAGGGTACCACCTCATTTATCAGTTGCCACAAAGCATTTTTACTGTCGGCCAGGATGAGGGCCATATTCAAGCCATGATCAAACCTTGGACACAGAGTGTGAGCAACAGCTCCAGTGAATATTCCTGTCAGTACATGGATTAGAGTCTTCTCTAAAGCACCTCCTGCCAAGGGTCTGATGTCATCTGTCTTCTCGGCTCAGGGAAATGGTGTGAATTCAATTTTTGTGATGAACAAATCCCTTTCTATGAGAGCACTCAGGCTTGATACCAAGAATTCAACTGATTACTTTTTTCCCTTCTCTCCTTTCCCCTATCCCCACCCTTATGAGGTAGATGCTGGCATTTACTGTGGCTATAGTGTATGTGAGGAGGCGCTGATTTATATCATGATAACCTCTCAATGGACACCACTTCTTAGAATAGTGAGGACCGGGCCCAAATTTGAAGTCAAGAATTTAGGACATTGAAATCTAAGAACAGCTGGAGGATAATGTAGATAACATCACTCATGTTCAGTAGTGGGCATATGCACCTGATGGGGCTTAATACCAAGATCTGAGCTACAAGTATTCCTGCTTCAGGTTAGGCTGCACCCTGGGCTTTTCTCTAAATATGACATAGCAGGAGTGTAGGTATTGTTTTCTGTGAAAACCAGCACCAGTACCTCCAACCCTACCAGACCTCTGTCTCAGGACCTTCAACCATAATTAAAAAACTTATAACTTCACCCAAAGCCTATTGCTTGGCTTTGTGCTTTCAGAAGTACCTAACAAGTTGGAAACAGACCTGAAGACTTGCATGAAATCCAGCCCCAGTTTTCTGTAGTGTGGAACAGAAGATTGAATATGCACAAACTCCTGGATGTCTAAGCTGGCTGTACCCAAACACAAGCAAGATGTGCTTACTGATGATCCCCATGGATCTGGGACATGACTAGAAAGCCCTTTGAGAAGACACATCATGGATTTATTTTCTCTCTGTTGCTGATACAGCCTCAGTAGATTAGATGTAGACCCCTAGTTTGGCAGTGACATCCCTAAATTCACACAGGAGGTCAGTGCATTGCCCAGTACCAAAGCAGGTTTCTCAGTCGGTGTCTCCAGAGCATCTTCATACCCACCTGGAAGCCTTTTCTGGCAGCGTGCACAGAGAATGACCTTTCTGTAAAACTCATCAAACCCATGGGTTTTATTCCTTCTTGGGAACAAAAGGGTTGACTTAAGTTCCATGTTGCTTTTATATTGTTTGTCACCTTTTATCCTCCTGGTATGTTATTCTCTTGAACTGCTAGGGTTTAAATTGGGCAGAATCACCAGCTGAAAAACCTCTTCTAAGCTTTCTTGGGAATGCAGCTCATGTCTCCCTATCCCAGCTGGCTTTAAACCATGCAGCTTGAGGACTGCTGTGACAGCACAGCATTCAGTGTGAGCTAAGGTAAGTATATACCCAGCTCCTTGAAGGGGATTTACAGTTCATTTGTGTTTCTATGCTGGGGATAGCTCTACTGATTTATCTCCAGCCTTTATATGTTGACATGAGCTGCAGCCTCCCTGAGCATCATGAGACGCCTAGCATTGATGGTGGTGGGTTGCACACTTCCAGGGGAAACCTGGCTCATGGCAGCTCAATGTTGAGGCATGTCCTTACTTCAGATGACAGGCACAACCTCACACGGAGCTCAAAGCATTGCAGTGCTGTAATCCCCAGCTCAGTGCATGGTTTGGTGACAACCATTTATGATGGACTTAAAATCTATTTTTAAAGGGTGTTGCCAAATATTAAGAATCAGCTTTCAGTCTTTTGGTGCCATCTCCTCATAAAGAGAGTTTAATAGGACCTGGACTGTTGTTCAAATCTTAGTAACAGCTGCTAAAAAAACCCAAAAAAAACCCATTTTCTAAAATAATCCTCCTATCTTCCTTCTGTCACTGCTACCAAGCTGAATAAAACCAGGAATTTAGGCCTTGATTCAGCAAAGCACTCATTTGAGTGCTCACATTTTAGCAAGCACACTTGCCACAGGCAGTTTCTGTTCCAATGCGTTGCTCTCATGGCCTTTCCAAAGGATTATTAGTTGGGTTTTTTTAGAAAATACCTTTCAAAAGAAACTCTTCCTCCTTCCGTAGTGTGTGGTCGTCAATCTGATAACCCTGCCTTCTACAACAGAGTAGGTTGTAAGGAAAGATAAGCGGATTTGGGGATGCTTTCACTGAAAATCAATTATTTTTTTAATTGAGGCTGAGTATTTGCTATATAGACTTAAGTTTGGCAGGTGGTATGACCATAATAACCAAGACATTGCAGGAAATTGAAAGCATCTTTGCCAAGCTGCAGAACTTCCAGTTTGGGTAGCTTTCATCTAGAAATGGATATAACTTTTAATGGGTTAAATCAGAGTAGATGAAAAACTTTAGAGATTAAATAAGCTGAAGCCAGCCCTGTTTGTCATCCCATAAGAAGGAAAAAAAAATACTTGTGTGGGCACCAGCCTGACCAACCTATGATTCTCCAAACTCTTGTGACAAGTGGTGGTGGCTCCACCAATTTTGTGCAGCGTGAGGTCCGAGGAAGCGGCTCATAAGAAACTGCAGAGTAACTTGGGATGACGCAATGTTATTTGTCATAATAATTACTAATCCCTTAAGAAAGCAGAACAATGTTTGGATTGGATGTATGGAAAGATTAAGACTTCAGCCTGCTCTTGAGTTTAATTCTCTTGATTACAAGGTGTTTGTTAGCAGGCTGTAAAATAGTTTGTAATACTTTTTGATCTGCAGTGTTTAGAAGTCCAGGGGATACTCAAAACACTAATTTTTCCTTTAGCAGACCCTTCCCTAACTGGATACCCATCCAACCACTGGAGGGAATGCCCTCATCGGAAACAGATAATCCTTCCCCAAACAAAACCTTCCTTTCCTTCTTTTTTTCTTCCTCTTTTTTGGCCACCGCGATGCGGTATCATGTCCTATTGTATTACATTATCATATCTTGTCAAGTCGTGGCATGGTATAGAGCAGCTTAGTGTGGTGGGAGGAATGCAACGCTATCTGAAGCCAGCATCTACAGTAATCCCCTCTGTCATTTTTCCTTCCCGGAGCCTCTTCAATGTGTTTTGCACAAAGTGGACTCGATCAAAGCTTCTCATTTTCATATCTACATGGTATAATGTCACCTAACCAAGAAGAAAAAACTGTGTGAGATATCAAAGAACAGACCTAATTCCCAGAAGTCATGCCCAGTATTTTTGTTGGACCATCACTGCCTGCCTCTAGCCAGAGAAACAGCTTAAGCCAGGATGCTTAGATTTTCCCTTTACATAGATTTGAAATGTGTCAAACATTTGTAGTGCCTAAAGCCTCATCTTGTTTCCATTGACTTTGACAATGAAAGCGTGATCCTTCATAAAAATCTGGATGGTTTGCAAAAACTTTAGCCAAATCAGTGTAGGGATTTCAAACTGCCGCAAGGTCTTCGGGAGGGGGGAGGGAAACAAGAACCGTTGAGGTTTTGTTTCAGACCAGTTTCTCCCACAAA
>NW_009260945.1:4488100-4511888 GCF_000687185.1 Egretta garzetta | reverse complement strand
AAGAGTGACATCTTTACTTCCTAGTAAAGTGCATGGGGATGGATGCCTTATGTAACTTCCCTGCTGAAGTTGCATAAAAATCAGTTCTGCCAAGAACGTGAGTGCATTTTGCATGTGTTTGAAGTCTCAGATCAGTTTATATGGTTTTTATTTCGCTCGTTGGAGCGCTTATCACATTTCATCCTTAAAAGTGGCTGAACTTCTCTTTATTTCTCCTCTTGGTGGTGGGGATGGTAACAGGAGAAGAGTACATTCTATTCTGTTTTATTTTTAGGTATAAAATCAGAACATTTAAGTCCTAGCCCAAGTGGATTATAAACTTCAGAGTAAAGCAGGTCCCATTTCTATGTTGTGTGTTTGTATGGCATCTAGCGCAATAGGATTCTGGCGGATAACTACAAGCATTACGTTAATGCAGATGATGACAAAAGAGGCTTGTTCTGGGTGAAGCATGATTTACCTTCTGCCCACTTCCAAATATCTCAAAGCTTTGCCAAAATCTCCATTTCAAAGAAAACGGGGATATCATATTTAAAACCTCTAGAGAGGGAAAGCTGTGACTGAAGGAGGTAAATTCAGGTCAACCTAAAAAGAAGGAAGAAAGCCATGAGCTTCTGAGCTGTGTATGTGCATGTGTACGTACAGATCTGATATTGCTGTCTGGATAATGAACCTGTCCTAGGAAGAGGATTCGGCAAGACTTGCATTCTGCTTCCCTGAAATAATCCTACAAGATGCTATGAAGTGTTCCCAAGCAATGCATCATCCCAGAGTGTATCTGTGGATGAAGCATTAAGCCTGTGCTGTCAGAAGAACAGTGTGTGCTTTCTGCATGCAGGAAGGCTCTTGTCTGTCTTTGTTTTAAATTCAGCACCAGTTTTTTGACCGTGTTGCCATTGATTCAACCTACCACATCAGTACCTCAGGCTACTGCTCCAAGGCTAGCTCTGCAGAGCCCTTCTGGCCCTTCCAGTGGGACACCTCCAGCTCTAGCAGTACACAAAAAGTGCTCCCTTTGGCTCTATTTATCCCCAGGACAAATGGGTCCAGCGCCTCCAGCTCTCCTGCTTTTACAGTGATGCCATCAAGCCAAAATGGTGATGGGGACTGAAGGAGAATCAGGTCTGCAAAGCAGTTGGCTCTGATCCCACCTGCTGCAGAGCTAGATGGGATTCATGTATTGTCTGAAGCCAAAAGAAGGCCACCTGCAGCAAGCCAGGAGCTTGACTGCTGGTCCTGGGCCACAGTTCAACACAAAATGCAAATAGAATTTCTCTAGTAGCATTGTGGACATTTCTTGGCAACCTGGTGGCATCAAATACCCTGATTTTTTTTTTCCTGAATATTACTCTCTGGATTAATGTCAGCTCAAGTCTTCCAAGCTTGCAAGACCGTTTAGGCTTCAGTTGCCCATACAGCATCAGACACTCAGCAGATCTCCTTTCTGCAGCAGCTTTCCTTGCCTAGCACGTTGTGCGAGCCTGATCCCACGCGTGTGGGAGTGTATGCAGAGGACAGAGGTGTACAGCACTTGGATGGTGTGGTCCAACAGCTGAAGTCATGCTTGTGGTATCACAAATATGAGAGTCGAAAACTGTTTAAAGAGTTTCCAAGTCAAACACTCGAGCACATTTCGTAGCCTTTGAAATACAGCTGGCTGAAAACTCCTGACAGTGTGATCTATTAGGCTGTGGAATAGTTTCCCCAGGGAAGTGTTGGAAGGGCTATCATTTGAGTCATTTACTGTTGAGGGGAATATACTATAGGGAACAATTCCTCATTAGCTGGACTAATGGATGTTTCTGCTTCAAATTCTAGTGATCCTACAAAAAAAAAATCCATTGACATCTTCTTGTTCTTCCATATGCTCCAATTGGCAGGGCCCTGGGGCTGTTGGCTACATTTTTTAGCTTTTGTTTATAAGGCATATACATTTATCAAAGGGGGGGGTGTTTCACATGTCAGGCAAAGTGTGTAGTGTCAAGAGCAATCTAAAGAAAACAGTCATGGGGATAAATGAAACGCACATACGTTATTTTCTAAAAAGCATGGAGACATGTAGATCCTTCTTGAGAAGCTCTAGCTCTGAGCAAGCTTCAGGAAAAAAAGATAAGATGGGCAGCTGAGTCAAATGGAACATTGAGTTCACCAGCTGCTGGTGGATAGCAGCTCTCTGGGCTTGGCTGGTGTACTTCCAGCCCATCTCCTACTCCCTGTGGACTTGCTCCTGGGATAACATATTTGGGTCTTGTGTTGCCTTCAGAGTAGGTATGATGGGTCCTTTTGGTCATGTGCTGTTTCAGATTAGTCGTTCTCATACAGTGGATGTGAAAATATCCCAGGTCTGGTCCTCTGGCACTGGGTGTGGGAACATCAGCATGGTGACCCTGAGGACCAGGCGGCTGCTTTTTAGATGACAACTGCTTCCTTCTCTCATGATCTTCCCTTGTAACCTTGGGGATGCCACTTAGATCTTTGAGATTGCTTATTATAAGGTGTAAGATAACAGCTCTAATGGGCAACTTCTAGCAGGCTGGATCATCACTGCTTTGTGTTATGGATAGAGAACATAGGAGCTGCCTCCCTAAACCTTATTAAGACCTAGCATGAGTATTGTGGCCTTTCACCTATGGACTGCACCTATGGACTGCACCTATGGACTTCACCTATGGACTGAAGTTAGCCAAGATCTGATCACTTCAGAGAGAACCAACTCATTGTGTCCTTGACTGCGGCTGCCGTGGGTGCATCAGTGGCAGCCTGGCCTTTCAGAAGGGAGGAGGTATTACTGACATAACTCCAGAATTTGGGGTAGATCTTGTTAAGGACTATTTTTTGGGTGAAACAGCCTTGGCTTCCCAATGTTTTGAGTATTTTCCAGCAATGATGATTTTCCCTTCTGTGCTTCTTTTTTTAACATTATATTTTCCAAGTGGACAATCCCAAAGGTGGCCAGTTCAATGGGGGGGAAAAGAAAAGAGTCATAGAGATATTTTAAATGCGACATGAATTTTATGCCAAAAAGCGACAATCCCAAAGGTGGCCAGTTCAATGGGGGGGGAAAAAGAAAAGAGTCATAGAGATATTTTAAATGTGACATGAATTTTATGCCAAAAAGTGTCTTTTCCATATTTATAAGCCCCTGTCATCCCCTCTCCCTCCGCCTCCTCCTGCTTAAAAGGAAACTCCATTACAAAGGCAGGAAAGAACATCAAACGAACCTCGCTTGGCAGCCATGTCTATATGTGAAATTACTGTCAGAGTACAAAGGAAGACTCAAGATTTAGAAGGTAACATGTGACAAGAGAATGCCGTCCTTCTCAATGTCTTTACCTTTTGTTGGTGAGAACTGCAAAGGGCTTGTTGTTGGTGCTTTTTGTTTTTAGGAAGATCTTGCCAATTATAGAAAGCCAAAGACACAAATCACTGCGAAACCCCCTTGGGCTGTGGGCAATTTAGTTTGCTGTAAGCTCTGAGCGCAGCAGCAGTGGCTTCAGCGAGGTTCGAGGTTTGTGTGTAGGCATGTGCTCACCCTTAGCTCCATCCTTCAGGGAGGTGGGCACATGTTTGGGCCGCCCGAGAGGCAGCCATTGCGTATGGTGGCACAAACTTTTGATGGAGCTGCTGAGAGCTACCTGTGAATGTTCTCAGCTCGCCTTGGTTATAAGGTACAAGGTGTTTAGTGGAAGCAACCAGGCATGCTTTACACGTAGCCTCTACAATGGTTTTAAGCAAATGTGTTTTATTTCACTAGTGAGGCAAATGAAGAGCTTGTGGTTATTCATGCTTCGTGAATGGCAATTAATTCATGGATTAATGTAGCAGTGGTGTCCTGTGTCTTCAAGTAGGCGTATCCCTCATCTTGGTCTTGGAGACTGTCTTTATTAGCTCTATTCTTATTCAGGTCCTACCTTTTATGCCAAAACAACACTCATTTTCCACCCTTTCCAAGTTCCCGTGCTGCAGGGCTGAGCAGGCTGCTGGTACCCCAGCCCTGATCCCCCTCTGCATGGGCACGTGGGACAGAAGACATTGTAACCCACGGCCATCACCAGCCTTGGCTGCTGGGCTCTGCTCACAAATTCAGGTCTTCAGGTGTTGTGACAGTGTTTGTAACCAAAAAAATACCAGATCACAAAGCTGGCTGTCTCATTTGGGTTTCCCACTGTGGATGGGAGCATCTGCCCTGCTGCTCCTCTACCCTGGAGTCCCAAATAAAAGCTAGGCTGAGACCCATTCCCAGTCCCAGCCCTGATATTGTTTTCCACTGAAGTATTTATAAAATGTTTGCACTTTTATTCCGGTTCTTGCCCCGTGTGGTACCATGGTCCAGCCTCTCATGGTCCCATGTGCCAGAACGTCTGCAGAAGCAGCTGGTTCATGCTTTGTGCGGCTGTTAAGGTGCGAGTGTCTCTCCTTTGTTCTTTGAAAGAGGATTTTCTCTAAAAGCAAAGCTTCATACAAGAGACATTTTTAATCAGTCCCAGTCTTGAGAGCTGTTGAACTTATCCGCTGTAATTAAAACATTAACTTTTCAAAGAATGGAAGCTTTCGGTTTTGGCTGTTGTTGAAGCATTTGCGCTACAAGGTCTTTCCTCCTTTATTTTAGGGGACAGAGGTATTGTTTGCTTGTTCTTTTTCATACGGAGTTGATCGCAAGCTAGGAGTGACATTTGTTGACCTCAGGCCAGACATTCAGAAACACCGCACCGGCCATATCTCCTATCGGTGGGAAGAATAATGCCTCTTCCTCCTCCTTTGAGAACAATAAAATGGAGCCTTTCTCGTTTTCCCTTGTAGGAACAGAACCCTTTTGAAAATCTGTCCAGGGAGGCACGTCTGCAAACCTGGTTTACAGCCCACTTTCCAGTCTCATCGCAAGTTTGCTTGAATGAGGTGCAAAAAGTGGCTGAAAGCAGGGGGGAAGGGAGAAAAACTCTTCTGTGCACGCACGCACACACACATGAGACGGAGACACTGGTTAGCAACATAAACAAAAGGTGGGTGGTAACCCCCGAGCTTTTTTTTTTGACAGCCAGTGGTGGCAGTGATGAATTTGTGAAGTTATCTAATTTTCCACTGTTTTAATTAGAGGCCTGGGCTATGAGACCTAACAGCTGGGTTCTTTGTACTGCTTTCTGTTGCCTGACAGAGAAAAATTTCTACTGTATCTTCAGCCAAGCTTTCAGTCTGACCTGAGCAAATGAAACTTCTGGGACTCATAAACTGTGGTTTCTGGGCAGATTGCTTTTTGAACTGCTCCTTAGCTATCCTAACATGCAAAGAACACAAAGGCTTACAAAGTGAACTCCCTTTGTACTTTAAAGCTAATGGTGATGCTCATTAAAGAGGTAGGAGGGGAGGGAGGAATTCTCCCTGGCATATTAGAGGACTTATCAAGTGTAAAGCTTCTTCTGATCGGACACAGCGGAGTTGAGGCCAGTTGGGAAATGGTAAGGCTCGAGCCCTCAGAAGACAATGGCTTTGGTTGCAAAGCACGACCAGTTGAGCAACTTAATTTATCAGTCGGCTCCTGCCAAGTGATTTTTAAAGCTTTACATTAGACCAAGCGTGCAGCACAGTTCATCGCCCCTCTGCTTCTCCAGGCATACGCTATAACCACTTTCTTCCACTAGAATCCAGAAGGAAAAAAAATGTCAGAGGAATTTTTAGACCTGAATTTAGCTAAGTCTCAAGTCTTTGCTTAAATCCCATTGGAGACAAAGGAATTAAGCAAGGCTTTGACTTAAAGTGCATACTTAATTGCTTTGCTGAATCAGAGCCCATATTCTGATTTTCTTCCTCAGGAGTGCGTCATATTCAGAAATGTGTTTGCATCCTACAAAAGGCCATCGCTCCCACTTTCCCCACCTGCTCAGCTATGGCAAACTTCCGTGGGGCTATTTTGCTGTAGGAGCCAAAGGGACTGGGTGGTTACAAGGGTACTCAAGCCAATGCAGTTTCAATAAACCAGAAAGTCGTTTGATTTGCAAGGAACTTAATGAAAATAGCTTTTCTGTAAAGGCAGTTGAGTAATGACCTATCACTCAAGCAGTTGTGAAAGAAGAGCCCTTTACAGCACATAGGTGAAGAATGGTGCTTTTAATAGCTGTGATTTGAGTCCTGGCTTGGACAAAAATTTAAGGCACGTCCAAATACTGCAGCAGATGAATTGTGCAGCACAGTGAGGGATTTCAGGCCTTTCATCATCCACACCGGGCACAGGACCATTGTCTGCTACCACCTCCTTCCGGCCCCCCTGCCTGCACTGCATCCCTACTGATGCTGGGAGAAAGGGTAGGGAAGCGTGTGGCCAGCTCTTGCTCTGGTCCATGGCTGGAGAGCAGCAAGACACTCCCCTATATAGACTTGGGAACTAGGAGATGTTTGCCTCCCTCTCAGATGGAGGAGCATCTGGTCCTCATCCAACCATGCTCCTTCATCCTTTAGACAGCATCTTGGCCTTGCCCGTGCTGCTGAGCAATCTTGACTGTCACTACCGTTGTCTTCCTCAGAACCCTGTTCTTTGGAAATATCCCAAAGCTGTACTGCAGAACTTTGCTTGGAGAGCAGCAGTTGTGTACGCTTATGCATTTAACGTTGTTGAACCCTGGGGATTTTGGTGAAAAATAGCATCAGCTGTAATGATGTCTCTGCTTTGTTGGAGACACAGAAAGTAAGTAATGTACAGTGACCAAAAGTGATAGTGAACCTGGTCAAAGACTGTGATGGAGCACGGGCTTGGCCATAAATGCCAGTTCAAAATATTACAAGAACACAACTTTTTCCAAGGGAATCCTTTTTTCCCAATGTGATAGGAAGGGGGAATTCATGGCAACATGATCACACTTCATTTTGATGTCATCACTCTGATTTTCCCCATAACTTTGCATTCTGTTGTATCAGAGGAATTCGTCACTACAGAAGGCCATTCGGGGTCGGCTGATTCATCTTGTGTGCAAAGTGAAAGGAGTGAGAAGGGAGACCATAGTCTTCCTCTGTTGGGGGTATCTCCATCTCTGATGTGCAAAGTGAGACTCCTCCTTGCACACACTGACTCTGCTGCTTTCCCTTCATGTGCAATAGGAGAGGATGGAGAAAAGCCCGTCGTGACCTTCCCTGTAAATTGCTGAGTGGATTCTTCCCATGAAAAAGAAGAGATACAGATTTAACTTCAGCCCTGTTCAGTAAAGGTCTCGGACTCGCAACTCCCTCTTTCATGGACAAGCGCTGGTTCTACTGGGCAGAAGTTCTTGCTTTCTGCCCTTGTGTCTCTCTGGGTTTGTCCTGTGCAGTCCTAATATGTTAGGTGTGGCCTGGGCTCAGCCATGCCCATGTGGGGGCTTTGGGTAGAAAGTAGGGATTCTGCCTACCCCGAGTCTCATTAACAGGACAGTGCTGAGTGCGTTTTAATGGAGGCTGCTCTGTCACCCCATGTGGAAACATCTGTACTTTTCTCTAGGATGAAGTGATGGCTGACATTAAGCAGTTTCCAAGTCCCAGGTGCCGAAAGTCCAACTAAGATGGGATTTAAGCCAAATTCAGGTTGTGTTCCAGTCTGTGATGAAAGGGAATTTTGAAATGTTTGAATTTCCTGCAGAGCAGAAATTCCATTTCCCAATCAGTTCTAAATAATCATTTAAAGATGGACTCTAAATGTGTCATCTTGGTTTTAATTGCTTATAGTCCTGAATAAATGTTATCAGACCATCAGGATGAAGCAAGAGCTGGGTAGTGATTCAGATGGGATCGCCTGTTGCCAAAGAGGAAGTCCTGGGACAGGGATGACTCTCTTGCTAGAGCGAAAGACAAGACACTGAACTCTCTGTTTACAGTGGGCCACCGAAAGAATGGGATAATTGCAATTATCGGAGTGAAGCAGCATTTTAATGACTGCTTCATTTTAAAAATACATATGTAAATCTCTGAGATGGTGGAGAAGTGCCAATTTGCCCTGGCCAAGCATGGACCTATTATCTCCTTCAAAGAGCTGGCAGCTTTACCCGTGGCAAAGAGGCGAACATCGGGACAAGCTGTGCTCTGTTCGGTTAATGAGTCACAGCACCAGGGGTGCACAGATCGCACCAGGAATTGGAGGAGAGACCCACAGCAACAGCAAAGAGAAGAATACCTTTTGCTTTCCCTTACAGCAATCTCTGTCGATGGCTCTGGAAAGAGGAGGGCATGGAAGTTTTTGTACAATAACCTGCATTCACCTGTAGGAGTTTGATCTGGGGAGATGCTAAACTGTGGATGCTTCTCATCTACTGCAGGGGGTGGTAAATGCTTCTGCTCCTACTGTTCTTCCTCCTTTTGTGTGCTTGCCACCCCATTCTTACCAATTTACCTGCTTCCCCATTTCAAGTCATTTTCCTTCACCAGAAAACGTGATCCATCTTCCCTGGGACATAAATGATCCAATATTTCTCAAGTCAGTCCAAGATGTTCAACTCTCTGCTCTAAAGAACCTCTGTACTTGGAAAGCAAAACTTCACTGAGCTGGCCTTTGCCATAATTCCTCCCTCTCAAAGCTACTGATGCTGAATTTCTGAAGAGGCCAAAGGAACTGGGAGCCAGCACCCGCTGGGTTAGATGCTTTGGGCCCCTTTAAAGGCATTTGGGTGGACTATCTTTTGTCCAACATGTAGACAGAGGTACACAAATCATCAGCAACATGTTGAGAAATCAAGATGCTTTAAAGGATAAGACCTTTCCACATACACGTTCTGACCAAATTCAGCCCTGCACGATGAGCAACCAAACGGGAGCTGTGCTCTTAATGCTGAATTTATTAGTCTTTTTGTTTCAAGGTCTTCAGTAATTACCGTCATGTGACTGGGGTTCATGGAGTTAAGAATGTTACACGTCCTGCTATCTGGTGTAGGAGTTCTCATATACACAACCTAAAAATGCAGAGAAACCACAGATTTATGAGATCATGCTTTTTAAGTATGCCCCTGTCCAAGAAATAGTAGTTTCTAAATCACTCGCACTCTACATTCTTACCGACGTATTGAATTTGCTTTTATGAAGTAGGCACTGCTCCATGATATTAATTGCCATATTAGTAAAATATATTTAGAGAGGACTGGAGATTTGCCATGTTGCTTTCTAACTCCTTCTCTCTTCTCGACTCGTGGAAGGGAGGAGGGGAGCTGCTGCCTGGATGCTTGCCAGGCCAAGAGGATGGCTTGACGCACATTGGATAGCATGAAAGCTCTCATTGAAATATGCAGAAGACACTTGAAATGGCTGGCTGAGCTCTGGTTCACTCATTTCATCTATCGTTAAAATCTTACTCCCACATTAAAGAATTTCCCTCTGATTTCTTAGGCCCTAAAGGTGACCGTGATGTAGTCTGATGGGTCCAAGGAGCAGATCTTCACGTGAATCAGTCACAGGTTCTCTGGGTTTTGTGCTGTGCAGTTTGCAGTGGTAAAGGATACTTTGCTAGGAAAAATAAATCACATCTACCTATTGGTCACCACCCTGATTAGGAAGGCTCATGAAAGCCATCCTACTTAGTCTGGTAGTGCCAGGGACCTACAAAAAGCATTGTGTGAGGTGAAATACAAATTTTTTTGTTCCCAAAAATCAATAAAGCCTGTCCATTATTAGCAAAATCTGCTTAACAAGGTTCTTCCTCTGCATTTTCTTTCAAAACAAGGCTTCCAAACAGGCAGTTTGACAGTGAAGATGAGATAAAAGATAACAAAAATAATTTCCTGGTACCTCTACTCAAGGTAAAAACTGTCTGTTACAGAACTCCTTAGAAAAACTGATTGATGCCTGCCCATGGGTGCAAAGGGGTCGGTTCTGCTGGCAGTGTTGGTTCTAGGATGCTCTTATTTAAGAGAGCATTGAAATGCTTGAGACCATTTGTATTCGTTAGAGTGATTAAGCAACTGCCTGAGTGGGACACATGTTTAAAGTTAAGTATGACTCTCGGTGCTTTGTTACGTTGAGTTTTGTGGGTTACACTCATGTGGATGATGTGTACGGCTACTCTCTGTCCTCCCCTGACTTGTATCATTAATCTGATACCCTGTCCCAGCCCTTGCTGATTCATCCCTTTGCTGTTTCTTCCCTGAGCTTGCTCTGGGGGGGTAAAAAAAACCCAACTCTGGCTCTTCAGCTTCTACTGTCTAGGAGATGTTAACTCCTGTAAAGGCTCACCCTTCAAGGAAGGATTAAGCATTGAGTTTCTGTATAACGATAGGGTGACTTGGATGACATTGGGAGCAAAATCAGAAATTATTTCAGTGATGGCAACCTAATGTCAAAATACTGTGGGTGCAGTTCAACGCTGTAAATTGATCTCCATCGCTGCTGCTGTAGCCCTGCCTTTCTGCTCCCATGCCACATTACCCTTCCCTTCCGCTGGCCTTAGGATGTGTCTGATCCAGCTGAGCCAGCAGAAATTGTTGTGTGATTTTTGTAGGGCTTAGTTTTCATCATGGAGTGATGTGAGCATGTAAGTTGGTCTTAAGGAGGAGCGAGTGGGGGCTATGACCTTACGCCACCCTTTGTCTCTGAGAGACCTCTTTGTCTCTCTTGGGTTTTTAGTTTGGACTTTTGATGTTGCAAAACTCCTTTCTGAAATTGCCAAACCTTTGCAAAAGTGACTTGAATTTTCTGTTTAGGTTAATTTGCAGTTCTAAAGGTCCTATTTCATCTGCCATCGCAAGTTCACTTTCACCTTTATTGTAGCCTTTTGATTCTCAATCATTTTATTGCTCCTAAAGTTCTATGCCTGAATGCACCACATGAAGTTAAACATAGGAAGGGATATTGCTGCCCACGTGCAGACCTTTAGCAGAGAAACTCCCATTACTCCCTAGAAGAAACCCAGAACTAATTCCCTCCTGTGTCGCTAGCCAAGACACATTTTCTGCCTATAGGACACCTGTCAAAGAGGAACAGACTTTTTATAAAATAAACAAAAATCGTTTGGTGAGCAAACTCAGGGAAGAGAAAAGAACCAGCCAAGTTCCGGATATCCTGGACAGCGGTTTTCATGCTTCCCTCCGCTGTCTTGAAGAAAAATATCACCTCTTTCTAGCCAATTCTGGTTTTATTTTCAGCCTAAGGATCATGCTAGGAATAACTGGATAGCATAGATGAAATTTTCTTCCTTGCCTAATGTAATCAAAGGCTTAGTGGACAAGGTAAATGATGGCATGAGCTATAATTAAATGTTCTAGGGTTTGAGGTATCTAACTGATCTGAATGTCAAGAGCAGGATGAAAAATGAACTGAAACGTGCAGAACGGACCTGCACCGAGGTGTTCCTTCTCTCCGGGATGGACCCGGATTAAAAGGTCACATTCCAGCAGCCCTAAGACGTGGTGCTGGTGCTCAGACCTGGCTCACAGCTTTGGGCTTGCCCAGTGTCTCAGTCTAGTTAGGGAAGGACTTTGGGCTCTTCTTCTGGGATCACTGCAGCAAGATGAACTGCGCTCAGCTTTGTGGAGAGGCAAGTGTTGAGCCAAAGTTGGAGAATCAACCGATGACTTGTGTTGGGATTTTGGTTGTGTAAAGTCCTTGATGTCCAAGGCAGAGTTTTTGCCTCCTTTCTTTGTGGCTGGCAGGGTACCACTTAATGAGCTTTTTGAAAAGATGGTGTGGGCTCGTTGAACTTGCCCTGGATCAAAAACTCAGCTTTGTGGTGCTAGAATATTTTCTAATTACTTCTGATACCGAGCGTGGACATTCATGCTTCTTCAAAGGCTCCATTTGTGGTCTGTTTTGAGGTCCCTGGCCCTCGTGTCTCAAATCCAAACACAAGATGAGATGGCAGATGGATGCAGACAGGCAGGATTAATCTGGTGTCTGTTGAGCATACTCTGTCTCCCTGTTTAGTTCCTACTTGGCTTTTTCTTTTTCTCTTGACCTTGGTAGGCCTTTTTCCCTGCCCTGTGCTCTCTAAATAACCCCCTCCCCTATAACTGTAGCTTAAAAAAAAAAAAAATCCCAGGATTCACTGTTCCTAATTCAGAAGCTCAGTTCAAATCAGGCAAAGAAATTGAAACAAAGACCAGAGCAGTTTAACCAAAACTGAATTGCCGCATGTTTTAATTTGCTGCAATTTTCCTGCATGTGGCTCGGGAACCTCTGGGCGTTTTATTTGGTAAAGTGTGAAATTACATTAATGCTGGGAGGTGGAGGCCTTTCTATCTTAAGCAGATACTGTGCGACTGTTTATCCACAAGCTAAGAAAATGTTTTTGCAGTTGGCTGATGTTCAGTCCCATGAATAATATTTTGCAGAGGAGTTTGCTCTCTGATTAGCACAAAATGATCTGTGCATGTCTAGGAACAGCTTTATGGTTATTCTGCTTGAAAGCAGGGCAGGATTTTGAAATCCCTCCTGTTCCTTGGAATATCTGTGTTTGCCTTGGCATCCAAGCAGTGCAGAAAGTAGGAATCCCACAGAGGAGGTTGATGAACAGAGGAAAAGTTGCTTTATCCTGTGCGGATTGTGAGCGGAACGCAATTTCTGAATCAACTATCTCATTTCTTAGAATAACTGAAAAATATTTAATTACTCATGGTAGGGTGGAGCCACTGCTGCAGTCTGGCTTTTCTTGCATTTGAAACCCATCGGTGTTCAGCCTTTTTTTTTTTTTTTTCCCCCTCTCAGAAAAACTTTTGTCCTGGTGTAAATCCATCATTCAGTTCAGTGCATTTCCCAGTGATTTAGCAGGATACAACTATGGGAGGAGATTTTTCAGCTCCTACTTTTCGCATCATTGGAGAAAGGCTTTAGATAGCAAATTTAAGGTCGTTTACGGTTCTTGGACTCCTTGGAAATGGTTCCTGTACATCCAAGAATCTCCAAGCCATGCAGAACATCAGGTAAATGCAGGTATAGGACCATTGCAGTATGAAGACTGCCTTGGATTTCATTCTCTTGCTTTTACAAAGCGAAACATGACGCTCCCAAATCAACATTGGATTGTTCCACCCATATAAAACCTACGTAAAGTTGGAGTAATATGCTGGTCGTGCTTCTATTTTGGGGGGGGGTTTATATTTTATTCATTGTTCTTGAAGGGTAAAATTTTTCCAGCTTTTGAAACACAGGGGGTTTTTCCCCATCTTTTTGCAATTTTGAAAGAGATCTTTACTGCAGTGCAGTGAAGCACAAACGCTTCTATGCCGTGCTGCAGCGTGGGTTTGCACGGGGGCTGAGGTCATGATATGCTTTGCTAGTGACTTTGTAGCCGGCTCTAGAGACTGAACGAAAACATGTGCTCAGCTTTGGGAAAGGGCTGCGTAAAGATGGAAGCCAGTAAGCGCCTATAGCGGGCAATAGCGCTGAAGGAAACCTCATGTGTAGGTTTTATGATGCCATCCTTTAGTTTTCTTACAGTGCTTTCCTACCTTTCCACTCTCTCATAAGCAGGGAGCCCGTTCATAAGATTTCTTCATTTGATATCCTTCTGGGATAAAAGTGCTAACTTTGCTTTTTTTCTGCTCAGTTAATGACTTTTAACACCATTTTCCAGCTAATTTTTTTCTTTTATCTACTTTGCGTATCTCCCAGTTTACCTTTTAGCTGAGCTGGTTGTGCTATCGCAACTGGGATTGAAGCGACCTGATAATAAATAGCCCAACCGAGGGAGCCGTACACAAAAATGTTGTGGTGTTCTCATTGAGGGAACCTAAGGAACATGAAGAGATCTCTGCCTGAGAAACTATTTCAAGCTTTCTGTCCATCCTCAGTGTTATTTGCAGTGTCAGAGGTATGTAGCTTATGTTTTAAGATAATTGAATCATTTTTTGGAGGATGGTCAGATAAGAACACTGGCAAATCAGCAGATCCAACACTTACCTACAGCAGCTTGAGTCCCATGCCAACCAAAACTCTTCAAGTACTTTGATGAATGAGCTTTTCTTGTAGTCCGCTTATATTCCCTGTATAAAGTTAAAGGAAGTTATCTCTGGAAAGATGGAATGGGGAACATGTGGAATGAGGACCATGGGGAAAAAGGCATCAGAAGGCATCAGAAGTGACATGGGGATGAGCTTTAGAGGGCTTGTTCTTCAACTTTTTCTTAAGAGAGCAAACAAGTATCAGGTGGAGACAGCAAAGCCTCTACTCATTTTTGACCAGATTTCTTCGGCTTTTAGTCTGACCAACCTAGAAAGTGGCACATGGGGGGAAGACAGTATATCAACGTGAAATGAAATCCTTCTCGCTGTTGTAAGATCTGTATTGTGAAGAGTTTCCCAGATGAACTCATTCATTAGATAGATTTGAGAGATGCTTATGCCCACGGAAGCTGTCTTTGCACCGATGTTAGCATCCCTCTCTAATGACAGGATCAGACCTACCACCTTTTCCCACTCAAGATGACCCTACCAAGACCCCTATATTATGTACATATCATTTGGAAAATACACTTCACTGTCGCAAGGTATTTTTTTTTCCCCCTTGCCTATTGACATGTTTCCGATGCCCCTTACTTTTTCTGTTTTGCAGGCAGCATACAAAGTGCGCCTTGGGAAAATATTTGCAGAAACTTTGGCAAGGGTAGCCCTAGCTTTGCCCTGTGCTTCCTGCAGGTCCGTGGGGAACCTGGCCTCCTGAACAATGGGCTCCAGCTATCAGCCCTCAACGGTTTGACCTTTCTGCGTGTCGGCTGCAAATCGCTGTGTACGCGCACAACATCAGCTGTACTTTCTCAGCCCCAATTGTTTGAAACTGCCTGAAAACTTCCTATTGAGCAAATGAATTCAAATGACCGCATTGGTTTCCCTCCCCCACCTGCTTGGTATTGACAAAACAACAACCTGATTAGTACAATTTGTAAAAATTTCTACAATGGTGGCACATTGTTATTTCCTGCTTGTGCACCTGATGATTTTGCACCTCGTGCTGACTGGGAAAAATATTGATTTTGAGCTCATTAAGATTGCTATTTGGGCTGAATGGAGAAAGGCTTGGGGGTGAGACTGAGACCTGAAATGGTCACTTGAGGATGAGAGATGAACAGGGGGGAGGTGGTGGGAATGGGATCAGAGCAAGTGGGAAGGGAGCACCAGCAGTGGGAGTGTGTTGCCTGGGTTTGACCACCTGAAGTTTCAGGATGGCTTTGGGCTGGGGTCACCCTCTGGATGTGTTCTTCTTCCCTGACAGTGGAAGGATCTAGTTAGCTTTACTCAAACAAGAATGCCTGAGCCATTGCATCTACCTGCTGCTCTTTGCCTTGTCCCTATTTCAGCATCCAGGGCTTTTTGGAGGAAACAGTTCTCTCCATCTCACAGAGGTTAACTTGCTCATTGCTGGGGAAAAGGAGGAGGTTACAGCTTAGCACCCTAAGACCCACCTCCAGCCACTGAGAAATTCCCATCTCCCTCCCCAGGAGAGGCACAGATCTAATTAGCCGTAGCTCCTGTAGGTTAATTGGTGGCTGATCTTGCTTCGTGGAGATCCCATAGGATTGTAGGAAGATATAAAAGAGGATAGAAGTGGCTCTGTTGTGTACAAACCTTCCTTCTTTGAGGCTGGTCCTTTTCTAAGAGCATCCTCAGCATGTCCCCTGGAAGGTGGCAACCAAGCTGCTGCCACACTGGTGTGCCTGACCACCCTGTGCTGAACCCGGGGAGTGGGTTTTGTTTGCATTTTCCCTCCCATTGTGGAGGAGTCGCACAGGTCCTGATCCCTGCGTTTCTCCTGGCTTTCATGTGCACACTTAGCAAAGCTTCCAAATTAAGATGTCATCTGAGCAACTGGATGACTGCTTCTTTAAGCAGAGGCAGGTAAAAGTGGTGTTGTGTTTGCACTTTGCAAAGTCTGAGGAAGGCTCTTTGCTCAAGACTGGACCTCTTCAGCAGCCTCTTGTGGTTTGGTCCATTTTCTGTTTATAATAAGAAAAAAAAAAGAAAAAGAACAAAAAAACCCAGTCCTCTGCAAAGTTGAAAGCAGAAGGCTGGAACTGTGTATGAAAAAGTAGAAGAAAACTTCCTCTGGAAATCACAAGCTGAGGTCCTGCGCCAAGTGATGCCATCTGCCAGATTGAACAAGCCCCAAAGCAGCCAACGTGCAGCTCCTGGTTCTCATGCCAGTTCCCTCCCTGCTGCGGCAGTGAGCCATCAGGAGCTGCTGGATCGGGCATCTCCGGGTTGCTCTGGGATTTGTCTGCATGATCAGCCTGGTCTAATTCTGACAGAGAGCACTGGAGCCCCTGGAGAGCTGCTGGAATCCCCCCTGGACTCCCATCTTCCCAGGCTTTCCAAAATGGGAGCTAAATCTTGGTCAAATGAAGTCACGCATGTGGTGGGCAACACTGGGCAGGTTGGGCAATCTCTATTCCTGCATCCCCAGTCTGCTCTTCAGCTTTCTCTTTAATGCAGGGACCCACCTGCTCTGATGCCCTGTGGATCCTGTCCTACCTTGAGAAATCAGCTCTCTTGCCGTATGCTTCAAGCAGTGATTTTTTTGGAAGAATACTGGGATTATCAAGGTTCGGATTAGCGAGCAATTTCCTGAGTTTCTCAACATCATAAATGAGGTCAAAAAGGTCTTTTTGAATGGAACCCATTAATCTCCTTGTTGCTAGCAAGGAAACGTTGAAAAGTGCAGGTGTTAACAGTCGCTGTGTTATTTTTGGGAGAATGTGAACTCAAACACTCACAGGAAGCGTAGTATTCCCCTGCCAGCATCCTGGAGTATTATTTTAGGCAACAGAACTAAAGGTTACGCGCAGGATTGTGCTTTCATCACACCTTTAGGGCTAGAGCGCTTTGTGTGCAAGAATTTTGCCTGGGGCATTTCTTTGTCTCGTCTCTTCTGGTTTTGAAAATTAAAATGAAGTGGTCCCCGTCAAGCGGGACCATGCGGCTCCTGGCTGAACGCAGGGCAGGAGTCGATCACCAGATCACGGAAAGGATGCTGCTTGGCTTAAGGGACCGTTTCAGCTTGCTCTGAAATATAGCAAGGCGGGGGCATTCGTTCTCCCAGCTGCTCTTTGAAAGGCTTCTTCAGCAAAGCCTTTTTACAAATGTACTGCTGGAAATGAGCCCAGGTAGCTTGAGGATCTGGATCCTATTAATATCCAGCCTGTTTGCTGACTTTAGGACCAGGCTCTGGAATAGGTGAAATAAATTGATGGGAAGGGATCAGGCACGTGTGGAGATGAAGTGATAGGGCAAGGGTCCCAGAGGGCCTTAGTAGCAGAGCAAATCTGAATTAGGAAGCGTTTTAGCCATCGTCCTGCTGTTGCCTCCTGCTACAGACACTTCTCCTAATTGAACTCCCAAGCCCTGTAGCTAAAGCAGGATCCATACCCCTGTAACAGCAACGCGGGCTTGCGTTTCAGGCACACATCTAAATAAGTTCACCAGTTGAAAGCTTTCCAAAAAATGCAAACTTCTCTGCGTGCGGCGGACATAGCTGTAATATGTTTTGATGGCAAAGAAAAAGGGGAGAGGGGACAAAATAGGAGAAAAAAATTCAAATTAATGTTAAGGGTAATGAGTTGTAAATAAAGCAGCTTGGTTGAAGCACGGTTTTCCAAGCGTTGATGCCTTCCTAGAACATGGCTGTGGAATTGCTTGTTCTTGCAAAGGATGACCTTATGTGGATGCCTCTGCATAGCCAGACAAAGTTAACAAAGCCACATCATAGGGTAAATGTCAGGCAGCACTGGTGGCTGAGTGAATGTGCTGGCTGCAGAAACTTTCCCCAGCGACATGAGATAGTTATAAAAAGAATCATCTCCATAGAGATTCGTAGGGAAGCCATCCAGGATCCCTCAAGAAATTAATGACCTTCCAAGAGGAAGGGCTTGATGTTCCTTTCTGACACAAAAATGCTGAGTGGAGGAGCAAAGTCACCCCAAACCTCCCCATTTATTTGGTTTGTCCTCCATTTTCGAGAGTACATCAGTACAGGCCAATAGAACTGGTAAGGAAAGGCCACCCATAACCTGAGTTTTTCCCATCTGCTGATTAAAATCTAGAATATAATCAAAAAAGAATTGAATATGTAAGAGAATCACTTCCCATCTCCACCAACCTGTCTTGCACTATTGCTCTGGCAGGCCAGGCAGTTTTCTTCTGAACATCTAGATGTTGGGATGGGTTAGTCATCTCCAGGCACTCTTCCAAGGAGCTCTTTATCGGCTACAAGCTCTTTTTGAGAGTTTGTGGAGTTTTGACTAACAAAGGAGACGCAGCTTTTAAATGCTGCAGAAACAGTCTTGGCCGAGCAAAGTGTGGGTGCTCCAGGTCTGCTCCAGTCGTGCCTATGGACTTTGTTGGGTGGCATCTCTGTGTGGTTACCAAGCCTGAAGATATACAGCTAAGTGAGTGTTTAGCTTCACGTTGCCTCAATAATTACCAGATTTGCATCCAGCTGCTATAATTATGTGACTAATTAGGTGCATAACAGGACTCCCTCTATTTTAATGCTGACTTAGAAATGCCAGAAAAAGCTAGGGGTTTGCTAGCCTGTTTACCAAAGAGCAAACAAGGGACCTAGGAAGCTCCCAAGGATATAATGATGGCAACTGTACAACACAATCCAAATCAAACATTTTCCCTAGACAGCAGGCTAGTGATGACTCAAAATTTTCAGCCCTCTATTTACTTAGTGTGTTAAATGTTGTTTCCCAAGGGGATGGAAATTTAAGCAGAGGAGGCAGATAGGCAGGCATCCTAGCCCACCACCACTGGCATGTTTCTGATAGGGGAACTAGTGATTGCTGGCCACTAAAAAGCAAAGGGGAGGATAACGTCCCAGTAACCAAAGCCATAAATACTCACTTTCACCTTAAATGGGATTAATAAAGATACTCCCTTCTCTTAAATGCACTGATTTAAAATGATGCACCAACTCCCCAGCACACGTTTTTGGTGTTGGTTTTTTTTTTACCTGACATCTGTTCAAACATCTGCTCCACAGGACAAGAATGAATCATATTACACTGATTATATTTGCTTAATTCTACCATGTAGTCTTTGATCCACATCAGGTCGACATGCCTAGCCAGATACCGCGAAAACCAAACTGCAATCTGTGTGTTACTGCGCTGAACAGTTACACTAAAAGGCCCAGATCTTGACGGCTGGCTGTAGTGACAGGGCAAGGAGCAAAGCCGTTCCTTGTTCGCAGGCTGCTCTTTCCAAAGAGCCTAACTCTGTTGAGGCAAAAGCTTTTGCATCTTGGTGCTCAAGTTTCTCCCTGTGCAGGGTAGCCTGTAGCAGGCTAGAGATTTCCCCTGGGTGAGGGCAGCTCTTCCCTGCTCTCATGATACATGAGTTTGTGCTGGACCTGTGCACACACCCCAAAGGGCGCTCTTCCCCCGGTGCTCCTCGAGCACGTTTGACATCCCCCAGGGCTGCCCCTTCATCAGTTGTTCCAAAATCCTCATTAAGGCTTTGGAAGGGAAAAATCTTCTTTTCCTCATTACATCATTCCGAAAGGGATGCTGCAGTAAGAGGAGGATCACAAGCAATTTGATTTTTTTTTCCTGTGTACCGTAACCTTTGGCACTCGGTCTGAACGAGCTCTACACACATGCGTGACAACTCTCCTCCACTGCTGTATAGGATTTCCAGCGTGTGCCCTTTCCAAAGTGCTGTTTAGAATAATCCCTTAGATATGTGACTCAGAAGATTTCTTTTGATTAAAAAATAAAAGGAGGAGGAAAGACGAATTAAAAATCACCTAAGCCGAATGATTTTATTCCATGGTTTTAATTAGGTGGTTGGGAGCATACCAAAATCGAGTTACCGCACATTTGGAAGCATCTCAGGCAGCCATACAAATTACTTAGTTAAAACTAAAAGCTTCAGAAATCCCATGGATTATATGGAGGCCCAACTAAAGCTTCCCGGGACAAGGCAGAAGAAGAAAAGCTGTTTTTATTTACATTTATGCTCGTAGGGATAGAATATACAGTACAGCAAGATGATAGCCTTTTCATATTTTTTAATGTGTGTGCATAGATTTTTTTTTTCCCCGAGATAGCATCAAAACTCTCAGAGTCCCGGACAGTAAAACGGAGAACCTTGGAACTGGAAAAGAAAGCTGGGAAGACCAAAACGAGCTCTCTCTGTCCAGCACATCTCTGTGGTTTTCTCCCAAAGTTTCCTGGGATGTGTTGGGACAGACTGGAGATCTTCCCCCACTGATGTTGTTCATGAAAAAGTTGCCCGCACCTTAATTAAGAGGCAATTAATCAAAGGGCTGGGAGGTCTGTAGATAGGCAGGACTTTTGTAGCTGTCAACAAGGGTTGTTTCTAGCTTCAGAGGTGAAACAGGGCACGCAGGAGGGAGGACATGCAAACGCTTTGGGTTAGGGCATCTTCTTCTGCATGCAAAGTGCGCAGGTGAGCCCATAGGCTGGACCTCAAAGCTTCTCTTGATGTCAGCCGAGCTTTCTAGGTTTGCTCTTAACCCTGAGCTCTTTCTTTGATTTGGTTTTTGTTGCCCATATTTTGAGGGATATGTTCTCTCTTTCAAAAAAGATCAGCCCAAAACTGGTTAAAAATGAACATAAAGGACGGAGAAAGCCAAAAGAAAGAGAAATTGTGCTGTAGAAATTACACGGGCATCCCATTTTCCTCCACCAATAAAAAGGAGGAAAAAAACCTCAATCAAAATCCATGCTCAGGGAAAGCAAATGACTTCTCCTAAATGTCTTTGGTTAGTCAAAGCCTCGTTGTCTTGGAAAGGGGAAAATGTGTGTTGCATAGTTTCCAGCTCATTTTAACTGGGCTCTCACTCGTTTATGTTCCTTAGAGGTTTATGTCAGGGTCACCTAGAGCGGGTGGATGAGTCGCCTTCTGCAGCACCAGCACGAGTCCAGGGAAAATAACAATGAAAGTTAACGACACTTTTTGCTTCCAGCCATGACGTGCTAGGGCGCCCGGCGCCCTCCGAGGAGGGAAGGGGGAGCGGGGGACAGGCTGACGCCCGCTCCAGGCGTTGGACAGTTTCTTCATCTTGACGTGTTTGGGTGTTTTCTCAAGCCAAGTTTCCTTGCTTTTGTCCTGCTCCTCTGCTCCTTTCTTGGTACAATTCACACACACACAAAAAAGCTGTTTATAGTGCGTAAGATGCCTCGTAAATAAGCCGGGAGGTCTGTAAGAATTTACTGGAGCTCTGCCGGTACCTACCAGCCTCTCATGTTTAGACATGGGTGTCCTTTGAAGGGATTTTTTGGTTCCTTTCAGGCGCGAGGAGCATTTGGAAGGACCCTAGAAAACGTTTGGAGCCTGATGCCTCCAGGTTTCCAGACGCCAGCTAGCTGGTACCCCCCAGCCTCCCTCTCCCCGTTTTTCTGATTCAAGATCCACTCGTAAGCCATTTTTCACGACATACCAACACCCTTTTGGGCTGAAGCATCGCAAATCAGAGACTGCCTCTGGGCTTTATCAACTTATGAACATTGAGGCTCCTACAGTAAAGCAGTCATGATAGCCACAGAACAATTTAGATTGGAAGGGACTTCTGAAGGTCTCAGTCAAAGCAGGACCAGCTTTGAAGTTGCACAGGGTTGCTCGGGTCCATCTAATTTCCTATAGGGAAGGATCACACTGGAAAGCCTTCTGCCAGAGCTGGCAGTGATCAACTTCTTTCTGGCAGAAAGGCCGAGCACTTTAAGCATCCCAGAACACCAGATGGTTTCCTTAGTCCCCCCGGAGCAATCTCTCCAGGCTAGGTTGGAGGTAACTCAGCAGAGCGGCATGGTGGATTAAAGCTTTCATTCCTGGTTCCAAAGAGTAATACTCATAACACCTTGCCCTGCTCAGGAGGAGGGGAAAAAAATTAAATATTAATGAAAAGCAAAGATCAGTTGGCCAGCTAAATGATCCAAAAGCAAAGCAGATGCAAAAGGATGACAGTTTCTTGTTTGTCTGCTGGCCAGTTCTGTTCCTCAGGATTTCAATTACAAACCTCAATGCCTGGAGGTGGCAGGAAAGGCTTAAATTGTTCCACGCAGAATTGCAGCTCGGATGGAAGAAAACGTATTTATTTTTCCTGACGAGGATGGGGTCACGGTGATTTCTCCTCGCTGGGTTCCTCGCCATGAACGCGCTACAGGGCTCAAGTGTGGGCTCTTGTTGGGCTTCCAGAGAATTTACTTTGAAACCTTTCGCAATGCCTCTGAAAGTAAGAAAAATGTTCCCATTCATTAATGCTCTGGTGCAAGAGGGAGGGAGAGGAGAAGGAAAATACATGGTCAACTAGAATAAATGCGGCATTGCTGGGATTAAAGGCAGAGAAAAGGCAGGGGAACTGTCATTTTTCATGGGGAAAGCAAAGAATTAAACGTTAAAAGGAATCATTTTGCCAGAGCTCAGCGCAGCCTTTTTATTTTTATTATTCTAACTGTTGTGAGTTAAAAGAGATCTTCTAAGATTTATTCTAATCTGTCATTCTGGATTCCTCACCATTAGCTGACCACCTCTGAAATGTGAGAAAACTAGATTGGATCAAGCCTCCCCAGATTGGATCAAGCCTCCGCTCACGTGCGGGCCAATCTGTGCAGTTGCCGGAGTGGTCGTAACTTTGACCAGATGGGGGGAATGACATCCCCATCTGTCAGATCTCTTCTCTGCCCCATTTTTTCTTTGTCCCCCAAAAAGCTTTCTATCCCGGCTTGAGGAGTAAGTGTCTGTCTTAATAATAATTTTTTTAAGAATCCATCCAGATAACCAAGTTTTCTCCTACATCAGTGGGTTCTCTGCTGGATGTGCGTGATGGCTCCAGTTTTTGTCATGGTGGAAAGAAGCCAGAGGGGGCGTTTTGTGTGTGGATAGGAGTGAAGAAACAACCAGAGAAAAGAGTGATAAGTTCAGAGATGGGATTTTGTCCTGTGCAGCCAGGGATATGCTGCAGTGTCCCCTCTGCAGCCTCCTCCATCCATCCTCACCTCCTAGGTGAGGAAGCCAGGAGATCGACCAACCTCAGACCATGCTTGGCACCGGGCTCAGCCCGTCTGCCTGGAAAACCGCCTGGCAAAGCCAGCAGTAAAATGAGTCTTCTCAGCTTGCCAGCAAAAGAAAAACCATTATTGCATTCTTCATAACCGTAATTAAGGCGAGATTAAAAGGGACCATGTGAAACTGTTGGTGTTAAATTTATATGAGGTCTGATTAAATGCCTTTATTAAAATCCCATGTAACCTGCACATGCAGGAAGAGGAAAGTTTCTGTGTGCAGAAATCTGATTTACCCCTCATAAGCTGAGCTTGGCATTCACTTTCCCATCTGCAAAACCCTAATTTTATATACATATATATATGTATACATATTTCTTTAAAACATGCAAAGAAACTTTCCTGTTTTTCTGGGCATTGAAGCTTGCAGGAAATGTATCACCACATGAATTTTTAAAATTTTTTTTAAACTTTTCCAGGTCTGCAATCACTTAGACTCTGATGCCGAGCCCTCTCTTTACAAACATATTCCCATCCAATTTTACTCATGTTGTTCAATGTATATTATAGCACTAGAAAGAAATTGTGGATAGAAGTGACAGGACCTGGCAGTAAAATCTCATCCACTGAGCAGCTTCTTGCCCTTGTTTTGCCTTCAGCAAGCTTATTAACCGTTAAATGAATCAAAGCAGAAATTTCCAAGACTAAAGTATTAATCTCTCATAATAAACATATTATTCTGAGCCCTCGTAAGGACCAAAGCAACAAAAAGGCGCTTTTTTTTTTTAACTTTAAGAAGAAAATCACAGGGACATGATGACCTCTCTGCTGTACAGGCTGAAATTTTGTCGCCAGCAGTTTTCCCATTGGGGTGTGTCCTGGAGGGAAAGT
>NW_009260945.1:4480457-4488062 GCF_000687185.1 Egretta garzetta | reverse complement strand
TACTGAAAATAGCAGCAATTTGTACGAGCATACCCTGGGTCTGCACAAATCACCACACTGGATCAGCCAAAGCCCTGTGCCCATGCTTTCACCTGGAGTGACTGACACCTGTCACTCAGGCAGGCAGTGGGCCTGGAGATGTTTAGCTAAGGATATAAGAAGTGAGGACAGCTTGGTGGGGAAAGGCATGGAGCAAGATCCTCTTAAAAAGAAGGCTGGCAGCGCTAAAACAGACTTCATAGAATCAACGTAGAGTCATAGAATGTTTTGGGTTGGAAGGGACCCCTAGAGGTCACCCAGCCCAACCCCCCTGCAGGAGCAGGGACACCTTGAACCACATCAGGTTGCTCACAGCCCCGTCCAACCTGGCCTGGAATGTTCCCAGGGATGGGGCCTCCACCCCCTCTCTGGGCAACCCGTTCCAGTGTTTCACCGCCCTCATTGTAAAGAATTTCTTCCTTATATCCAGTCTAAACCTACCCTCATTTAGTTTAAAACCATTACCCCTTGTCCTGTCACAGCTGGCCCTGCTAAGACTTATTCTGGTGCAGGGTTGCAGGCACGTTGGATGGGGCTGGAGATGATGGGGCAATGGTGAGGAGATGAGGCTCCTCTCCAGGAAGGCGGAGCTGGATTTTACACTCGCAGTTGCATACGTACACGTTGCGCAATGTGGAAAAATGAGTTAGTGCCATCCATGTGCTTCTCACGGCTCTAATTCCAACCTCTGAAGTCAGTGGGAAAATTTCCACCAACCTCGGGAAGACCCGGGGAGTACCCTCCAGCCGTGTTGTTGTCAGGGAGATTCTCGGTTCCTGCCTTGACTTGGCGTGCAAACCTCGCGCTGGCCGTGCTAACGGGAAGGCAAATACCCAGGGCGGGCCTTAGTGCGTCTGCCACCGCTGTCTCCTGGCCGTTCCCGTAATGCAGAGAAAGGGATGCTGCTCTCTGATGGGTTTGCGTGCTCCTGAGGTTGCATTGCTGAAAGGTGGGATTATCGAAACCCTTTCCATGGAGCAAATCCTGCTCCAGGTCACACTAGCAGGAGGCAGCAGGGGTAGCTCTGGTGAGTGGGAGAAATAGCGCTGGGTGCATGCTGCAATTTGCTTTTTCCTTAAAAATCAACACACTTTTTTTTTTTTTTGGTAAGTTGGAACATTGCAAAAACATAAAAGCTCAGAAATCAAAGGTTTCCTGTTATAAATAATCTTGTATCCCTTAGGCATTGAAGGGGAAAATATAGCCAAGATTAGATTAAAAGATTTTGGGGGCTTTCTGTGGCTTTTTTTTTTTTAATTTTAAAAAAAAAAAATCTAAAAATAACTTGGTGGTGGGAGGTCGAGGTAAATGTTTCTTTGCAGTTGTTTCAGAATATGTTTATTAATATAGAGTGTCAGTTTGCCTTTCTGGCATAAATGTTAGAAACACATATATCTCCTCCTCCAGGGATCCTGAATCTCATGTTAATGGGGTTCCTTTTTCCAGAATGAGAATTCCACACTGCTAAATGCACAGCAAAAAGCTGCGGCGTTTGATCTCTTGAAAAATCAGTGGCAAAATGTGATGAACTTTAAATGACTGGAAGCAGAATTGAGATCCAAAAATGCTAAAAGTTTTTCAGATGTAAACATGCTGATTTTATCCACTTCTGTACTCAAATCAGTAATTCTTTTCCCAGTGGCAGCAGAGAGGACAGTGGATTTTTGGACCCATTTATGACTTGGTACCCAAAACATCCTTAGGGCAATGTTTTTTACAGCACATGATGGTGAGGTATAAAAAAAAAAAATCCTCTATTTGTTTCAAAACTACTCTTGATCATTTAATTTGAAGTTTCCAGCTTCTAAGAAACAGTGAGCAATTGCCCCATAAGTCCTTCGTTTGCCACTCATGGTTAAATATTTGTCAGATCTTCTTCCTCCCCTTTTTGCTCTCTTTTCCCAAGCTGTAATTCAGGTTTTTCTCCAAGTGTAAAATTTTAAGCTGAGTGACAGTGATTTTTTTTTTCCCGCCATTTTTTTCATTTAGTCATACTGTGAGATCTTTCTTTAATCCTCTACAGAGAATATTCAGTCTGGGAATATATTTGGTATCAGAAAAATCTGGCACCTTGCTAATCTGTTTCCTTTAATGAATATGTATGAACATGCCTGCTGGTTTAAGCGGCATTGCTCTCCTATCCCTTTACAGACACTGCAGGGATGAAGGCATGCGATGCGTAACACGAGTTGGGAAAAGCGTGGTTGTATCCTGGGAGGGATGAGAAAACGGTGCTGGTTTATCCCTTCTGCTCTGGGCTGTGGGGTGATACTTCTGCTTGATGGCACCAGAAGGAAGCGTTTTGACAATTAATGACATAAACATGTCCACTGCCCCGAGGGTGTGTTATACCAGCAGCTGTGATGGCATGATGAGGTTGGGTTAATCTGTAATTAATACTAGGAGAGCCAGTGAAATACTTGGAACCTATCTAGAAATATGTTTTGGCATGAAAACGTGTAATCTGTGCAAGAAGCAGGAGGTCATGTTTCCATTTATGAAAGGCATTTTACAGGGTAGCAGTAAAAACCTGCACAGGTCCTGTTAAACCTGAGCTTGTTGGAGCAAGGCAGCTTTATTGCCCGCGAAGGTTGCGGCACGTGCTGACGCTGCCCAGGTGGCTCAGGTCAAAGCAGAGTCCATGACCTCCTGCCTTTGGGGAGGGAGGTCTCCTCCCGGCCGCGATTCGTTGTGGTGCGCCTTGTAGGGTTTGCTGAGAGATGATGGGTGCCCGTCATGGGCTGGGCAGATCAGCATCAGAGGTTTTAAGACTATTGCTCTTCCACAAAGAATAGACAAGGAAACAACTGCTGAAGCTTATTAGGCTAACGAGAAACTCTGTGATCCCATGGGAGGATGCAAAAGATGCAGGTCCTTGGCTCCACCACTGACCTGTTGGGTGATCTTGGGCAATTCACCCTGGTTTCCACATGTACCTGTTCTCTATCCCAGAAGGAAATTTTCCAGGCAAAACCCTGCAGTCCTGCTGTGCTCATCCATGGACTCCTCTAAAGCCTCCAGTTTGTGTGGCTGTACAAATAACACTGCGCTGCAAGGCACAGTGATGCTCTTCAGGGAGCCACGATGGGTCACAGCAACAGAGCTAGATAGTGTTGGTAATTAAAAGGGATGATTAAGCCTATTCCTGCCGTCAATAGATTTGAAGAGCTTTGTCTTTTCCATCTTGACCACTGGTAGAGGTTCATGATTCACAGTGAAATACCCTCCTCCCTGATGCCTATGGCAGACCTCACGCCAAATACTTGTCACCTTGGGACACCCAAGAGTTACATGTGGGCAGGAACAAGACCTAGACTCAGGAGGAGGAAGAAGAGGAGGAAGAACCGGATGTAGGCCAACATTTTCTAGACTGTCAGGGGTTTTTCATGGTGGCCGTATCCTCAGTTCTCTTCTCCTTTGCCTCAGCATCTAGATAGGTTTGCAGTTTGAAGGTGCACAGACTTTGTCATTGTAGAGCGATGTTCACCTGTGATTCCCACTGGCAGGGATTTCCATTCACTTGTGTACACGGAAATGAGTCCAGTGATGTAGATATCAGCAGAAACAAGTGTCCTTAGATTTTTTCCTGGACAACCTCCAAAATGTTTTGGTAGGTTATGTTTCTGGTTTATTTTCAGGTTTTATAGTATTGTAGATAATACAAAGTTAAATAAACTAGTCTCGCTCGTTTGGTCTGCACTTATTTATATCTACCATTTCCATGAAAATCAAGAAAAAACCCACATGTAGGGTCAGAGTCTTGTTCCATATCAAATTTGCCCAATGTTAATTGAATTGCGAGGAATATCTAAGAATGCTGCAAAAGTAACTTCTGGAGAGAGTAACCTGAACATGTCTTGAGATAAATTTTCAGTGGGTATAAAGAACAGTACGTGTGCATCAGGAGAGCATTTACCCTTTCATGTTTTCTTTTCTGGTTTTTTTTTTCCCCTTTAAGTTCATATATACACAAGGAATGCAGCTTGAAGTAATTTTAGCAAGTTCTTCTCTGGTGAAAATTAAAAAATATTAAAGGCATGTGCCAGTTTGTTGGAATGAATTACCTTTTGATACTAAATCCAAAGAAAGAAATTCTGCTTGGTAAAATGACCTGGTGCAAATTTTTTTAGATCTTGCACGTTAGACTCATAGCCAGCTACGTTACGATGTGATTCTTTATGACACAGCTGTAATAGCAAGTTATTAATAAAAGGATTAATGGTTAGAATAATAGTAATTCTCAGCAAACCATGTGATATGGGAATACTGGAATACGCAATGTGAAAATGCAGTCATATTTCTGTAAAAAATCTTGCACACTACGTACGCATCCATACGCACACATATGGTTTCATAACATATCCTAGATTGCAAAGAACAAATGGAATTTAGGAATGATTTAGTTTACAGTTCCCTTAAGTAACATTATCTTGTTAAAGACATTAACCTCAGGCCTTTACTGTTATATATTTGCTTTTATTGTTTTCATCCTGGGGAGCAACCTGTAGGAGAGACACTCAACAGGAAAAGAAGGTTCAAAGGGCATCAAAACATTGATTTTCAAGATGGCTGAACAGCTGTCTTGGGAGCACTGTGCAATTATGAAAAACAGACATCCCTGTTGAGCCTTCCTTATTATTAAAAATCTTCTCCTGCCTTTCAAGCCCTAATAACTGGGTAAGATTTAGCCTGGCAGGATCGATTTTGCTCCGTGGGCTTCGGTACCCCCACTAAGCAGAATTTAACTCAAAAATATTTTCTCCTGCATGCTGTAGGCAACCCAGTGCTGGCAGAAAGACTGAAAATGAGTCAAGCAGTTTCTCCCCAAAAGATTTCCCCCAACACAACTGTAGGGATCTATGTGGGATTTGTTATTTCTTTTTACCCTTAGGGTTTTTATGCGGTGTTTGTTCGCTGTGGGTTTATGGGTTAAGTATGCACAAATCTTAGAATAAACTTTAGGCATAACGTTTCCAATTTAAGTTACTTGACAAGTCCATTTTAAAACCCCCCTGGAAGCCTCTGTATACGCTCTCCAGAATTGCTCCTATTCCTTAAAACAGGTGCTCTTCCTTGCTTTCCCTTTTCCTCGCTGAAAGCCAAAGCAGCTTTTTAAATGCCTTTGGCAAGCCCTACATTGGCTGACACGCTATCTAGGGACAAATTATATAGAATGATGAGTTGTGCCGTTTCCAGAGCATTTGCCACAGGTTCTCACCCGTGCTTGAAATGAGCCGGGGAAGGGCTAACGCCGTACGGTCCCGGTTGCATCGTCCCCTTGTAGGGTCGGCTGTGCAAATGCTCTGAGCAGGGAGGTCCCAAGCTGCCTCTGGTTTGGCTCCATGCGCCCACATGTGCCAATACCCGCGGGCTCTTTGGTTGCCTTCCCTGAGCACGTTGCCTGAAGCACAGCACTGGGCCCCCAGGTAGAGGTGGTTTGCATCTCTCAGGCGGAGGATGGAAGGGGCTGGGCTGTCTATGGAGCCCTCCTCCCTGAGGCAAAGCAAGTAAAATAGAGGTGACGCCAAAACAGACGAGACCATGAGAATGGGATATTCTGGGGAAAACCCAGCTCCTCCCAAGGGAAGAGGAAATTTAAAAAAAAAAAAAAAAAGAAACAAACGTAAAACATATACGTTCTTTGAGTTCCATTACAAAGTCATTTCTTTCCCAAATAAAATAGCTTCCTCCAGAGAATACTTGGTACGCAGATGCCCCAGGCGCAATGAATTCTGAGCTCTTGCCTCAAGGTTTCCAGTCCAGGGCAGCTTTTTCATGTATTCACAGCTTCAAGGGTCATTTTAAGTATGCAATGCTTTTTTTCTGTTTGCAGTTGTCTTCTCTGAGTTCAGGCAAAGTCTCCGCTGAGCGACATCCATTCGGGAGGTCCCAGCACATAGTTCACGGGGACAAGCCGGTTCTTTGAATTTCTACCAGCTCTCATATCAGGCTGCTTGCAAACTCAAGCACCAACCTCTTTAATCAGTTACAGCTGAAGGGTTCTTTCTTTCCCACGACCACAAGAGATAGAGACTAATTTAAAAAAGAAAATAAAAAGTACATATGCCTGAAACTGTGGGCTCTGGAACAGAAAAGAGCAGCTGAGAAGATGTGCGGTCAAATGGTATTGCTGTTACTGCCTCCGCTGGCGTGAGTGTTTGGGGCTCTGTCTTCCCTGCTGTTCCCCAAGGATGTAATTAGGATGCAGCGCCGTAGGTCTCCATTCATGGATTTTCCTGGAGGCCAGCAGCTGTCCAAGAACTTTTCCTTTTGTCTTTTCAATAGCCTAAGACTTGGGAGTTCAGAGCGGTGCCGTACTGTCATAGCAATTTGCTGCAGAGAGAAAACGAACAAATCCTGTGGCAACCGGTTGAGGAAAAATCAATATTTATTCTGCGCTGATTATGAATAAAGACGTGTTTCCTAAAGCACAGATGAATAATTTTATAGTCAGATGCCAGCTCTGTATTTAAAAGATTCATTCACAGCATTTAAGAACATGCTGCCGTTTGAAAACATGGAATTGCGACTTTGTTAATGAGTGGTATTATTTCTGTTTCTAAAAAAAACAAAAACCCCACAACTTACAAAATTTGCTAGAATACAAAGGTCCAAGAATGGTGTATTTGAATGCGTGAAGTCATCAAAATCCCTTTTTTCCCTACTTATCCAGCACGCTCCTATGATTCTTTTCCAATGTGCTTAGGACAAAACTGTAAGATTGCGTTGTTGGATGCTGACTGGTGGAAAATTGGTTATTTAAATTCCAGGAAATGTCTGATTTTTCAACTACAACTGGTTTCTAATTAAGGAAGAATCCAGCTGTCAGCCAGCAGAGGAATTATGAAATGTTAAAATCACTGGGGGCAATGGAGAACAATTAACATTCTCAGCCGTAGCGTCGTTGTTGTGCTCTCCAAAAGCTGGGCTGCTTACCTTGCAAGCATTCGTGGTCTGTTCAGCTGAGGGATCCTATGGGAGTTGCATACGACAAGAGAACAGTTTATTACTTAAACTCTTCTGGGGTCAGCAAAAAGTCATGGAGGCCCGGAGTTTCTTCTCATTGATGTCAATAATCAAAGCCAAGTGAGTCAGGTGGTGTGTTGGAGCCCAGCTCCGTTGGCTTCGGTGGCTTCAGTGGGATGTGCAGCCACCGAGGACCTGACACACTGGCCTTGGTGGGAGTGGGATTATTGAAAAGTGGTTCAAGATTTCTCATCAGTTTAGGCAAAGCTGCCTGTTGTGGTCCAAAGGCTCAGGAACCAGAGCCAAGCTGGACTGTTGCTGCTGTTGTGCTGGGAGGAGGAATTGGAGGAGGGAGGTGAAGGCAGGGGGACAGAGCCATGAGTTAATGGCCAGGGTTATGGTTGCGTTGGCACGAACAAAACGGCTGTAGCTGGTCAACTAGAGCTGGCCCAGACTTGTGATTCTGCAAAGCCTTTGGTAGGACCACCTGGGGAAGGGCAGATCATCTGCCCTTAACGCTTGAATTTGGGTTACAGTGGCTGGTTCCTCGCTTACTCTGTGGAAACCAGTGAAAGACGACGAACTGGGGCGCTCCGTCCA
>NW_009260945.1:4461529-4480441 GCF_000687185.1 Egretta garzetta | reverse complement strand
TGTATGAGGCAGTTTGGGGATGCCTTATCTTATTCTGGACTGTGATTGTTACTCTTTTCTTAGTCTGTGCCTTCAGTTTGGATTTCTAACAGCCCAGTAATCAAACTGAATGTATTGATATATTTTGAACTGCTCTCCACTTAAAGCTGTCTTTGTATTAGCCCAATGTTCTGTTATATGCAACACTTTGGCACTATCGTATTGTGCCCACGTGCCACGAGCAAGAAGCCAGTCTTGTGAGATACAAGATACATGCATCTCCCATCAGCTTGAAAGGATACTGGCAGAAAGACAAAGTAGCTTGGAAGAAGTTTCGATGTTATCTGAAAAGTCAAAAAATCAGGAATGTGTTATAGTTGGAAGCAATCAGCAGAGATAGTGCTGGACTCCAGGAGGTGGAAAAGAAGGAGCCAAAAGGTGACCTTGAGGGAGTGTGTATGTGTAAATACAGAAAGCACTGAGTGTTAGAAACAATGGTTGTTGCTTGGGACAATGATGACTCCTTGGACAGGCTGGGAAAGGAGAGAAAGTCATGCAAGTTCTGCTCTGCTGCTCTTGTTGCCCAAATTGGACATCAGTTACAGGAAAGCTCAAGCCAACAAGTTGGATCTGAGACCCTTGTCCAGATCCAAGTTTCATCTGCTTGATTTTGTTCTTGTTTATATGGGAACGACTTGGCTAGTGTCAGCGCTTTTTGCAATGTTGCAAAATCAGTGGAAGTGGAATCAGAATTTGGTCCGACCTGATCTATAGCGAGTCAATCCTACAACATGGCATTAGAAACTCAAAGCTGAACTTGTGGTCATGTTCCAGCTTGCTGGCAAGTGGGACATCTGAGTTGTTGGATCATAGGGCACCCAGTCATCCTCTTGTCCCTTGGGAATCTCCTGCAGGACTGAACCTACAAAGGGTGTGCTGGAGTCTCCTTGTGTCACTGCTCAGTCATCATAGCATTATAGAATCCCGGGTTGGAAGGGACCTCAAGGATCATCTGGTCCAACCTTTCTTAGCAAAAGCACAGTTTAGCAAGACAGCCCAGCACCCTGTCCAGCTGAATCTTAACAGTGTCCAGCGCTGGGGAATCCACAACTTCCCTGGGAAGATTATTCCAATGGCTGATAATTCTCATTGTGAAAATTTTTCCTCTTGTGTTCAGTCGGAATCTCCCCAGGAGTAACTTGTACGCATTACCCCTTGTCTTTTTCATGTGCCTCCTTGTAAAGAGGGAGTCTTCATTTTCTTTGTAGCCACCCTTTAAATACTGGAACATGGTGATGAGGTCTCCCCCAAGTCCAATTCACCCAAGTGAAATCCCCAAGACAGGATGGGATTGCTTTTCCACTTTTGTGCAGGAAAGACCTCTGAGCTGAGCCAAGAAGCAAGCTTTTGGTGCTCAGATTTGACCCTTTTAGAAAATGCAGGGTGAGCTGAGAACTTGGGCTCCAAACCTGGATGTGAGCCTTGGCCTAGATCTACTGATACCAGTCCTATCTCTCTTTTGGGGACGAGATAAATATTTAAGAGTGCTCAGCTGTGTGTTTTTGTAAGGAATATGCATAGTCTTGGATAAGGAGATGAGTCACCATTATGAGATAGTGCCTGGCTATTATTGGAACACTGTAGAGCAGCTATATTAAGACTATATTAAGGAACAAATTGAATAATTATTTAATGATGAAAAACCACATTTCTCCACAAAGAAAAAATGTTAAGAGCTCTATGACTTACTGTCTCCTTTCCAACATGAAGAGTTTCACGGGAAAGGACTGACAAACCAAAAAAAACCAAGGAACAGGACAGTAAGCGTGTCCCACATGCAGTGCCAGGAAACCAAATTACCGTTATTTGCTTATTCGATACTGCTGTCTTGGTGAATAAGAGATACAGGTATGAATTAATAAGAGACATTTGTGGCCAAGGCTTGATGCCTCAGAGTAAGAAGTGTCTTGGTGAAATACTGTGTTTGGTCCTGTGCGCTGAGCACAGACTCAATAGGCGGTGATGAATGGCAGCGATGATAGGCAAGGTGAACGGCAGTGCAACCTCATGCAAAGCCTGTGAGGTGGAGCAGGGCCTGGAAAGGCTGAAAAAGGTGGATTTCAGAAGAAGTCACGATTTCCGAGGATCTACCTCCTTGATATGGTCTAGAAAAAAGTACAGAAACAGGGCAGGTGAAGAGGTTTGCTGTATGGTACACAGAGGATGGGTGAAACCAAGCAGGAGAAAGATCATGCAAAGGACTGCTCTGACTTCAGGACCAGTCCAATATAGATGGTGTAACTGGAAAGAGCTGAGACTTTAAAGACTTACAGATTGGTGACATGGTTTAGTGGTGGGATGGCAGGGTTAGGTTACCAGTTGGGCTTGATGATCTTAAAGGTCTTTTCCAACCGAAACGATTCTATGATTTACAGTTAAGTTAGTAAGCGACCATCTCTCAACACTGTTCTCACCATGCCTTGTTATTCCCATTGGTTCAGACTTGTGCCTGCTGGAAAAGAGGGCTCAGGGTGACAGCACCATAGTTTGCAAAATGCACTCAAAGGAGCGGGAATGGCAGAGCAGCTCCTGTGCCAGGGCATGGCTCAGCACCCAGTGAGCACCGCTCCAGGAGCGCATCTCCTTAGCATGGAGAGGAGGCTTTACAGAGAAAACGTACAACAATATATTTTCTAGCCTTTAATTCCTCTTATTTTTTGACCCAAATAGGATGTGAGTATTAATTAATTTGGTAATAGATATAAAATATAGATACGTGTGAAGCACAAACTTGGGCATTGTTTACGTGAAGTGAGTTGCTGTGGGTAGACGCTGAACTGGGCGCCAAGTGATCGCAGATATTTATTTGCTGGTCTGACAGGCAACTTGACTTTAAATCATGTTGATTATATTAATCATCTGTGTCAACCTGTTTGTTAGGTTAGGACCAAAACCAACCCCCTTAAAAGACCTAAAAAATAAAATAATCTTCCTCCCCCTCCTACCGGAGCAGTCCTCCATCCAGCCCGCTGGATTTCCAAGCTTGGAACAGGGTTTAAAGCAGGGAGATGACATTACACACAGCCTGTCAGCACGCACTTCCCAAGCTCAGGCAAAGCAAGACAGCCTCTCTCATTACAGGTGAAAAAATGTTTTTTAAGCAAAGCTTTTGGAAGAATTACAACCGCGCACGGACAGCGGAAGGCAATGTTTTTCTTTGCGCTTTATCAGCCATGTTTCCGATCCGCGTGGTCCTGCGATGTTGGTGTGTCCGCTGGGATGGGATGTCAGATAAACAGGTAGTTTTGCTGGAGCCTTCCTAATCTTCAGCCAGGGAAGCCTGCCGAAACCTGAGATATAAAACTAGGAGACCAGATTCCTGAATAGGTGTAAGTTGGCGTGCCTCCACGGTGTCAGCGGAGCTACGCTGATTTATGCCAGCTGAGAAATCTGCTTCACGGTGTGCTGGAATAGACAATATTTCTTTGCCTTGCTCTTGGAGGGGTGGGAAAAGGAAAAAAGTTATAAGGAGGAAGAAACTGTCATGGTTTTTGAACAATAGCTTTGGAAATTCCTATTCTTGCCGCTCATGGCGAATATCACTTCTCAGGGGAGAGGGGATTTGCTTCTGGAGGATGACACGCCTTCCTCCAGTTCCGTTTGGGAAAAGTCTGTGCTCATTGCTTCAATTCCAATCAAGCGACACAACAAAACAAGTCATCAAGCACACCTACTGCTGATGTCTTCTGCATTTCACGGGAAGATACCAAACCCTAATGAAACACCCAACCGTCGACCGCCTTGGGCTATGGGCCTGATCCAGCAGCAGGACTGCAAGAGAGTGGTCTTCTACAGCTCCGATGCTGGTTCTGCTGTGGTCCCCTGGGGCTTCAGCTTCTAGCAGCTCTGGAAGGACCACCAGAGAGGCTGAAACCTGGGGTATCTCCTGGTGCATCCTCCCAGCAGGGTCCCAAGATGCAGGGATGTTTAGGGGAGCTGCCAGCACAACAGACCACACCAGGATTTGGCTATCTGTCATCACAGCGTTGCTTCAGAGCTTGTCCTAAAACCATGGCTGGCTCGCAGGTGTAGGACTTTCCTATCATGGTTCTGCTCAAGGACCTGGGTGAAAAAATGCAAAATAAAAGGGTATGTCGTAACTCTTTTGGTTACCTAAGGTGGGTAATTAGTAAAGATATGATGTGGCCTCATATTGTGGTAAGCAATGCATAATTAATCTATGGAACACACCACCACAAGACACCGCTGAAGCCGAAGGACTTAATGATTTCAAACCCAGCCTGGAGGACTATGTGAACATGGTTGCATTCAATTTGATTAGTTTGGGGAAAAATCAAAACCACAGCAGTTTGGAAGAAATGAAAGCCTACATGGTTTGGTGAAGGACCGAAACCTGAGCCAAAGGATCGAAGGAAGACAGGGAGGTTTGTGATTCTGTAACTTCCCAATTTGGGGTTTCTTCTTGGAAGTGAGATACCAGAGAACAGGAAAAACTGCTCCAATCCAGTTGACAAATTATCCAGGAACACTCAGACCCAAACTCCTCGGTTTCAAGAGGTAGAAAGCTCTTCCTCTCTCCTTCGCTCACCTCCCGAGCAAAAACCATGGGCATTTGCTAACACTTTTCTTATCCCAGCCTTCCTCCATCAGCAGATCTCGGCTGCGCACTTCAACTTGAACTTGACCACAAGTCAACAGGAGGCCTTGATAGACAGACTGATAGTTTTTGCGTGTCTTTTCAAGCCGGTTCCCTTCAGCAGGTGTTTGCTGTGTCTGAGGTTACTTTGTTTATGTAACCCTTGTTCCATTTGGAAGGATGAAAAATATCACTCCGGTTTATTGTAAACAGACTTAGGTTCTCTTAAGCACTAAAAGGAAAGGTTGCAAGATTAGTCATGGGCTTTTCCCCCCACCAGCACCACCACCTTGCTTTGCTCCCCCTTGGAAAAATGCATAGGAACCAGCAAACCCCCCCTCACGCTGATGTTGGGGTGCGTGGCGTGGCCGTGGGAGAGGGGCGAAGCCTTGAGGAGTGGGTTGCTACGTGGGGGGTCTTTGCGTGCCGCATGAGCGCTGGCTATCAGTTTTCAAATGCAAGCTTGGATGAGCGTCCAGGTTTTATCTTCCATTCGCTGCCAACAATTCTCATTTTTTATTTTTTTTTCCTTTTTCTTTTTTTTTTCCTTTTTTTTTTTTCCCTTGACATGCATCCATGAGTGAAAGCTCCATCGTGGAAAGACAATCCTTTATCGTGACAGAAGCGGAGCCGGGGATCTGTGCCAAAGGGCTGAGATGCTGCCTTGCTGAGAAAGCAAAGCGAGGGCTGGTCTGAGCTTGGTGCATGTGTAGGGTGCCTTTGGAGAAGGGATGGGAAGGATGGAGCCTGCTGGGATAGGTGTGGGATGTGGCAAAACCAGGCTGGCAGCCAGAACTGGGTGGCTTTACTGGGGTCCCAGTGACCCTAACGCAGACAGAGCTCCCCGTGCCTTTCCACAAGAGGTTGGCACGTGGCATGGCCATACCCCAACACCAGGGCAGCCTGGCCCAGGGCTCAGGTCTCCCCTGGGCCCTGCAGAAAGCCCCGGTGACGTGTACAAATGAGCTCTGTGCAAAGCCTGTGCTCGAGTCCTCGAGCTCGAAAGGGGCATGAGCATCTTGACAGGGCCTCCTAACATAAGGCATGTGTGCGTGAGCCGTGTTATGAATCATCGGGGCCTGGAATGGAGCTTTATTTAGGATGCAGAGTCAGAGAAAATTCCACCCTTGCCCTGGGAGTAGGGGAGAGCAGGTGGTTTTTTCCATAAACTGTCCTTAGCCCTAAAGTTAATGGCCATAAATTAAACAGGGGAGGGGAATAGCAGATGTTACTCTAGGAGTCCACGTGCTGTGTCTGAAGGTGAAAGCTAAATATAGGGTTTTTTTTTTATTTTTTGAATAAAAATCCAAAGAAACGTCCGTACCTTTTTCCTTTCCGGCTGACAGGTCACACAGGTTTGAGGAATGCACCTTTCCACCCTCCTCCATGGACGGACTCAGCCCTCAGCCCCAGCACGGGTCCCGTGGCCGGGTGGGCTGCAGGCATCCCACTGCCCCTGCTCCCCGCTGGGTCTGGGCTCTGCTGCCGTCTCGCTCCCTAGCACATTGCAAGGGATTCATAGCAGCCTTTTGGCTGCAAGAAACCCCTCATATTCTTGATGAGATCTATTTCTTCCCTTTTTTCCTAAAATAGCCCAATTCCCCTTCTCCCAATCCCTTTCCGTGAATCCCTGGTGAGAGTACATTGGGAGCCCAGCACCCAGAAATCCCCAGACACAGCCTCGCTGTTGCTGTCCCCATGTTTCCCCAAGGGAAGGGCTGGTTGCGAGGCCACCCAGTGCCTCCTTGTCCTCGCACCCCATGTGGCTCAGCCCTGGCGGGACGCTTCCATCCCAGCCATCCCTTCCCACCCTGGATGCAGGCTGCGGCACTGAGACAGCCGCCCTGACCGGACCTCAGCGGCACCTTGCATGCCTTTGCCCCCCTTCCCCACGGCCGGTTTACCTAACGGTTTGTATAAACACAGGAAACGTGGTTATTTTCCAAAAAAAATCGGTGCGCGGCTGTTTTGCAAGAGGCGCTCCATCAGGCAAGGCAGGGCTGACGGGGATGCGGGGGGACGCAGAAGGGGACGCAACCCGTGCAGTCTCTGCTTAGCATCCCCATGATGGGGGGGCATGAAAGCCCCAGGGGAGCACCCAAGAGCAGGATGAAGAGGGATTGTTGAATCTAAGACCCATCTGGGTGGGTGGAGGGCTTTTGGGGCAGGTGGGTGGGTTTGGGGGGGGCGGGTTGCTATTCAGATTGCCCAGCGGGCTGTGTGCGCAACTCAGTGAGGGGGGCTGCAATCCACCGTACAAAGAAATGGGGAAACTAAGGCACGCTGGAGATGCATTACAGGAAAGGCAAAATAGCTCCATTCCCCAGTGCCCCCCAGCCCCAGTCTTTGCTGGATCAAACCAGAGCTCTTTGCTAAGCAAGCCAAGCCTTGGAAAAAGCGTGGCCTCCTCGCCAGCTGTCCTCTGCCCACTCAGATATGCCTCACCGTGAGCAAAGCTAGTTTAGGTTTCTCCAACCGAGATGATTTTGTGTCCTGCGAGGGGAGAGGGGGATGCTGCTAAGACACAGTGCCATTTGGCCTGAGGTCCATGCTCCGTGGCCACTTTGCCTTGGAAAAAGCCGTCCACAGGACGTTGCTTCAAGCTGGGCATTTGGTTAAAGGTTGGACTCAATGATCTTAAAGGTCTTTTCCAACCAAAGCAATTCTATGATTCTATGATTTAGGAGTGCCTCAAAACCCCCTCAGCTTTGCAGTTCTGTGTAAATTGCTTTAAATTGTTCCTTTGCAAATTGGGGCCAGGGATACAGGACCACCCGGGTCCACTCCCGGAGCTGGGGAGGGGGCATCTTCAGCCACCCCTTTGGACCTTATTTCCAGGCGCTTTTCTGAGTAGACGCTGCAACTCCCAGCGCCTCCAAAGCAGGCAGGAGGAAAGGAAGGGAGGAGAAAAAAAAAAAAAAGAAAAAGGGGGAAAAAAAAAAGAAAAAACCAAAAGCCCTGGGGCTAAATTGAAGCCATTAGTAGCCTCGAACTGATGACAGCGCAATAAATTACTAATTAACCTTCAGGGCGAGTTCAACACCTTGGGGATAAGTGTGAAAACACGGAGTAATAAGCCCTGACAAAGCCGGGGAGCGGCAGCTCCCGCCGGGCCGGGGCGTGCGGCTCTGCCTTCGCTTTAGGGGGGATTTCTGCGGGGTGTAGGGTGGGCAGAGAGCGGCAAAGTGGGGCCGCTGGGACCTCGCCTGGCCTCAGTCCCGAGACCTTAAAAAAAAAAAAACCCACCACCACATTTCTGCCTTGTTTTTGCAAAACTGCATCTTACTCGGATGTCTGGTTTAGGGCAGCCACGCTTTAAAAAAAAAAAATATATGCCACCCGCCTATGGGAAATGTCTTCAATTACAGAGTACAAGGGCTGGCTCGGGGGGATTTTGTTGCTGGTGTAATTGCACCAAGCGATCAGTGCCTCAGACTGACTTTTCCAGGGCAAGCGATTGCCTTGAACCCCTTGGCCAGCCCCAGGGGGGGCTTCTCCCAGACCTGAGAGCAGCCCAGGCCTGGAGGGCTCTGCCCACGGGTGCTGGGCATGGGGCACCCAGCACCAAGCCCCCCTTGGCTGAGCCCTGCTCGTGAGGGGATTTGCCCTTGCAGAGGTTTCGGCACAGAAATGCTTGCAGTGATTAACGCTGAGCAATGCCGACCTGATTAGGTCAATCCACCTCATTAGGAGAGATGATCATATATTGCGCAGGATTTTTTATACAGATATAAATATATATACATCTCTCTCACTGTGTTGCAGGAAGCGGAAGAAGATCATAATTACCCCAACCTGAGCCCAGTCCCTGCAGGTTTTCTGTGGTTGTTGTTTGGATTTTATTCTCCGGCAAGGGTGGGGGGGAAATGCAATCCCGACCACCCATGAAGTGTGCAGGCTTGGAAACGTGAACATGTCGGGGACAGGGAGCTGCGATTGCTGGGGACTGGGATGGGGAAGGGGGCAGGGGACGATCCCTGCCTCTGTCCTGGGTGAAGATGAAGAGGCAACATGCGCTCAAGGCAGCGAAGGGCAGCAGGGCTCTTCCCACATCAGAAAAAACAAAAACAAACCATACAAGATTTCAGCTCTTGCCTGCTGTAAGGAATAGCCCAAAGCCACCCCAATCTGTACAACCAAGAGCTCCCAAACCCCCTTCTCTCTTTAATTTCCCTCCTGGTGCTGGGGCAAGTATTTGCAAGGTTTGTTCTTTGGCATCTTGCTGCTGATCAAGCAGGGGACTTTGCCAATAGTATTGCATCAAGGTCTTTTCAGTTGTAATGGTGTATGACATTTCTGAGACCAGATATGGCTCAACTAATCATATTTTAATAGCCCTACCTTTTAGGAATGGACTGGCTCAGAGTGTACACAGTAATATTTTAATTTCTGAGCTCTGATGAGCATAATTTTGAGCAGGTATTCAGTTTCTGTATGTTATAAATCGTGCTCCCAGATGTTCAATGCCAACGGGCTATAAAGAGCAACTGCACAAATATAATATTTAATACCGAATGTCAGTTTGGGTGTTCCACTCAATTTCCTGGAAAGATCTTTAAACTCGTCTTATTTAGCTTGAATACCCAATCAGTTCCATACTCCTGCCCGAGCTATGTAATTCCGCATAACTAAGTTCTCTAATTTCTGAGATGCAAATGTAGAGCAGATGTAAAAGGGGAGTGGAGGGAAGGGGGGATGTTCCTGCGCTTTCAGCAGCGCTGGTTATCAGTGCCGGTTGGATCAGAGAGGGGAAGGGCTGTCAAGGCTTTGCAAAAAATACAGCCCCCAGATGCTCTGGACCTTAACTGAGGGCTGTTGGAGAGGAGATGGGTCAACCAGATGGCTCTAGCCCTGAGAAATCAGCCTGCTGGGGTGGCCAGCATCATGGGAATAAACAGTGGCCATGTCCTGCGAGTGAAGCCCTGTCCCACGAAACCAGCCTGAGCTATCGAGCAGGCTGAAAGGGGCACTGAGATTTCGGGGGGCTGAGGGTAAAAGTGCGCTTATGGCTTTCTTGGCAGTGGGATGGGACAGGGAAGGAGCCGTGATCCTCTGGGACTTCTCCAAGGTAGACAAAGACTCACTTCTTGCTGGTTGCCCTCTTGTCCCACATGTTCCTCTTCTGTCGGTCTGTGGCCATCGGTTGTCTCATCACCTCTGAGTAACCTCTTTGGTTGGCCAAAACATCTGCAATCGCTGCCTGTAGAGCTGCCAGCACTGCCGGTGTCCTGGCGTTACTCGTGCGATGGGAATCAGTAATGGCAGGAGACAGCCCCTTCCCTTCCTAGGAGCCCTGGCTCCAGCCAAGCCGCGGCTGTCCCCTCCACAGGCTCCACAGCTCTGGTCCAGAGGCTTCATGCGTCAAACCCAACACAGTTCCCCACTGAGCCCGTCCATGCGGGTCAAAATCAGGGCGGAGGGGAGTCCCAGGGGAGTAGAAGCAGATGGGCCACCCGCTCTGAGGGCTCGCTGGTCGGGCAGAGGGCAGGGCGGGTTGTAGCCTCTGTAGCAGCCCTCACGAGCACTCCCAGGGCTCAAGACTTAGCAGCCGCCACTCGCAGCGCTATCCATCACCACGGGCTCTTTGAGCACAGTGAAGTTATTTGACCTTTTTTCTGCTTTAAAAAGAAATACAATAAAAACGCGATTCTGGCTGCAGCTTCTAAAGCAGAACTGACCAAATACCATATATAGTATCAAGTAAGGACAGCCACAGACTTCCTTCCATCATTTTAAGCCATCCCCCTTCCTTACAGCACCATCCAAGTTGCATTAATCACGGGCTTCTACAGAGTAAACGGGATTAATCTGCCCTCTTGCCATTTCCCTGATGTTTTGCAGCAAATCTGGGATGCACGCGGGATCCTGTGCACCTCACAGGCCCGGCGGTGAGACGATGCAAAGGAAACGGTAGCTATTTCTATCAGGTCAATCCTCACAGTGTTTCCTGCTCCTCCAAGCAGAGCAGTCCCAGGTGGTCAGAGCCCCAGGCACATTTAGGTCAAAAATTCTCACTTTCTCTCTGCTTACTTGCCAGAAATAAAAATTGTTTGCTGAGTGACCCATCCTATTTCTCTGGTTTAAAGATCTCAGCAGCTTCAAAGGCTGCTTCTGCATCCGGGGCTTTGGGTATTTGTTCTGAAAAAGCTCAGAAAGAGCTTCAGAAACTCAGATGGATGGAAGTTTGTAGCTACCTGTCGGCATCTTTGACTCCCTGGGAGTTTCTTCCTTTTCTTTTTCCCAAATGCGTTTGCCAGAGGACTCCTTGGAGATGTGCTCAGTGTTAAGCAGCCGTGTGTAATGTAATGCATGCATTCATAAACCATTAAACCCCCCCTTGAACCCTCTGTGCTTTATCTAAGCTGATCACAGTCTTTCTCTCACATGGGGGATGTAGGTCCTTCATGTCATGTCCTAGTGTTCTTATAAACAAAACTCTTTAAAATGTCTTTTTCTCTTCTTTCTTTTTATTTTAATGGGAAAACCACTCATGTATTCTGCCACATGAAAGTAGATTTGCCTTCATTTGTGGCCATGCTGATTACAAAGCCTTGGAGATCTTTAATTAAATCGCCTGGGTTTTGTGTATTTCTTTCAAAGAGAACCATCAAAATAGCATTTGTGACTCATTACAATTATAACAGCAATGCTATCATCTTTGCCTTCTTATATTACTTATTTTGACGGACAACGTTGCGTGCCTTGCATACCTTTTACAGCTCGTGAGCGTGCATCGCTCCTGCGTGAGGAAGAGGATGCTACCCAGCAGTGCTGAGGCATGGCTGGCCTCAGCATCTGTCAAAGGGAGCCGAGAACATCTCTAGCTGGTTTATCACTCTGCTGAAAGCCCCAAAGTCAAGACATGTCCAACTGGACCTGAGAGGGAAATTTTTCACCATGAGAACAGCCAACCATTGGAATAATCTCCCCAGGGAAGTGGTTGACTCCACCACATTGGATGCCATTTTAAGATGCAGCTGGACAGGGCGCTGGGCCATCTTTTCTAGACTGGGTTCTTACCTAGAAAGGTTGGATCAGATGATCCTTGAGGTCCCTTCCAACCTAGGACTCTATGATTGCCAAAGCCAAAGCCTACAAGTGACTGGAATGCGCACAGAATTTATTCTGGATGTATCCACGTCATCAGGATGTCCTGAAAGCTCTCGCATGTTGCGGTCAGCACACTTGTGCTGTCCTCTCTTGCTCAAAACTGTCCTCCAGAGGGTTCGTCACTTGCTCTTTCTCCTGGCAAGGGAATTTGGAGTCTGCATTGCCTGCTCTGGCCCTGCCACCAGATGAAGTAACCAGTGAGCACAGAGCCCTCTCTCTGCTGGAGAGAGTCGTACATGGTCACATACATTAATCGTGCTGAGTTTTCTGTGCTCCATTTTTTGATTCCCCTCCATTATGTCAGCACATGCATCTTTTTTTGAGAAGGGATGGGGCTCATTCACTCCTGCAGGGACACTGCAGCCCACCAGGTAACTGATGTCACGACAGCCCCCAGCAAAGCATCACCTCGGAATGAAAAGCTTTCTGGGAAGATTAATCTCACCAAAACTAACTGTGCTTGGTGTCATGGGGCTGTGCCACTGCGAGGAGGCATCCAGCGTCCTGGAGCAGAGACCTCTTCCTAAAGACAGAAGTTACCTTGGAGAAAGACCAGAAATGAGAAAAAGGCTTTTAGGGGCGCTCCAATGGGGGTGAGAAAAGGGCCACCACCAGCTCGTGGTCATCTGGAACACTTTGTGGGTTATATGTTAAGGGCAGACATGCTCTGAGTTATTCTCCTGAAGACAGAGTCAGAATATTCCCCTGCTGTTATTCCTAAGGAAGAGGGAATGCAGCTGAGGTCCCTTCACTTTTGCATGAGTTTCAGAACAGATCTGGCTGCAAATGGGATGGGACCATGAGGGCTTTAGGAGAGGACCAGGGATGAAGTCACTGACTCCCCAGCCAATCCCACAGACCCCGGCTGTGGAAGAAGTTGCAGAGGGGCTCCATGACTACGTGGGTGTGTTTTATCAAAACTTGAGGATATCCTAAAACCACGTTATTTATTGTCCATGGTCCTTGCAGGACTCCTCATCAATGGTGGCCTCAAAAGCTACCCTTCACAAGACCACATCGGAGTGGTGGGGCGGACTGACACATCCCTCTTCCTACCGCTGCTTCCACTTACCGAGGCTGGGGAGAAAGCAATCCTGGCCCCGATGCTCTCGCGCTGATGTTGATGATTGCCGCTGGCACGTGCTTCCTCCCGTTTGGTTTCCAATACTGTGGGACATCCCTGTTGCCTGGCAAGTGGCATGTGGGTATAATCAGTCTCAGGCCATTTATTTTTACTACCCCGTGTAAACACTGTGCTGAAATTGTCACTGTGATTTAGGAGGTGCCAGATTTTTCTGTTAGTAATTTTTTTTTTCTTTTTTTTTGTTCTTTCTCAACACCTTTCACTCCATCTCTGGAATGACACTTCACGAGCAGCTTGCACCAAGGATTTCCCCGGTGATGGGACACGCTGTTGAAGCCTGAGCTCTGTCTCTCCAGTCTTCCCTAGATGCTTTCTTGGAGATTGCAAGAAGGAAGGGACAAAATTATCTTTCTCTTTTGCCCGGTAACCATTCTGTGTGCTGAAAATAGAAGTATCATTTTAAATGAGCCGCTCAGAGAGACATAATCACCCAAATACAGATGAAATCACTTAAAAATTTTGAAACTGGCAACCTCATATATTTTAATTATAGACTACAGTGATATTCTGCTGAAAGCAATTATGTTGTAGCTCTTTCCGCACACAGGCAATCCCAGTTGTGCTCTACAAAGACTAGCAGTTAAGCATAGAAGACATCATGTATGTTTTTTTTTTTAAATGCATTTTTTTTCAGCGCTTGGACATAAGGCAAGAGATTCGCTCTTCTGGACATGGCCTTATGGCATATACGTGGGGTGCGTTTAGGTAGGTGAACCTAGGTACGTTGATTGCAGCAGCAGAAACATGTATCTGCTGCGAGAACAACCTTTTTTCCCCCACTTTTTGAATGGCTTCTTGTTTTTGCTATGAAAATGGCCGCCCCTGCTTCGTCAGTACTTTTTAAACTTGCCACGGCCAGAAAAGATACTTCTGTTTAAAATCAGAGAAACGATCCACTAAAAAGCTTCAAATGAAAGATATCTATTTCACTGGGTTGGACTGGCCAACAAGCGTGGCTTGCTGAAATGTGGTCGAGACACTCAGATACAGTTCATGCTACTGATACCCCTTGCTCTCCCTTCAAAATTAGCCCAGATGAATGGGGCCTTTTGTAGTGAGGAAAGAAACGGGCAGAAATCACAATAATCTCTTTCTAGCCAGGCCTCTGTAGCGCAGGGTGAGTCAACGGCTCTGCCCGGTGCTGGAGAAGAAGGAAAACAGCAATTTCTCAGCGGTTTCCTTGGCATGTTGGAAACTGAAGGCGATCTTCTCGCATGCAGCTCATTGCACCTCGGGCCGGTCGCTCCCGTTGACTCCGTTCCAGCCATTCAAGAACCACGGGGCTGTGGACCGTGAATTGCATCCTTCAGAGCCCAGCTCCATGGCTGGGCAGGTTTGTCCCAGCCCAGCACCCTGGTACCCCTCGAGTGGTGGGTGGTGGCAAGCATCTTCTGGCTTTGGAGCATGGTGGCTTTCGAATTTTTGTGCATGCTTCCCGGGCCAAAGCCTTTGCTCTCGGTGAGAAGTTATACTTCTTTCCTGTTATTCTAAAACTAAGTACTTTGCACATTTGGGAAGTATTATTAAGTAATAGTCTGAGTGACGGTCTGTGGTCGGAGTTAATTTCTTCCAGTTCTCAAAGTGTCTAATTACACTTTCTTCAACGCTAACTGTACAGATTGTTTCAAATGTGCAAAGACCTCTTGTTTAAATTTAAAAAAAAAAAAAAAAAAAAAAAACAAGAAAGAAAACCCTTAGTTCATCCCTCTGCAGTGAAGGTCTGGGACTAGAGGCACAACCCAAATGTCTTCTGACTTCAGCACTGTTCGTGGTTCTGTACATCTTCCCCCAAGTACCCTTGAAAGAATAAAAATGAACGGGCCGGATGCTACCTAGGGAAAATCCAGATCATCCCTTTTATAAAGTTCCAGTATACCCCGGCTTAAAGCTAGGTCTTGTCTTTTACGTAGACCCATGTCACCTAAAGACAGGTAGGCAAACATAGGCAATCCCATTTTAAGAAGCTGAGCCCCACTTTGCTTGTAATCCCCGTGGTGAGGACACTGTGACTGGCTGCCTGTTCCTAGTCCAGGGAAGTGGCATTGGAAAGGGCTTCAGGTTGATGTGCTTCACCCCAGAGCTGGGGCAGGGTGGGAGAACATACATAGGATCTCTGGCACGTTGGCTGAAAACAGCCATTTGATAAGCCCCCATAATCTGGTTGCGTTTAGAGATCGTTTGAGCCTTCCTTTAATGGTTGATGGAAGAACAACACAGCTTTCACACGGAGACATCTCTCAGAAGAAGGAGAAACTATTTGGAGGCACATTTCTACCTCTTTGCTGTGGCCAGTTTAGAAAAACAAATGTGTCCTGCTGATGGTTTTTCCAATTACAGTTTAAAATGCATTAGGTGGATGGCAGGGGTGAGACGAGAGGGGCAGAGCCACCAGTGGGGCTGGGAGAAAAGCCAGCGGGGCACATCACCCTTCGGTGCCCAGGGGACAAGCTCCAGGAAGGCGCCAACAGCTTGGCTGTGCTCACAACGGCTGCTGACCATCACGTCAGCCTTTGTTCAGGCTGATCACAAGTGTTTTGGTGGTCCTTGGCTTTGGCCAAGGATAGGGTTTCATGGTTATCAGTTCTTTTTCCCATTGTCAGACCATGGAGGGGAAAAATAACATGGAGAATTGGGAAGAGTGGGTAAGATGGGCACCCGGCTCACGGCAGTGCTCGGGGATTTCTTTTGCGCGGGTGGTTTCATGAGATAGCCCGGGCTGTTGCTGCTGATTTGGTCGCTGTGTTCACTGACTTCTCTGAGGGATGGACACGTCCAGGTTGAATGGTGGCCTACAGGACTAGACGTGGTATCCTTTGAGACTGGGCGAGCTCACATTGTGATTTATTTTTCTTTCCTGGGGTTTGTGACTGAATCAGACGGGAGAGAGGAAGTGAAGGTTTGTTCTTTCTAAAGATTTATTTCGTTACATCTGCAACAAGTCAAGAAGAGAACAGGGTAGAAAGGCTTTTGGTTTTGGGCCTGGAACAAAGCTCAGTACTTGAGATAAACAAATGGGGGGAAAGGAATTATCAAAGAAAGCGCTGGCCACAGACTTTGTTATGAGCTTTACTGTAACAAGCTGAGAAACTTTGGTAACTTAAACCTAACCGAAAGGGGACTGGACTTGCAGGGTAAAAGGAAAAGCAGATGATTGAGGTACCTCGAGAAAGAAAATGTTCTGTCTGTCTGCCTGTCTATCCAGCTCTCCTACATTGCTCTTAGAATTGGAGAGACTTGACATGGAAAATATCCCAAGCTTTGGATTAGAGGACCCAGCAGATTTCTCAGGTGTGTGAGTCGCCCTGCTGTTCATTGACTTTGATAGCCATGAACAAGCTCTGTTGACTCATCCATCAAACGAAGTAGTGGTGCTCTCTTAGTTTTTACAACAAGCAGCGAGATACCCAAGTGCAAGACAACACGTGGGTACTGGTGCGGCCAAGTGTTGCACACCAGTGTGCTCTACCCACCAAGGTGCGATGTGTGCTTGTACGCACAGCCAGAAGCTGCGTCTACACACAAGACTTCCCCCTGAGTTGGCTGCAAAATTTTCAGGTGTTCTATAGCAAGTAATTTTCAGAAAACCTTGCAGAACAACGACAACACCTTGTCCAAGTTTCCACTTTGGTAAGCAGGTGTTAATAATTCCTACCTAGCGCTCAGGCCAGTGTAGAAGCTGACTTTGAATCATAGGATCATAGAATCATTTTGGTTGGAAAAGACCTTTAAGATCATCAAGTCCAACCGTTACCCTAACCCTGCCATCCCACCACTAAACCCTGTCCCCAATTACTTCAGGTAGGTCAGCAGGGATGGCAAAAAATAACAAAAGATCTGAGAGATACAGCGTTTGTTAAAAGAGCAGCATTTATTTCTCTGTGGGGAAAAAAAAAGGGGGGGAGAAATGATGAAACCTTCATTTCCACAGTGTTAAATTAACAACAGCAAAAACCACTCAAAAGAATAAACTGCATGTTAAGTAAATTTAAAAAGAATTACTAGAAAATGAATGCCAGCTTGCTTTTCTAGGGTTTGCAAATTCTGAGTCACCAAAATCCCTTGTAGCACCTCCTAAAAAGCTTAGAGGAGCATGCCGGTCACAGCTACCCTCCACATCTCCTTAGGATCCCAGCGTCCCTCTTAGGAGGTCAGCGCCTCGGGCTCTCAGCAGGAGAGATAACCCCTCCAGAAGGCAGCTCATCCCACCGCAGGTCTGACAACATTCACCAGTTACCTGTGCTGAGTGCTCCTTATCTGACTGATACCCTATCAGCCCCATGGAGGGCAAGGCTGGCGAGATAGCAAAGTGGCAAAATTAGCAGTAATTAGCCTAGTGAGAAACCCATTCTGCAGTGGTTCCCGGGATGGAGCAGGTCCATGTCTCCTGGTCCCTCCAGAGAAGCTGGTGGGGTTGAGTGGCCATTGGCCCGGTATCCAGGATGGGGTTTGTGCTACTGGTTCCCTTTTATCGCACTGGTGCAGAGGTAGGCCACCCTGTGGCATTGTAGAGCCATTGGTCTTACTAAAACTGGCCAGGCTGATCTTACACGTGATGGTCCATGGCCATAAAGTGCTTTGCTAGGACCTGCTGCTCCTCACTGGCCTGCCTGAGATGAGGAAATCTCAGTCTGGTAGGAAATTTGGAGAAGTGGAAAATGGGAGTGCCTCTAGTACAGTGATACCGTGAAATTTCTAAAGCAACAAAGCCCTTGAGATGACCCAGTCATGAGTGCATCCTGTAGAAAAAGAGAGGAAAACCTCAGTAAAGATGAGGTTTGGGTTATTTCGTGCACGTGGATTGATTTGCACGGCAGCCTATCTCTGCTGCCCGCAGCTGCAGAGGGTTGCCCCAATTACTTGCTCCAAAAGTTGACTTCGCCTACGCTTTTGAACCTTGAGGTGAGGGTTGCCCTGTCTCCAACCCACAGCTCAGTCCTGCAGCGTGGTTGGGGATGTTCTCCCTCCTCTTGCACGGCTCGTGCATAGTTAAGCCCCTCTGCATGACATCGCCAAATGAACTGTTGGTTGTTGGGGTCAAGGGTTGGCTGTGACAGTCGTTGGTGTTGCTGGCCAGAAACCTGTAAAGCAGAAGGGAAATGGTTTTGGTGGCAGAACTACAAATACTCAATAAAGCGCAGCTTGTTTCAGTGCTTTTTTATGTGGTTCTGTGCTGACTTTTCGTCCCCTAATTCACAGCAGAAGTGAAACAGAGTGTAGTAGAGATTGAGCATGAATCCTTTGCGCTTGGTTAATGGGAACAATTACAGAAGTTTCTTCTTTTTCTTTTGCCAAGCTGTGATATGAAATCATTTGCTGGGTTCCTGTTTCCACGGAAACAATTAGTTTCATACCATTTTTATATTACACATCAATGAAGTGATTAACTAAATGAAGGCCAACACTTCATAAATGTATTGTCTCACGCAATAATCAAGTAGCTACCAAGTACCACAGCTAAACGCACTTAAAATGCGATGAAACCAGCTCCATAAACCACTTACAAGTGCGGGAGTATTTATTGATCTGATATGGCACATCAGTTACGAGCCAAAAATACCAAAAATATCAAACGTGGCTGTTTAGATGTTGCGGCGCTTGCTGGCTTTTGAGTAAAGCCCCGCTTTTCTCAAAGGGTCTGGTCGCCTTGAGCCATCTCCAGGAAAGGGCTTAGGGACCTGTCATGTGATGCAGATGGACTTCAGCTGCCGACGATGCCGAGAGCTGCCCGTCAGCCCGTCCGTCCCGCAGGCGAAGGCAACCCAAGGGCAGATGACTTGCAGGACCCCCTCGCCTTGTGGGTACTTGTGGGTACTGTGCTCGGAGGGACGTGCCTGGTCCCCGGCCTTTCTCCAAGGACTCTCTACATATTTTCTCCTTAAAACAAAATATACAAAGAGTCCACCCGGCGTGGAGTGGAATTCAGGACTCTGCCCGCTCCCTCCCGAGCACATCTGGGAGCCTTTCCCTCGCAGAGCTGAGCAGCTGCACGGCAGAAAGGGGGGGGGGGGAAGGGGGGAGGGAG
>NW_009260945.1:4454251-4461511 GCF_000687185.1 Egretta garzetta | reverse complement strand
GGCCCCAAGGCTCTTCAGTGGGACAGGGGACAGAATCGCAGGGAGGTGCAGCCTGAGCTGGGTGACAGGCAGGGATGGCTTCCCAGACTTCAGGCTTAGTAATTTGGTTCTGAAAATGAGCCACTCACTTAGAAGGCTCTGTAGGAGTTGGGATAGCTTATTTTAATGAGTAGTTAGGGAAGAATTTGCCATGCAACCCTCTCTGTTGGACAGTGAATGCTTATTTCGCTGGCCAACAGATTGGCGTCTTCATCTCCCTTGTTGAGACCAGCCCTTAAAGAGAAGGAAATGACGGTTTCCCCGTCATCCAGGAAGGATTTATACACAGATGGTTGTGCAAAAAAATAATAACCCATTTTCAGTTTAGCAACTTAAGAAACCCCAGAATTTTACTTGGTGCATTCTCTTTTTCCCCTTCTCTCTGTCCGTATTGAAATATCTTCTGGGAAAGTGGTGTGATGCACACAGAAACAGTCTTTCCCTGTTCCTGGTGGGCAGTCAGGCCATGTTCAGTGACCCCTTTCACAGCTATTTCTTGGCTGAAGCCAGTCAGTTGGCCCTTCCAGACAAATGCAAGCAGAAATTTCACAGAAAAACTTCACAGGAAATAATTTTTTTACCTGATCCCTAAGGACACCATTTCCACGCAGGGGGAAATGGTTCATCGATGTGTACAAAATGGCCCAAGGGCGTTTTCTGTAATCCTTTCTGCTGATGAGCTAGCAGGTGGTGCAGCACCACTGCACAACACGAAAAGAAATGTTCTGTGGTGGATGAAAACAATGCACCGAGCTATCTCCACCCAACTGAGATGGGCACCCGTCTACTTCCATCTGACAGAGCTATGTCTCCCCTTCTCCTATGTGTCCCCATGCCAGATGGCATTTCTGCTTGTTTATAGTTCCCTTTGGTTATACCAGAGCATCTCAGTTGCAGCTCATGCCGGAAGCATCCTCGCAGCCCTACAAAGGAACCAGGGATAAGATGATGCCTACCAGGGCTGATGCCTACCAGGGCTGATGCCTGCCAGGACTAGCTCCTGCCTTGGTCCCCTTGGCCCAAGTTGCATGACCAAGGACCAAGGGTGCAGAGCATGCATGGGCCACCATCATCCAGAAGACTTTGATGCTGGCACTGTGTCTGTGCCTCATGTGGGCTTGCATGCAAACAACGCAGATGGGCAGCAAATCTGGAGAGGAGAACAGGCTCAAGTCTGCACTTAATGGCCAGTGTAAACATCCCCCTCTTTGCAGAGTCAGCCTCAACTGTCTCTCTGCTATTCCCCACTCCCATTTTACCACCCAACCTCCTGACCTTGCAAAAATATGTCTCTGAAGAGTCAGAGCTCGGACCTGGAGCAGATACTGATGCCTGGGATCAGGGGTGGGTGGCCTGAGGGCTGGACAGTGCAACATTCCTGTACAGGGTCTCTGGTTGAGATAAGGCAGCCCCATGCTGTGATTTACTCCAAGGAAGCAGAGTTCAAGTGAATCCTGCATGTTCTCTGTCAGACAAGGCAGGAAAAATCCTTTAGAATAAAAACCTTTCGATCTGTCAGTAATGGTTTGCTTTAGGAAAACATCTAATTATATACAGCTAAAAGCACCACGCTGGTCTGGACCACAAGCCATCGCTCACAGCCTCCAAGCCCAAACGCACTGGAACGTAGCAGGGACTGAGCTCATTTATCTGCTTTAGTTAACCCTGGGCCAAATCCTACTGGTTTTGCAACCTTCTCCAGGTTGGGCTTCAGTAGCAAAGGTGGGGCAAAGAGCAGCAGTGCTTCCAAGTGAGAAGAGCCTGTGTGAAGTGCTTGAAGTCCCTGTTGAGGGTCCGGGGAGGGTCAAGACTTCAGAAATGAATTGATCTTCCCCACCAAGGTGAGCATACACCTACCTAAAGCCAGCAACTCCAAGTGCAGCTGCTTTGGGCCAGCTGGGAAGAGAGCAGCGAATGCTAAAACAGAAGAGTGGCCTCCATCCCTCAACACCCGCCCTGAAAGCTGGTATAAGTGGCCTTTCTCTCCTAAAACCACTCTGACACAGAGTCTAGAGAACAGACCTGCAGTGGGGCAGCAGCAGGTTCTCTCTCCTGCCAGAGAGGTTTGAACCTGCAATTGCCCCCATGCAATGTGGGGGCTTCTAGGTCCGGACAACAGGCAAACCGAGGTTTTAGGATTGCAGTTCTGGGCTGGAATGCCTTATAACCAGTCTTTTAAACTTTTTTTTTTTAAATCTCAAAATTACTGTATCTACAGTATTTGAAAAGTCACAACCCATCCACAAAACAGCTGGCTGGAAAGAGGGCATGAGTTCCCAACCCAAAGATAACACAGCCAGAGTCTGAATTCTCTCTCCAGGGGGAATTTCTTCAGGCAGCTCGGCGGGAGGATGGTGTATATGTCCCCACCAGCCCAGCCTGCTGTTTCCCTCACCTAATCCTTCACATTCCCACCACGCTGCACCCACTGAGCCAGCCCTGGGTCTGGGGAAAGCAGAGACCCAGCCACACCAGTGTGCAATCCCCCTGGCCAGTCTCCATGGAGGGAAGACTCTTCCAGTTCCATAGCACATCCCCACTGGACTGCAAATATAACCCTAAGGCTCACAGCTAAGAAAAAGTAAAAGCAATGCCACCGTTAATGCTCTGCCTCTACTCCCTCTACACCTGCAGTGCTGGTCCTTGGGATGCCTGGTCCAGATGCCACCAGCCCCAGTGAGAACTCAGAGCTACCAACCAGCCGCTTACACCAGATGCCACCAGATGCAACTTGTTCTTCCTTGCATCCCTCTGGCTTGGAGCCAGCCCATGGCTCAAGATCCTTGCCTAGGAAATGCATTTCCAGCACTGGTGGGTAATTGTTGAGAAATACGTTTGAATGAGAGAGGAGCCCAGATTAGTCTGAGTTATGACTCCACATCTAAGGTCACACTGAGAATGTGGTATCAAACCCAGGACTGAATTCTTTTAATATATAAAAAGCCTTCATCCAGCACAACAGATGACTTTGGAATTTGAGCACGCACTTCTTTTTTCCCATATATTTTCTTACGCAATTTCTTCTCCCTAGAAGAACACCAAGTTCTCTCCTTAGTTTTTTAAACAAACCAAAAGAGGTAATACTAATAATCTGGGCCACAGCCTGCGACAGTTGCTTTCGTTGCTTCAGCGTGGGACGACAAATGGTCTTAACCCTCTCTAAGGAAGCTCATTGAAACGAATCAGGTAACAAATAGAAAACATACAGTTTACGCGCCAGCATGCAACTAAGAAATCTTCCCTTGGTGAAACAATAGGGCCATTGTGTTCCCCATCCGAGCAGTCGGTAAACTCTACTAGTCCGGGGCTGTAATGAATTAAAGGCTTTTCTGCAGCAGCTACAAGTGCTGTTCGTTATGAAGAAAAGCGTGCTGTCTGGGCGTCTGCAGCACGCTAAATGCATGTGTTCGTGTTCCCAGCGTAGTCAAAGCTTGCAAAATAGTGGAGTGGAAGGTGATTACAGACCTGAGTGACTCAACTCTAAGCCGATTTCTCCCGTTTCATAGGATGTTGTTTCTCAATATCACGGTGGCAGGAACGCTCACAGCCCAAAGAGCTGCTGCTTTGATAGCAGAGCTTGAGAGCCTGGTTGGGTGGACACAAGGGCACCAACAGCTCCTCTGCTACCTGGACTATCAATATTTGTGGCTGTTGGACTCTGTCATCGGAGGCTTTCAAGGCTCTGCTAAACAAAGCCATGGATGACCCCATCTAGCACTGGTGATGGACCTGCTTTGAGCAGGAGGTTGGGCTGGCAGTAGAGGCAGGACAGTAGGTTACAGGAGGGGGTATCAAGGCACCAGAGTTGACCTTTCTGCCATCGAATCATTGAGTGGCTTTGGGCAAGGTACTAAATCTTTCCTTGACTATATTTCCAGCTCTGGTCAGTCAGCCTGGTCTATATTAGATGATACTCTCCTCTTTTGGCTAGAAGGGCAGGAGTAGAAGCTATCTAGTAATGGGGTATTTCCAGTGATGTCTACACCATTGCTGGAAAGCTATGGCTATCTGAACACCAGAAACGGTTAAAACTGATCTGTTAGCACTTCTGATATGCCTGTAGTGGCAATTAGGGCTTAGTGTGAGACAGAAGAGATCAAATCCCCGTGGTGGAAATTAGGAAGTGAAATGCCAAGAACAATAACAAGAACAATGTCATGAATTTCCTCCACCACAGCACCGAAGGAGTGTGAGAGGGAATATTTTGATGGGCCTAAGTAATTCAGAGCATTGGTTTCACTTAGGAAATTCCAACTAAACATGCTCGATGCTTGTGCTTTGATTTTAAATGTTAGTAATGGTTGGAGTTGCCATCAGGGGTGTGGGTCGTTGGAGTGGATCCTGGGCTCCCATCTTGCTGCTCTGTGGGCTCCAAACCAGTAAGCAGCTTAACAGAGCTGGGAAAAGGGAGGCAAGAGCTATGAGACAGGCTTTCTCCTGCCTCCCCTTTCCCAGAGCACACATACACCATGTGTCATGTTGAAACTGGATGCACCTGCTAGAGGAGCTGTGTGGGGGCCGACATTATACACCAGTTATAAATCCTTAGGCTATCAACAGCCTTTGGTAAACATTTGGACAATCCTTCCTACCTCTCGGTCATCCAAATATTTGCATCGTGCGGGGCTGCTAGCTGTTTCCTGACATGCTGCGTATCTAAGAATATCCTCGGATCGTAGGTCGGTTCCAGCGCACCGTGATGGATGGTCTTATTGGAAGAAATAAATGGCTTGGGGAGAAAGAAGAAAAAAAAAAAAATCTATCTGTCTCCTGATAATAAATCCAGGTCAGGATGGAGTGAAACAGCTTGCGGTCGTGTTTTTAGAGAGCTTTTAGGATCTGCTCCGAAGCACCCAAGGGTTAATGATGAACAGCCCTGAGCTCAATTAGTGGATATATTTCCCTGGGAGACTCGGACCACTTTGGAACAGGCTCTCGGAGAAATGGTTGAAGATGCTCCTGAAAGCTCTTCCTTCCTGCTGTTGGAAATAGCCTGAGCCAACTTTGGATCGAAGCGAGGAGCCTGCCGCACCGGAGCTGGGTTTAGCAGCTCTTCCTGCGGAGCAGAGCACCTCCCAGGTGATCCACGGGAGGAGCCCACCACAAGGAAAGGGCTTGTCGTCTGCGTGCCAGCCATTTAATGCAGCAGAGTTGCCTACCAGAAATAAAACTTAACTTTTTTTTTTTTTTTTTTTTTTTTTAAGGCAGAGAGAGGAAAGCAGCCTGGGCTCCGCTTTAGCGGTTAATAGGGTTGAGTAGTTAATTTGGTTTAGCAGTCAATAGTCTTAAACACAAAATCTGTGTTTTGTGATTAAGACTACTGGGTTAAATAATGATGTTAGGAAGATTAAGCCTTGCAACGCAGTAATTTCAGTCTTATGCTCAATACCCGGCTGGTACTTTATATACACTGTAATAAGCCAGTGGATTTTCTGGTAGCGTAGTAAAGAAAATAAGCAACCCTCAGCTTAACTGCAGGATAAAACTGCTTAGGGTACGATGTGGCTTTTCCACTACAGCTTCGGTTCGGACCTTTTGTTTTACTCTTCTCTCCCCTCTCAGTCAAACCACCAAACCCACGACAAATTGAAGCGGCGCGGCTCGCTGACGTGCGATAGTTGAGGCGGGGGGGGCCGTAAATGTGTTTTCTGATTGCGACGTGGGGCTAAGCCCGCGCAGAGAATTTTCTCACCCCCCGTTACCCGCCAGGTATTTTCCCTCTGCCACCCCCCAGTTTCTCCAGCATCTCCTCTCCCCCGCCCCGGTCATTGCTTCCTTTTGGGAAGCCCAAAGCTCCGACCCCGCTTTGGACAGACTAAACAACATCTGCAAAGTCGCCTCTCTCCCCTCCAGCCCTCCCGGGGGGAAAAGAGCCGGTCCCAGATGGACAGGAGAAAGCCGGTGTCACCGGGGAGGGCGAGCGGGGCTCCCGGGGGGTGCCGGGGAGCAGGGATGTGGCGGAAGCATAAAGCACCTGTTGGGAGGCTATTTAGGGATTAGCCAAGTGCTGACAGACAAATTGGCAAGATTAATAAGAGCAATCAAGGCTGTGTGGGCTCGAGTTGTGAGCTGACATTAATGTGACATCACTTTCATCTGCTTTTGCCTCACACCGCATAGCTGGTCTGCGGCATCATTAGGGCTTCTAGAGAGCAGCGCGGTCGGATGTGGGGGCTAGCGGAGCTGGGGGGGGGGCTGTGAGGGTGTACGTGTGTGTGTGCACACGCGCGTGTGTGTGTGTACACGTGTGTGTGCCGGGGTAGGGGACAGCCCTCTGTGCCCATCCTTGAACGGGTCCCCAAGCAGGGGCTGTCCCTGCATTGGGGTGGGCACCAGCGAGGCACTGTGAGTTTGGGGGGGGACCCCTAGGCCTCCTTGCCCCACTGCCCCCCACCCCAGGCACCTCTGCAGGGCCTACCTGGCTCTGACAGCACAGCCTTAATTTTGGTGACATTTTCTCCAAAGCCATTTACTGGGTTTGGTTTTGGGTTGGTTTTTTCCCCTGACAATCCCTCCTACAGAATCTCTTAATGTCACTGGGAAAAAACAATGTTTCCCCTCCCCTAAAAAAAGAAAGAAAAGGGAGGAAAAAAAAAAAAAAACAAACCATCATGGAATAAAGGCTAATTCCAGGTGTGAGGAGAGAACAAAGAAACCCCCTCTGCGGTCCGGTCTGCCCTGAGCCCTGCGCTGGGAATCTCCCTTTTCCACAGGGAGATGGCTTAACCCCCTAAAGATATTTTAAGGGAGAAAAAGCTGGTTTCAGAGCTCTCTTCTGCCCCCCAAACCCAGGGAGAAATCCCCCCTGCAGCTCTCATACAGCACAGCCATTGCGCAGGGAAAACTTGGGGTGGGGTTTTCTTATTTTCCCCTTTTTCCCCCTCGTTTTCTTGAATCCCTTCCCAGCGAAAGTTTCGCTCGCCCCAAATTTTGTTCGCATCCCCTTCCAATCGGTGCTCCGATTTTCTTTGTCAATGAGGAATCGTAACAGGAGTAAAACATCTGAACGTACAAATCCTCCAGGTCTGCCTGGCTCTGCCGGAGAGGCTCCTCCACCGAGAGCTTTTGCCCACAAAAGGAAAGTGTGGAAAAGGAGCGAGATGCCAAACGCCGCACGCGCGTTTGCTCGCAGAGAAAGCCGCTCGCTGGGACCCAAGGTGGATCCCTCCACGCTGGGAAATTATCTAGTGGGGGGGGGGGGAAGAAAAAAAAAAAAATCTG
>NW_009260945.1:4452841-4453571 GCF_000687185.1 Egretta garzetta | reverse complement strand
CTTCTCTATTTTTATTTTTATGTAAATTGATTCATTGATTCCTTCTTAGTTAGAATTTAAAAGGACTGTATGTGTATGTGTATATATATTTTTTTATTATTTTTATTAATTTTTAACCATCCTAAATGGGTAAACCACTGGGGTTTTGGAGTGGATTTCAGGCTCTGCCTAGCTCCCCCCCGGCAAGGACAAACTCCTGAGCAGGACCCATCCCCAGCGCGCCTGCGGTTCCCCCGTGCAACCGAGGTTTTGGGGGCCACGCACCCGTTTGCCACTGGGACACGGAAACCCCTCTGCGGGCTTGGGGGGGACTCGGGGAGGGCGAGTGGAGCCCCCCCTTCCCCTGCCCACCTCCAGGAGCCCAGGGCTCGTTGTCGTTGGGTTTTATGGCTAATTTTTGGAGATGCTTTTCCCAGCAGCCTTCCTCCATCCCTGCCTGCCGTGCTGGGAAACGCAGCCCCGAAACCGGGGGAAAGGAGCGGCGCGGGGCTCCCCAAAGATCCCAAATGTCTTCCTGCTAGAAATAATAAATTTGTTTTAAAAAAAATAAAATTCATATTTGCTCCCCCAAAACTGATTAGGTTTAAAGTACACAGCTTAGACCAATCCGGCAGCAACACCCCGGGCATTCAGTGGTCTGTTTGTAATCTCAGCCTTTTTCATTAACATAAACACTACTTCAACAAAAATATACACGGCCACCTACCAAGCCAGGGAAGTAAACGAGGAC
>NW_009260945.1:4450286-4452716 GCF_000687185.1 Egretta garzetta | reverse complement strand
GGCCGGGCCGGGAGGGGCCGGGGCCGGGCGGCTCTGCCCGCGGGAGCCTTCTCCTCCCGGCTCACCCCTCTTTGCCAGGGAAAAATTATGTTGTCTAGGTCGTACTATTGGTTTTGCAGGAAATTCATTTCCCTTTGCGCACTTGCTTTCTTGCCTGCTTTTGTTTTTTTAGAGAAAGCAATTTTGTGCTTTCTCTAATTTTCCCGTTTTATGCCTTTCTTTCTTTTTTCTTTCTCTTGTCTTTTGCTCTTTTCATCTTTCTCTTTTTCGCTTTTTCTTTTTCTCTTTTCGTCTTCCTTCCTTTCTCTTTCTTCCTTCCTTCCATTTTCTTTCCTTCTTTCTTTTCTTCTTCCTTTCTTTTCTGTCTTTTCTTTCTTTCTTTCCTTCTTTCTCTTTTTCTGTCTCTTCCTTTCTCGCTTTCTCCCTTTCTCTTTTTCTCTTCGTTTTTTCTCTCACCTTTTCTTTTTTTGCTTTCTTTCCTTCTTTCCAGCTTTTCCTCCTTCTATTTTTCTCCTTCTCTTAATTTCTTTCTTAATTTTTTTTCCCTCTTTTTAATCTCTCTGTTTCCCAGTTTCTCCGTTTCTCTCACCCTTTCTTCCTCACTCTCTCTTAATTCCTCTTAGTTTCTCTCTCTTTCGCTCTCTGTTTCTCTCCTTTTCATATTCTCTCTTTCGTCCTAGTTCTCGTTCTTTATCTCTTTTTCTTTCTCTCCTTTTTTTTTCTGACATTCTGTCTTGCTGTATGTAGCTCTCTATGTCGTTCTATCTGTTCTATCTTTCTCCTTCCTCACTCTCTTGTTCTCTCTCCTTCCCTCCCCTCCAGGTCAGTCTCTCCAAACCCATTTAGCTATTCCCAGTATGCGGAGGTTTTCCTCTGCTGGGGCTGCCCAGCCCCGGGGTTCCGCTCCAGCTCTGCTTTAAAACCCATCCCCGATGTAAAGAAAAAGACCTTCCCCGATGTGCCAGCGCAATTTGCACAACACCTCCGTGTCTGGGTCAACCTTAACCGGGAGGGTCCGGGTACCCCCCGTGGGTCGGACCCGTTCCCCCTTCTGCCCCGGGCACCGGCTGCTCCCCCGGCCCCGCGGGACCCCGCTTCCGTGGGGGAAACACGGCCGAGGGGGGAGAAAAGTCCTTGAGCCCGCCGTGCTATGAGGGAAGCCTTCAAATTCCAAAGGAGAAACGAATGATCCTGTAAGAAAAATGATTACGCCGCAGCCTAAGCCCTCGGGCGGCATCTTTCCCCGCAGGTAGCCCGCAAAATCCGCCGGAGAAAGGGATTTGCCTCCGCAGCCCTGGGGGCCGGGCGGGAGCTCCCCCGTTCACCGATTTTAAGGGCGCAAAATGATTTTGCGGATTTGAAGAAGTGGAAATTTAAGGGAGATGAAGAGCGCAGAGCGGAGGGTGCGCTGCAAAACGCCCTGGGGGGGTTTTAGAATTCACCGAGCGATCCCGAAAACAGGAAAAGCAAAACCATTTCTGGGTTCGTTATCGGAATTTTTAGTGAGTTCTGCGCCGATTTTGTTGGGTTTTCTTTTTTTACAGATTTATTGCCCTTTCCTCTCCGGCTTTCACACATGCACGTCCTCTTTCCCCTCCAAAAAAACCCCAGGTGCGCAGCGGGAGGATGGATGTCCCCGTTCCCACTATCAGCCCGATTCTCACAAAAAAAAAAAAACCCAAAGGCTTTGCTGCAGAAATCGGTTAACTTCGGGGCATAATAACCAGTGCTGCGAAAGCCTTCCCACCTTGGCTCGGGCATTTCACGTTCCCACTGAGCAGCTTTCCCGGGAATGCCACCCTTCCCAGCAAAACTTTTTTAAAGTCGTCCCCCCCCCAAAAAAAAAAAAAAATCGCTTATAATATTTTAGCTAGGTCGTGAGAAAGGGATCGTTTTACGAGGGCCTCTTCCGGTTTTTCTAAGGAGGTGGGAAAGGTGATTAACGGATTTGGGGGAGTCTTTTAACTCTCTGCACTGGTAACTGCAAAGCAAAGGGGGTCACGAATTTGCAGCACCCCGTAGTGCGGCTCCAGAGCCCGCTGGTGCACTACAGAGGGGCCAGGCTCCCCTAATTAAGCGATGCCTCGTTAGTGGGGAGTTTACTCATTAAAAATAATAATAACGATGGAAAAGAATGGGGTTTTTTTTTGCGGGGAGAACTTCCGAGGAAAGCCATCCCCCGGTCTCTGCGAAGAGGGGGAGCAGGGAGAGGGGAACACAGTTAATTACAGCGGGGATTTTTCACGTTGTGAACAGGAGTGTCGACACCCCCCCGCTTTTGGGTTGGGGGAAGGAGGAGGAACGGAGTTTAGATGCAGGATTTATTATAGAAAAAAAGGTTTTAAAATCCCCAGCGACAACCCCGCATGTTGCCCTGGGACACTGGAGGTTGCGGGCTGCCCTCGGTCCGGGCGGTGGGGGCTCCCCGGG
>NW_009260945.1:4449198-4449613 GCF_000687185.1 Egretta garzetta | reverse complement strand
CCCAGTCCCCGCCGGGGTTTTCCTCTCAGGGGGCCCAAGGACCCGGGGTACCCCTCCGCAGCTACCCCCGAGGGGCAGCACGGGGAGGTCGGACCTGGTTTATTTTCAGCACCTCTCCATATTTAAGCGCGGACGAAGCCGCCAGGCTGGTTACGATTTAGCCCGACAATACACCGTCCCCGCGGCTTTTAGTACCCGTGCAAGAAAATAACGGTTTCCCCCTTGATTTTGGCAATTCCGTTTTAACTTCTCCGTGCAGACGGATTTTGTCTGATGCCCCGAAACGGAGCCGTCGAGGGGAACAGGGGCCCCCGCCTGCCCCACGCTAAAAATGCCCCTCTCCGAAGCACCGGCGCATCGGTGCGATTTCCACGGGGTTTCGGGTTGAAGTTGGGAAGAAAACAACGAAAAAAGC
>NW_009260945.1:4448443-4449124 GCF_000687185.1 Egretta garzetta | reverse complement strand
CCCATTTTCCCTCTACCCCGCCGCAGTTTGGGGCTAGAAAAGCTGGAAATGGCTTCTCGTTTTGCCTGCGTGCCACACCGCTCTGCCAAGGGTCCCGGTTGGTTTGGGGGCATCTCCCTCATTAGAGGAGCCCCCCCCCCAAAGGGAATAAAACTTGTCCGAGAAAGTATGGATGGCTCAGCAATGCCAGCCTGGATTTACACCTGGATTTACACTTTGGGCCGCCTTTAAGGGCTGGGGGATGGCCGGGAGCATCACCCGCCGGGTCCCAGCTCCGCTCCGGCTCAGCCCCGCTTTTTCTTTCGGTACCCAGGTCCTCGGGTCTGAATCCCAGCCATCCAAAAAGCATCCCTCCGGGAAAGTATTCTAGCTATCCGTCCCAGAGCAGGGATATAAATACCCGGAGATATTTTGAAGATCTCTGTGGGAAGCGATCGTGTCTCTGGTAGCGGCTCGGAGCTTATTATCGCTGGGACCGATTTGTATTGCGGGGACTGGGTCCTGCCAGAAAACTCCTAAAAAATCCTGCGCTGAAGAAGGCTGCAAATTCCTGTGCTGCAATATTTCATCGAAGGACGTAATGGAAAATATGGGCTTTGGGAGGGGTGGGGGGGACGGGGGACAGTCTCGGGACAGGCAGAGAGACAAAGTGTGGGGGGGAAAAAGTGTAATTTTTTTTTT
>NW_009260945.1:4446588-4447155 GCF_000687185.1 Egretta garzetta | reverse complement strand
CCCCTCCGAGGCCGCCCGGCCCCGCACACCGTCACCCCCCTCGCACATCGGCACGACACCGGCCCGGCTTTTCCTCCCCAAAACTCTCCTTTCCCCAATTCACGGGCTCGGTTTAAACCCCTCCAACGTTTCTGCTATTCCCGCGGCGAGGCCTATAAAACCCGGAGCGATATATTCCCGTTTTTAACGTTTGCTGGCTACAATAAATACATCGGAAACCAAATCTTCTCACTCCGAAAAGATAGTGAGAGAGGGAAAAAGGCCACTCGTGACGGGACGGGTTTTCTTTGAAGGGGAATGGATGGATTTCCACGGAGAGGGTTGATTTTGGCTAGGTTTTTTTGCTTGGGGATATTTTCTTTCCCAGTGGAAACGCTGCCGGTGGCGAGGGTTTTGAACGTGGGTTTTACACACGAACTCTTTGTGCCGTGTTTCGAGCTCCATCCCCGGGTGTTTTAGGAGCAGGTCGGGGGAATTTAGTCGCAGAGGGACGTAAAGCCAAAAAAACCACGCTTTTCGCGGCCCGAGGCGGGAGCATTCGATGCGGAGCAAAGCTCAGGCTCAGCG
>NW_009260945.1:4444990-4445432 GCF_000687185.1 Egretta garzetta | reverse complement strand
AGGAGGAGGGGGTGTCTCTGACCCCCTTCCTTTCTATTCTCCTTCCCCCCACCCCGCGTGTGTGCCCGCGGCATCCGCCGGAGCTGAGCATCAGGCTCCTGGCATTCAACCGCAAACCTTCAGCACAGATTTTTATACATTTTGCCCCCTCCAAAAAAAACCCCCAAACAAACCCAAAAACCAATAAACCATTCCACCCTCATTCCTAAGGCAGCCTCGGAGCAGGCAAGGGGTCCGAAGCCCGTTCCCATCCCCGGCCCGGCGGCGGAGGCAGAAAAGGGCATTTCGAGAGGCAGCAGGAGTTTTCGCCGATTTCTTTTTATTAAAGCACCCCCGAGCCCGTGTTTACATTGCGCAGTATAAACATCCTGCCCGGGCCCGCCGAGCTTAAAAGAGCGCACGAAGAGGGGGCTCGAAGTGGGCGAAGCTCCGCGCAGCGCGG
>NW_009260945.1:4443781-4444201 GCF_000687185.1 Egretta garzetta | reverse complement strand
AGCCGCCTTATTCCTACATCGCCCTCATCGTCATGGCCATCCAGAGCTCGCCCTCCAAACGCCTGACCCTCAGCGAGATCTACCAGTTCTTGCAGAGCCGCTTCCCTTTCTTCCGCGGCTCCTACCAGGGCTGGAAAAACTCGGTGCGCCACAACCTCTCGCTCAACGAGTGCTTCATCAAGCTGCCCAAGGGGCTGGGACGCCCGGGCAAGGGCCACTACTGGACCATCGACCCGGCCAGCGAGTTCATGTTCGAGGAGGGCTCGTTTCGCCGCCGGCCCCGCGGTTTCAGGAGGAAATGCCAGGCGCTGAAGCCCATGTATAGCATGATGAACGGGCTCAGCTTCAACCATCTCCCCGAGAGCTACGGCTTCCAGGGCTCGGCCGGCGGGCTCTCCTGCCCCCCCAACGCCTCTCCCT
>NW_009260945.1:4440179-4440771 GCF_000687185.1 Egretta garzetta | reverse complement strand
ACCCCGCGGGCAAAAATCTCTCAGAGGGATTTTTTTGGTTTTTTTTTTTACCTATTAGTATTTTTTTTTTGCCTGCATAAAGACTGCAGGACGAGACCCTATGCAGAGAGAATAAGGCACTTTGAAAAGAGACAGCCATGCTCATTCTGTTATTTATTCTACATTTTTTTTTGTTGTTGTTGCTAATAATCGAGACACGAGTAGTCTCAGTTGATCAGTATTAAATCGGTAAATCTCTGTTGGCAATATTTGCCATATAGATTTTTTTTTTTTTTTTAGTTAACCTTTGTAAATTTTAAACCGATCATGGTCTCTGTGTAAAGACAATCCTCCATATGTTTTTATAGAAATATATATATAATGAAGGATTATTCCCCTCCCTCTCCCCCTCTCTATTTTTTTTTCGCCCTGATTTTGTCCAGTTCGGTGACACCTATTTTAATTCTTTCTGCACTGTATAAAATTGTAATTATGTGGGGTTGGTTTTTTTTTTTTCGCCCTGCCCTTTTGTGTACGTTTTGTCCCTAAAGAAAAAAAAAAAATCGAACCGAAATAAAAAATGTATGGGATTTGTACATGGGCTTACCGATTG
>NW_009260945.1:4435485-4440082 GCF_000687185.1 Egretta garzetta | reverse complement strand
AAAAGCCGCGGGACCCCCGCCCCGGCCGCTGCAAACCTTCGTGCGTTTGATGCCATCATTTCCCATCTTGGTGCAGATTCGAAAGGGCCTTTTTGGGGGTTTGGCTGCGGCTTCTGAGGGGTCCCGCGTTCCCTTTCGCTGCGTGGAAATATTTAAAATGAGGATGATGAAAGGAGAAGGGAGGAAAAGCGGGACGATTTTTATTTTTTATTTTTTATTCTTATTAATTATATTTTTTTTCCCCCCAGGAGAAAGCGAAAGGCCGTGTTTGACAGCTCTTTGCGTCTTGCTCGGCTCTTTTCCCTTCCTCCTCCCCGGGAGGGACACGGGCATTTTTCGGGCAGCCCGAGCCGCGCATCCCCGCGGAGCAGCCCGGGGCTCAACCCCGGCTCCGCGGAACCTCCGCAGATGCGCCCAGGAGCTCACTAAAGCTGCCCCCGGGTTTTAACCCGCGTGAAAAAAAAATAAAATAATAATTCCTAGTAAACCCCAAGCAGATAAACTCCTGCACCATCACCATCCTGCGCTGGGCAGCGATAAATCCGCAGCGAGGGGAGAGCAGGCAGCAGGGACACAAGCCCGGTTCATCTGAAAAATAGGTCGTGTCCTGTGAAATTTGGGTTTATTTGGTCTAATTAAGGATACTGCCACGTGCACGAAATTTTGCTTCAATCCGTGGGCCGATATATCTATACCTACACTCATACTATGAATATACATGCACATAAAAAATAGATGCATGCGAATTAATCTGATTTTTGGCTGTGTATTTCTGTCTTTATACAAGGGAAATTAGGTTACTGCACACTAATTAGCCCAGCTGTGTGTAATCAGCTTAATTAAAAGCAAAGTTAGCTGGTAACAACACCACCAACAAATCTAATTATTCTTTTAATTAAGGCAGGTGGGAAAGGCTTTATCAGAGCTGGTGGAGGCCTTTCTTAGAGTGGGGTTTTTTGGGGGGTGTTTTGGGGTTTTTTTTTGGGGGTGGGTTTTTTTGGTTTTGTTTTTTATTTTGAGAGTAGGTCTGTTTAAGCCAGCGGCAATCGACCTGTGGTATTTATTGGGGTTTCCCTCGTTTTATGCCTTTGTGGGTTGATCCTTCCCTCCATCGCCTGCGCTGCCTGTTGGAGGTGAGCCGTGTCGTTGCCATCCTTTTTCTAGACAAGCCGAAGATGGAGGTTTTTGCTCCTGAAGCACATATCTGCGCTAGGCGTGGCTGAGATAAAGGCCCAGGGTTAGGAGTTCAGTCTCTGCCAAGTGGTTCTGCCTTCCCTGAAATCTCACGGTCGCTCCCAAGGTTCGTTTTCATCCTTCAGGTTAATTTTGGGCTCATTTGCCTGCAGTACCGATGCCTTCACAGCTTGGCCTCCAGCCGGGCTGGAAAGCATAGGCACCTTGCAAGCCTCAGGGCCAGCTTGAAGGGGTTTGATATCTGGTCCTCGATGAAGGTTTACACGATTCATTTTTCTCCCTCCCATCGGTTTCCAAACCTGGAAAAACAGAACCACCGCATACCGTGGACGCCACATATTCCTCAAGCCAGTGAGCGCAGTCTAAACAGACAGCTCTCCATCTCAGACACCTCCACCAGGGAGGAGAGGATGAAACCCCACAGGGTTCCCCCACCAGCCCTTATTCTGCACCAGGCAAACCTGATTTTTCCCTGCATGTATTGTCCCAAGGGATGGCAAAACCCCTGGCTGCTGTCACAAGCGGTCGCTTTGTCCAAGCTCCGCTTCTACGTTTGCGGGCCCTGGTGGGAGGCGAGGAGGACGAAGCTTGCTCAGGAGTGCTGCTGGAGCCCGGTAAGAGGAGATGGGACTTAGGCTTGCTCAGCAATGCGGTGTTTGCTCACGTAAAGGCCCAGATCTGGCCCGTGGTCGGCTGCCGTGGCTCAGCTCAGGATCAGCGATCTGCTCGCTGCTCCCCGCCGCCCAGTTCCCGAGCTGTCGGTGATGCATCAGCACAGTTTGCCTTGGGTTTTTTTGGCATTTCTGTTATAGGAAAGAGCTGCTCGTTGCAGAGGCCCAAGGATTTTCTACGGGGCTGAATTTTGGAGCATGATGAGAAACATGGCCGGGTGTCTCTGCCTAGGTTTTGGTGTCGGGCGTACCCCTGGCCCAGGGGACCGGGGGGTCCCCAGGCATGCGGCACCCAGGGCCGTGCCCTGCCATAGGAAGGATGGGATGGCAAGGGGTGTCGGCAGCCCCCCCATTCCCCCTGCTCCTCGCCGGGTGCTTCCTCCCCTCCCTGCAGGGCCACCTCGGGGGTGCCGCCCGCCCCCCGGGTTTGCATCCCCAGGGGCGCTGCTGGGGGCCCGCGGTCCCGCGTGGGGACACAGCTGGAGCCGTTGGCGACAGCGCCACCTGGCGCCGGTGGACCGGCACAGCCTCGGCCCCGCTCCCCGCCCAGCCGCGATTTTCCCCAAATTAGGCTTAAAACCGGGCCGGTTCCGGCGGTTTCAGACCTTTTCTCCGCGGGGTGGGTGTTAAAGGTTTGCTTGTTTGGTTTTATTTATTTATTTTCCCCCTTCTGGCAGCCGGAGCTCTGAAGGGGAACGTCCCTTCATCGCGTCTCCAGGCTGGGCATCGCAAAGCTGGCGATGGAGCACGCCAGGAGAAATGCATTTACAGGAGGCTCCTGCTTCATGCCCAGGCGGGACTGGTGGGGATACTTGGCGTGGGAGAACGGAAAGGAGCCCATGGATACAGGCACTCGGCACACGATGCTCTCAGATGGGGTTGGTTATCCAGACCAGCAGAAAACTGGGCACCTTGGAGACTTAACTGGTGGGAATGGACGCCTTGAATGTCAAACAGGTATTGGGAAGGCCCGGGTTCTGAGTTTGGTACCAGCTTCTTAGCAAGTAAAAGCTCAGATCCATCAGAATAATTGGGTGCCTGATTTCCCCCTCAAACCTAAGAAGTTTGGGACCTGTGTACCTCAGGGGATCTGAGCCACAGTTCTTGTCGCTTTTGAAAAGGGGACTTTTTGTCAGTGAAATGCTTTTGGAAGACCTCACCTGAGCGTTTGCTCCCTTTCCATGCATATTTACCAGCCTAACTGCTGCCTGACACCAACCTCTGCAGGCAAAGAGACCGCTGGGGGTGCTCCCCTTCGCACATCCCTGCCAAGAAATCTCTGCCGGGGGGGGAGTCATCCGCAGGGACAAAATACCCGATGCAGGTGAGTGTGTGTCTGGCTAAAGGAGACCCCCCCCGATGAGCAGGAGATGCCCTAAGCGCTGGCAGCGGCTCCGCAGTTGTGAGCTGATGTTATTTGGAGAAACAATTATCAGATTGGCTCAACGAGCGAGGAAGGGCATGTGGCTCAGCTGGGTTTTTTTAAGGAACTTTCACTGCCAGTATTCATCTTGCCCAGTAAGAAGCTAAAATCAGAATATTACTAAGGAAAGACAACAGAAGGAATAAACCTTATTGTTATTGAGCTTCTGGGTTGGAGATCTATTCGCACAGGCTTATAAAAAGCTCTTTGAGACCAATTCCCATTACCACAGGTTGCTCTGATCTACCGAACTTTTGCTAAATGTTGCTAACCCAAACTTAAAATGAGCTAAACATTTGGTGAGGGAGATGCAGGTCCTTCAGAAGCATTCACTGGGGTGGGTTGCTGCGTCGTTAATGTGAATCTCCTCAGACACTTCTTGCAGGTCCACTGAGAGATCCCGAGAAGCCTGCAGGCCACTGGTAAGAGCAAATGACAATCCTAGAGATCAAAGCATCTCTGCTTAATTACGGAAAGAGCTGTGGGCACACTTCACTTCAGTACTTCTTACCCTGGTGTAGATACATGAGCCTGAACATAAGGCGTTTCTTTATTTAAAGCAACAGGACTTGAAAGACCCAGAATGGTACAGAAAGTGCAGTTCTGTGGCTCAGCTCAGCTTCGGGCTAATTACTGAAAAAATAAGCAAACACACCTGGGAAAGCAAGATGACAGGGCCTGGAAAGTTTTGCAGGGACTTACAGTACCGAGGGTTCACTTGGAGCAGAACTTGCTTCAGCAATTGTGTTCCTCCGTGGTGGTAAAGAAAAGCCACTGCAGACCAGCTACACCAGTAATCGCCTCCTTCCGAGAGATGGAAAGGCCATGCTTCGGAGTCTGAGCAGTGCAGGTGCCTGGAAACGCTCCGAAAACACGATATCCCTCTGGAAAAATGTACGTATTACTCTTGTCTGAACAATTATTCACTCAAAAATACTAAGGAGGGGCAGCAATGGAGATGCTAATGCCTAGAAATGTAGAAGCTTTTGCAGCATTTTGTGAATGTTTCCATTCTTTCCCTGCCCTTTTTTTTCTCCTCCCAGCTACAGTGTTTGCCTTAGTCCTTAGAAGAAAGAAAAGCAACCTGGTTCAGCTCCGTGTGTTCCCGCATGGGATGGGTGGACCGTAAGACACTTCTGTGACCTGCCAGACCCCCGGAGGAGGCAGGTTTGGGGAACAGTATTTTGGTTTCTCTCTCGTGTCTCGTCTCACAGGGCAGGAGAGCCGTGATTTGTCCCTGGACTGGAGAAAGGCTTGTGTGGGTGCCCCGGCTGGAAGGCTCTGCCGGAGCAGCAGGCCCCGCAGGCAC
>NW_009260945.1:4414946-4435461 GCF_000687185.1 Egretta garzetta | reverse complement strand
CGTGGCAGGGGCCGCGGTGCGCCAGCTCTGGCTTAGGAAGCAACGAGAGACCCATCCGGGACATCAGGTACCTGTCACACAGACAAGTCCAAAGGTGGGGTTTGGGTTTGGTTTTCTTTTCTTCTTTTTTTTTTCTTTGAGAGCTTTTGATGAGTTTCTAGTCTGTTCTCCCCAGTTGTTTTCCAAAGGGGTAGGAGTTACCGGCTGGATCTAGTCTATCAGGGAGCCATCTCCGCCTTCCTCATTTTCCCATCTGTAAAACGTGGGATGTTACTGGGGCCACCGTAAAGATGGACTAGATAGGTCCGTATCCTGAACTCATTTCTCCCAGTGACTTCAGTGGGATGCCCAGCCCAGAACAATGGCAGGATACACGACCCTAAACATTTCTGCAGCGCTTTGAAAGATGAAAAGCAGTGACTTTTATACCCATGTCAGTGTAGGGGCAGGACAACGGCTCATGATGTTTATAGCAGACATCACGGACATTACACATGAAAACATGGGAAATGGTGCCCTTTTCTTGTAGGGAGATAATCTTTAATAGATGGCAACGAGGAAATAAAAGCGTTCGTACACAACAGCCTGCCTCACGGAGGGGTATGTTTGCCCCAGGAACATGGCCACAGCCGCAGATGTTTCCTCCAGAGCCAGAACGGCTGCATGGGGCTGTTCCTTCTGAGGAACCGGAACGAGAGAAATCCCAGCACACGCTTTCCCTCCCCCTCCTCGCCCCTTGTTGCAGTTGTGGAGAAAAGCGCAGCCCCAGTGCTAGATTTTTCAATGGGAACATTCCCCTAAAATCCATCTTTTCCCCCTTTGGAGCAGTAGAAGACGATGAAATAAACAAACAAAGACATGACCATGACTTGAAGACAGTATTTAACCCTCCCTTTTCTGAGATATTTTATTGGTCTCCAAAGATAACAGGCCAAAGCCTCCGCCCTTAAAGATTGCTTTTGGGGAGGGGACCAGGGACCGATGTGCGTGAAGGTGCTGGATGACGACCTGGCTGTGCGACCCCAGGAGAAGGCTTTACTCTCTTCCCACCTTTAGGGATAACAGGCCAAAGCCTCCGCCCTTAAAGATTGCTTTTGGGGAGGGGACCAGGGACCGATGTGCGTGAAGGTGCTGGATGACGACCTGGCTGTGCGACCCCAGGAGAAGGCTTTTTTTTTTTTTTTCTCTTTTTTTCCTTTTTTCCCTCCATGGAAACGATCTGTGACTCTTGTCACTCAGAGAAGCCTACACAGCAACACGGCTTGTTTACTCGCTGTTGTCTTTGGTGGATTGAAGCTGTGTGGCCTTGTCCTCGTTCCAGGGAACGCATGGCCATAGCTGTCTGAAGGAAAACCCTAACGATTGTATAGTTTTCAGCGCTAAGTGGCAGTCAGCCACCTCGCTTTTATTGTTAGCGGATTACAATGTCGCCTCGCTGCTCTGCGCCACACACCACGCTGTGAGCAGCATCATTCAACAAAAGAAAATCCCCTCCAAAGCGACCACGTTCTCCAGCCTAATGGATCTGGTGGAGGCTCCGTTCATCCGATAGCGTTTTTCTCTTTGCGTCTCCCCCACAGGCGGGGATAGGGAGAGGGGCAGAATCCCTGTGGGAAGCTCCCGTCCACGATGTAAGCCCGAGGGTGGTCGCTGCTGGATCCCACACCCTCCCGAGAGCGGAGCTGGGTTTCCTCACCCCGACCAGCCTCCGGAGCTGTTCAGCGTCTTTCCCACTTGAACCCTCAAAAAGAGGGGCGTGCAACATAACAACATCTTAACTTGTTTGTGCCATGAAAGGAGCTGGAAAGAATGCACTGAACCACATGACAAGCGAGGACATCAGGCTGCGCAGAGAATAGAAAGACCTCATTTTTAATTACTTCTGAACAAAGTTGGCTCAGTAAAGCGTTTCCCATTGTACTGCTGAACTTTTCTTCTCATCGCACAGCAGTGAAATGCAGGCCCCTCTGCTGCTGCAAGTGAACGAAAATCAAGTCTGCGTTAGGGATCATTTCATTTCCTATTAAAAGCAGACTCTCCAGCTATCACCAGCGTTTCAGACTTTTCTGCAGCACCCAGGCGCTTCTTCGTCATTGTGGATGTTTTTATCGTGAGAGCCTGAAGAAGCAAGGACGTCCCGCTGTCCTTACGGAAAGAGGCTGGGGGTTAAGTGCCTAAAGACACCTTCTGCCCACCGTGCCAGGCACGAGTGGCCACAGAAAGGCCATTTTGGAGACCTGGCATCGAGGCCACTGAAGCCCTGGACTGGTGCTTCAGTCACAGCAGAAAAGGGGGTGCAAGGGCTGGCATCCACCGGAGATGAGGCACAACCATGTAGACGTAGCTGAGCTTAACCTACGTGCTATCAGCAGGGCTGCAACTACAACAGGTACAAAATGCTGAATTCTTGCTCCACTAAAGGTTCTCACCTTTAAAGCCTGTTAATTCAGGCTCTAAGTTCTTCAGGGCACCGACTTTATGGTTTGTCGGTAAAATATCTTGCATAGTCTTGGTCTGGGCCAAAGTAAAACATAAGCAGGCTTCAGTTCCTCAAGTTTCATCATGAGATCAGAGTCCAAGAATTCACTGAAATAATCGCATTTCAGAGTTTTGTGGATTTAGGGCAAAGTCAGAAGTGACTCATGTATAACCGAAGTCTTCCTGAGCATGCAGAGAGCCTGAAACAATAGATCTAAGAGATGCAGCCTGCCCCATTCACTTTTTCTTCAAAATCCACTGTTTCCTCAAGTAGGAACTTGGGCAGCCCACACGAAAAAAATCCACATCATACAGCTAAAGCCACCAGAAAGCCATGTAGGCGTGTGCCTTGGGCAGTCTTGCATTATTTCATTAAATAGCAATTTAGCATCTTGCACTGAAATGTTTTTCAGCTAAAGATGAGCAACTTCCCGAGCAGCAGCAAGGGCCCCGTCCTCGTCACCGCTCCCCTTCCTGGTACGTGATGCATTTCAGAAAGCACGAGCTATCCCCTCCTCCTCACGGGTAAGCTTCTGGAACAGCTTCGCTGCAAGTCACACTGCTTTTTTTGCAGAAGGTAAGTGCTCAAGCTCTTGTTTTTCCTGTGGGAATCCTCCAGCAACCCACAGGTGATTTCTGAGGGCTGCTGGTTTGCCTCCATGTAACCCCTCACTACAAAACCTCTGCAGCAGCTCTGAGCCCTGGCGAGCCTTCTGCAGCTTCGGGCTCTATTTCCAGCAGCTGCCCGTATTAATTTGTTCCCTGCAGGTTGTTGCTCTTGAAGCAGAGATGACAGAAATGAACTGGTACCTGCACTTCAGTTGCTACCGATTCTGCTGGTGCAGACGGGTTTGCAACAGGCTGCCAAACGCTGACCTGGAGCAGATGCTACCTTGAATTAAAAACACACTGTAATGACTTTAAGATGGCAAGGCCCAAGAGACCTCGCCGTTTATTAATAAACCTGGATCAAAAAATGACTGCGTAAGTTGGAAAAACATCATCATTATTTCAGTCCATTCAAAATGCTAATGAATAGTCCATTAGCTTAAGCTTCTAGTAATTATTTTTCTTCTCTGAGCCCAATTACACTTACATACCTCTGTCTAGTTACTGCCTTCGTAGTGTGGTTTGGCCTGTTAATTGCCTGTTGGGGCAGTAACAAGGTATTAGGTGGTAATGTGAAATGTAGTATTAGGTGGTAATGGGAAATGCCTCACAATACAGGATAGAAAAAAAGTGACAGGGTGGAAGAGAACTGGAGGGATCTGCCCACCTGGATACAGACCCAGCGCAGCTCAGCCTGTGGGTTACAGGCAGAACCACAGCTGCAAACAGAAAACCATCCAGATGTGTTCATCCAAACAAAACTGGCTGCTGACTGCGTGCAGTGCGGAGAGCAGGGCAAGCAAACATAACACAGATACATAGCACGTAACATGTAAGCGTATCTGCGCTGAAATTTCAGATGTTAAGAAAGGAATAAGGGAGAGGATGAAATTCCCACAAATTTGACCAGGGAAGGCTGGTTCAGTCTGTAATGCCACAGGGGAAGTTTGAGACGCTGGAAGTTTTCATTGGCAGAATAACTGCTTTTTAACTGCTAAGGTCACCTGGGCATCTTCACCAAAGCAAGCAGTATTGCCAGAGTAAAAAGAACAGCAAATGATCATGTTACTTCATTTGCCATCATTTGGAAGGAGAAGGCAGTGATGTGTAATTATTTTTTTGCTTTTCTTTCCTCTGCTTTCTAAGCTCATGATGTAATGAGGATGTTTAGGCAGTAACATAACCCCTGACTCTTACCCTTGAAGTGCACAACTACTGCATCAAGACGCAAGAGGACTCCACAGGGCTTATGTTTTAATTCAGACTAAGTGATACTGAAAATAATTTTGAGCTGGAGAAAAAGGGAGCATTTTAGAGCACGGCAATGTTTTATTTTTTTCTTTCAGAAACCTTTCCTTTGTTGGCCTGACAAGAAGTTGAAGCAACGCTTTCCTTGAGCCCTTCTGTACAGAGTACATGATGAGAACTTTTTATTTAATACTGTACGAAATGTCTGACCCTTGAGGCATAATAACGTGCTTAAAATACACTTAACAGTACCCTCTGGCTAAAAAAAGTTTCCAACTCGTACTTAAAAAAATATCCATTTAGATGCTTACTTTGACTACGTGCCCAGCATCAATGGCAAAAGTGCTTCTGTTTAGAAAGGATGGTTCAGCCAAAATTCAACTTGTTTTTCAGGAATAGGAAACCAAAGGGAAAAAAAAAAAATAAAGGTAATCAAAGCCATACCAAATAAATCCTCATTCTTCTTTACACCGTAAGCGAACACTCGTGTGTGTGCAAATCTTACTGTTCAAGCTAGAACTTGATGGCACGTCTGCAACGCAACGTCGCCAGTGCTGCTCTCCAACCCTCATCGCTGTCTGATGCTGTTGGGTGCAGGAGGACCACGCTGGTGGTGACGAAGGCCCAGCAGGAACAGGCTTTGTTACAATCTCCAGTAACTTTTCAAACAACTCCATACCAGAGTAGGCACCCACAAGTTTTGACTGTGGTCCATCTGCTTTTCATTTCCACTAGAATGATTAAAATGAATATCATTTCACGGAGGCAATGGAATCGCACCAAATTATAGGAGATGAGACAGTCAGGAAAAGCATCTATTTTATAATCATCTGCATCCATGAAAAAGGCACCTGAAGCGTTTTGGGGAAAAGCAGAGGAGAAAACTGGACTTTGCTTTCCTCTGCCAGACTGAAATCAGAAATATAAGGTTCACAAAGGGCTGAATTGACAAGATAGTTGAGAAAGGGGCTCCCACCTCTTCCACCTGATGTTAATAGCTATTACTAGAACTCGGTGGCTGAGCCAGTGTTTCCACAGTTGTTCTTCAAGAGCACAAAAAGGGCAATCTCTCCTCCCCAGCCATTTTTATGAAAAATATGCTGAAAACTCCCACCACACAAAAACCATTTTCTAGTAAAAAGAATGGTAACCCTTAAGACAGATTTTTCTGCAGCTGGCGTTTACCCTCACGAGTTACAGATCTGCAGGTAGCACCTTTAGACAACAGAACATAACCACCTCGCTACATGTGGCTCGCACACAGCTACCAAGGGGCAGGTTTTTAGCCTAGGCCTAACAATCGTACACACCAAACAACAAATCAACCCTCGGGCAGGGAAAAACAAACACACAGAGCGTGGGTGCTTTGTGGCTAAGCCTTCAGAGAAATGGCCCCTCCGTCACCTGTCTTGACAAATACACTTTGCATGTACAACTGCAGGAATGGGGCAGGCAAGTCAGCTGTGAGATGTACGCCTCATTTGTTGGAAAGTTGGCTTCACACTTTGTTGTTTAGCCTGCAGAAATCAGAGGATATACTAATATCCCTGAAAACTTAGGTTGGCTTCTCACAAAACAATGAAAACACGCCGATTTTCTTCCTCTATTCACGTTCGTTTCTGACTATTGATTTCTACTTGCCCTTTGTTTCTCTGATTCTTGGCCAGCTCAACTCGCAAAGTATTACCCCCGAGGCTCAAGCCTTTCAAAGAGGATACAGCACTCTCTGCGGTTGCTTTATCCTTGTAATCGAGAAAAGCCCTGTGCTGCACTCCTTGCCAATTCAGTCGTAAAGGAGTTGCACGGAATTCCCTTAAAGCACATTTCAGCTCGCTCACTCTTACGCTGGGAGGTATGTTCCCCACATACACAGTAGTAATCATGCCAGATCCCTCTAATCTGGGACTTAAAGAATCACTTTCAACATAATGCTGTCCTATTTGAGCCGAGCTCATTGCAGCCTGCGGTCTTGTATTTTCAGCCATCGCCTTCTCATTTAACGCTGCTGGTGTGTTGGCACTTGCCAAGTCTGAATGTTCATCTTGGAGGGTAACATCCTTGCCAGCCTGCTTCTCTCTGTATCGAAGACTCTTTAGGATGGGGATTTTTTCCAGCATCTCATAGCTGACCTAAAAAGGAGGAAGACAGATACAATTATGGGATTTCTTTCCTTCCAGAAAAAGGAGACGACCATCAGGACCCATTTGTGCCATAAAAAAAGAGGAACCTTATTATACTGCTACCACTCAGAGTGCCAGAGCATTCAAAATGTTGCTGAGTGCTGGCCCGGTACTGAAGCTGCTCCCTAAATACACGCTGCAGGACAAAAATAAACATTAGTTACTCTTTAAGCAAGCAGCACACTGTAGATCCAGCAGGAAAATCAAAACCAAACTCAGAACTGTTCGATTATGACATTTATTTATCAGGGTGCTTTCAGATCCGCATTCTCGTTGTTATCCCTTAATATTTGCTTTGACCAAGGGCCTGTGCTCCTGCTCTGGCAGAATCCCACATGCCTACAGTTCATCAGACCATCAGGCACTTCCATTCTGCAGACCTCCTCGAGCTCTTTTCCCCCAAAACAGGATATCCCGTAGGCTGGGTCGTACAATGGGGAGGGACGATGGTGTTAAGTTTGCAGCCGGGGAGCGTGCCTTGTAGCCGGGCTCCTATGAGTGTGGGCTCAGCTGGAGGCACGTTCGCTGGTCGTGGCACATCCCCACAGCCTCCCTTCTTGTCATCTGACCTCACACACCACCCGCAGCTACTCATCAGATCCCACACCAGTCCGCTGGGTTGGATCACGGAACGGAAGAGCACCCGGACACTATACTTCAAAACTGTGAAGCCTCCGTCCCTCCCTCTATCCCCAGTTCATAAGCAGCTTTTCTGGAAGGGCTCTTCCTCTCAACAGCTGAACCCTATCCATCTCAGGCATGAGATGCCCCGGGCTGCACTCAGTGACTGGCAGGAAACACAGTGGTTCCCTCGCTAATGTGGTCTAGCTCTTGGCTTGCAGACTGCAGTTGGAAGGAGGAATAATTCGTACTTGGCTGCTGGACAAGCAGAACATCCATCAACACAAGATCCAATTCTTAAATTTAGGGAGCAAAACAGAGCCTAGGGAAGCGATGCCTGAGCAGAGGCCCAAGCTAGTAGCCCACACAGTGCGAGCAAGCCACTCCAGCAGGGTACTGCACCCAAGCTTACGAGCCACTACTTCTCAGCAGGCGGTACTGGACTAGCACCAGCATGTCCTGGCCAGAATATGCCCGCAGATGTCCCAGCTCAGATCTCTCTCTCATCTCAGAGCCCCAATTCCTCGTTCTACAACTATAGACAGAGCGAGTTTGGATCTGGCTGCACCACATAAAGTCTAAAATTTACAGATCTCTAGGGGGAGCAGCCCAGCTCTGAAGGGACTCAAGTGAAATCGAAGACAGGGTGGGGGCAATGTTCAGTTTAGATAACAGGAAAGTCGGTCAACAGGAATCCCTTAAACATTCCCGGGGCTCCTCTTCTGAGGAGCAAACAAACAAGTTTTATTTCAGGCTGACACTAAACAAAAATACAATTAATGTAAAGCCTGTCTTAGCTCTGTCTTGTTAATGTAATATCAAACATCAGAAGAGGACTAACCAGTATGGGCAGAGGCCACCTCCGTTCTGCCACGCTGCAGACCCACAGCCAAGGTGTTTGGGATCAGGCCCTTTAAACAAGCAAACTTTATGACTGAGAACAATTTCTGACCAAATCTGGCCTGATCTGGCAGCCAGTACAGAGAGGCAAGGACTTCCTCTGGGGCTCTGGGAGCCTCCGCTCTCTGAAAGGTACATGCCATTTTCAGATTTTGAAGAGTTATTGCTCTGTGGCTTCTTGGACCGATTTGTTTTTCTCAGCCAAGAATTCAGACTGCTGCGTTTGACAGCAAACTCCCCTTTCCCTGGGCGATACAACATCAAACCAATGGCTGAAGCCATCTTACTTTGTTTTTACTGGCCAACAATTAGGAACATTTGTTGTCCTCTGTCAAATTTCTATGTGAAATGTAAGCCCTATGCTAATTAAACCAAACAGGAAAAACATTTTTCTATTCTCATGCAACTCATCACTCCTGAGCCCAAAGCACAACCTCAACCTATTACCGAGTGTACGTACAGTTCCTTTCACCCTGAAATTAAACTCAGTTCGCAAGACAGGGGCTGGGCGTTTAGTTAGAAAGATCAGTGCTACCAAGGGCAAACCCTCACCACTTTGTAGACTAAGGGAATCAAAGAGATGGGCATGGAGAGGATGATCTCTGGAATTCCCAGTCTTTCAAGGACAAACCGAGGAGAGGAGTTAGATAAGCCAAGGGCCAGCATACTCTAAGAGGCTTCAACTGGCCGGGCTTTGACATGGCCCCTCCTCTCACGGGAGTGCCCAGTAGTTTTTGGCATCTAACTGGAGCTCTTGGAGCTACCGTTTCAGGCTTCCTGCAAACTCAGGAAGATGTAGTTACAACAGCATATACATCTCCGTTAAGGGCTATGAACTAGTTGTCTACAAAAGCTGAAGCTCTGCTCATCAAACACCACCCCCACGAGGTGAATTTATTGTTACCTTAAATTCTGCCCTCTGTAGAGATGATGGCATTGGTGCAACAAAGGCAGTTGATCTGGCACTCAGATTTGTTTGTAATTGAAAACATTCTGTCAAAAGCCTACATTAGACAAGTTTTGACACTGTCAACTGACATCCTTCTGCCACAAGAGAGAGGCAGAGGATTTACCTTAAGGGCTGTTTTCCCTGGGGTCTAGAAGAATCTTTCAACTGGGCCAAAGCTTTCAACTCCTTCACTATTTTTTTCCCCACTTTTATGTCAAGGGAATGCAGAAACTCATTTAGGGATTTCAGAGTTTCAACAAACCAATTCACTACCTTTTTTGGGGTCCAGGGGGTGAGAGCCAAAAGGGCAAAGGGGGCAGTGGGTGGCAGAGGAGAGGAAAAAGCTTGCTCTGCTCTGTTGCAAAACAGCAAACAAAAGAACTCTGTGGTAGTACAATGTGTTGCTAATTACAATCACGCAAAAAGTTTCTTTTGTCTTGTGAGCTGTAGAGGATTGCAATGATTTATTTCCACGTGGAGAGAGGCCAAAGATATTCCTCCTCTCTTTCAAACAAGCTGCACGTTTCTTGGTCCTGTGCCGGCTGGTCACTCCTTCCTAGCCTTGCCTACTGCTTTAGGCTAAGCCAGGATGCAGGGGACATGGGTTCTACCCCAAGTCTGGTTGATCCAGTTATGCAGACCTGGGCAAACACAGTGGCAGAAGCTTCTTCCTTTCCTCCCCCGATCCCTATAAAGTCAAGGCCAAACCGTTTATTGATGTTTGTAAACTTTGTCTTGAGTGTGGGGATTTAGCTAAATGATTGGCTTTGGCAGTGAAGCCAGCCGAAGAAGTTTCCTATTATCCCTTGACCACCAATTCCCAGGCCAGTTCCATACTTCAGCCCTCTGGGGTTGGCCAACAGAAGTGCTTGTGGGTCTGCGCTATAAACTCAGTAACTGAAGTGATTCAGGTTAAAAATAACTCCACCAAACGCAATTAATCATTTAACAATCCTGCCTACTCCCTGCCATAGCTGGGAGAGCCTTGGGGAAAGAGGACAGCAGGGTAGATGAATTCTTCTGGCACACAATTACCGGGCTATGGGAAAGGAGCTGAGAAGGGAAATGTGGCCCCTTTCTGACAGAAACCTGAAGAAAACAGAGTCTTGGATGCTGACTGCCAATACAAATCTCCCAGCACTTAACCCTGAGCATCCACTCTTACAACACCTGGTTTGGTCCCAAAACAACGTAGGGGCAGATGGACTGCAACGTCTCTGCTGGAACATCGGGGCTCTCTTCAGCCTCTGTTGTTCCAGAACAGTGAACGTAGCCACTTTCAATATTTTGCTGGGGAAAATGAAAGATGTGTTTGTCCTCTGACAGAATGAGTAATGCTGACCCCCGGTACAGTGCAGGCCAAGTCAAACACCATTCTGATTTCCCCGGCAGCAGGGGCGGTGCAGTTCTGACGTACAGCAGATGAGGGAAGGACAGCTACAGATCGGAGAGCCTGCTAGGTCGGCTGTTTAATTCTGCTCCGCACAGCTACCCATCTGCACACACCGACTGATATAAGAACGTGTGGCTCAAGATGGAGACAGATGCTGCTGCTGTGCTGTCCTGCCCTGCTGTGGAAGGCTGAGAACAAGACCAAACAATCTTTAGGACAGCAGATCTACCGGCCCTGCCAGGTATTGAAGCTGGCAAGCAGGTGGTGTTTGAAAGATTGATCTTGGTCCACCCTGAGAGGTCTCTGTCCCTGGACTCCTCACAAAGGCCTCCAGGACACAGCCCCCTTAATCAGTTGCTTGTTTCAAGGAGCGTTGAGCTCACAGGGGTTTAAAGCACAGACAAAGCCAAGACAGCTAGGACGGGCCAGCACAGTCGAATATTTTATCATTCATTTGCACAAAATGTCCAAATATGTGCACGCAATCCGAGGGCATATTTCTGGGAGCTGGCAGCCCATGAAGTCTGCTAGTGTCCCTCAGGAGAAACTTATGCAACCCACATTTGGAATCCATCAGCAAAAACTGATTCCATGGACTCTGCAGCAAGGGTCAGATTTGCAAAGGTGTTGAGATGTTTAACCATGCATGGAAGCATGCCCTGCTCACGCTATCCCTCAAAAAACCAAAACAGAACCAACCTTGGCTAAACTGACAACAGTTTTCTTCTGATGGCAACACTGTGTCCCTGCTGAAGGTTTTGCCAGCTTCAATGTGTGAATTTTTGGAGCTTTAAAAACAACAAGCAATTTACTTTCCAAATATTCTATCACAGACCCGAATCAAAAGCTGTCTGTTGTCAGACAGTTTCCATTTCTGCCACTGCATACTAAACTTTCTCAACGTTAGACCCAGGGATTCCCCCCACTTCATTTCATTTTTGGGGAAAAAATCTTTTCCTACTTGTATAAAATTCACAGCAAAAGAATGATTAAAGAAACAGAAGGAAATGCTTGCTACAATCGAGTGATTTTTCCAACTACTCTCATTTCCCTCTTCATGACCCCAAATATTTTAATTGGTCTGTACAGTTTCAATTTAAAATAAGCACAGCACAAATAACTTCATAATTGTGACAAATATAATAGACAGCGTCACAGATAAAGATCACAGCTACCCATACAAAATACTAAATGAGAAAGTTAAGTCGTTTCATGAATTTAGAGTTCCCAGAAACAATGGGTTAGATTTTCAAGACAGATGAAGCCAAATAATTCTCCACTGGCATCCAAATAAAGTTTTCCAGAGTGCTCAGCTCTTAGCAGCTCTTGCCGTCCTCCAAGAGCACATACTGATTTCTCAAAGCCCTGAACTCAGAGGCAGAAACCTTACCCATATACACACTCTGGTACTGCTTTTGTATTTAGAAGTGTTTCCAGAGTGCCTGGCACTGATATTGATAATGCTTCTTTGGTATTAATAATATTGTAGCTCTTACACTTCCTCGGAAGTCTTTAAATCAGCATTTCTGTGACAAAAAACACAGCAAGTAATTCACATCTGCCTTTTTGGAAAAACATACTACCTCGACAGCAGGGAATAGCTCAGCTGGAAATTCTGCACTGAGAAGAACTGAAAGGAGGCAACTGAGGGCAAGTCATGCCGATTACCCCACGAGGTGAAGCATTTACTCACAGAGGAACACTTATTTACCCTGTCCCCGTATCTGACACACACTTCCTTCCTACATAGCACCCAACAAACACAAACAGTCCAGGAAAAGGCAGGACCCCTTTGAGCACGGAAATCTAGCCTGGAGACAGGCATTTTGTTTGCTGCATAAGTACCTTCTTACCTCTTTCGAGCCGAAAGCAGAGTGTACGTATTAATGGCTATTTATCCTAACAGCTTCGGAAAAGCACAACCTTTACAACAACGCTTAGCTGTAATCCCATGTTTGCCAACACCTGTAATTTAAGCTCTTAAATCATTGTCTTGGCTTGATCCAGCCATGTTCCTGAAGGATGAACTTTTTTGCAACGTATTTTACACATTGTGCACCTTAACAATAAAATTAAGCTACTTTCTGTTGCCAAAACACCATATTTAGAAGTGGGTTATTTATTTACTCACTACCTCTCAGCTCATTTAGTTTTGCTCCGAGGAACAGGAATGCACCAGTAAAACCGGGATTTGAAGGAGAAAAGGGTGTAGAGAAAAGGATGTAGAAACAGCCAGAAAAAGTCAAAGGACAAACACTTAAATAGCCCATATCAAATCCTGCGTTTTTAACACACTGTCAATTAACCAGACCTCCCACCTCCAAGATCCTCTGTGCAAGATCATCCAGTTACTACCACAAACAAAACATATACAAGTGGTTCAGCTCCCTGTGAAATAATAATGCTAATTTCTTTCTTCTTCATACGGACAGAACGCTCTGTTCTTGTCCCAGAACAACAGAAATGCCATGAGCATCCCTGCTCTGGCTAGTATGCTCCAATATTCTTATCTAATCAACATATGCTTTGAAGAACAGCCAAAAGCAGGTTTAGGTGTTAAATCAGTATTCAAATATTCAAAGGCTCAGTCGTGTCATGTGCTCCATTTCTCCAGTGAAAGCTGGAGAAAATTCAGCGAGAGGTGTATTTTTCAGACACCACCACTAATGTAGAGGTTACTACAGAAAAAAAAGTTTCACTGTCTCATGCAAACTGGCTAAAGTCAGTGCGGCGCAAGCTTTAGGTACAACTCTACTCAGCATCTCCTCAAGCTTTTACACAAGCACAAAAGAGCTGTGGCAAATACTTCATTAGTTTATGAGGTATATATTTTAACATGGATCTTGACTTTTTTTTCTAAAAAGCAAAGAAATGGAAAGGTAACGTCAAATTTGATACATCTGACTTTTCACAAGTGGCGGAAGTTTCACAAAAATTCAACGGCCCCTGCAAGAGACCTTTGAAAAAAGTTGCTGCTAAAGGGAATTAGACAGGGGGGAAAAAAAAAAGGAAAGGAAAGCGTTAGGAAGGCCACTTACTGAGACTGAAGTCTGACACCAAGACAGACAGACTGTGATCAAAAGTATGTTGGCAAGATGGAGGGAGCACAAGGGGTAAGCCTTCAAAACAATTACATTCAATAATATCCTAAAAAAATTACAATTCGAAAATAATTCAATGGAAAAAATGCACTAGTACAGACAGAGCTTTTATTTATTTATTTATAACCTCAAATCCTCAACCACAGGCAGGGTAAAATACTCTCCCACCATACGAATAAAAATAGTACCGTCTAGAATTGTTTGTTGTAGATACATTACCTTAACAAATTTCACTCTTTTTCCTGGTTGGCAAGTGCTTACCAATCAACTCTTGATTTCCCTAGAAGTCTTCACTAATAACTCCTCAGTGCTTTCTGCAGTCACGGGTACACCACTCCTCATTTCAGTGTTCCTACTGTTACTCAATCATGCGGGGCTGCATCTGTTCCCTAACTGGATGATTTTAGGAATGAAAAGCTAATGACAAAGAAAAAGTTTTCCCAGCATGAACTTCCAGTAAAACAATTCACCAAATGCTTTTCTGAAATCATTTGTGAAGCTGTTAAAGTTTCCAACAATCCTGGAGGGGGGAGGCCAAACTCTTAAACCAGTATTTATCAATAAATTCATGATTTAAAGCAGTATAAAGTCACTATTCTTCCACCTGAAAACGAGCTCCAGCCACAAATTCATCTACCCTTTGAAAGTAAATGCCATACATCCACTACGCAAACAGCAACGTACCAGCCACTAGGTCACACTTTCCTTTCACGGCCAGAGCAGCACATACTCCACTCATTCCACATGGCCTAACCTCATGAAATTCTCTCTACGGTGCTGTCTCCAGAAAACCAACAGAGCACTGAAGAATAAAGCACATAAGGTGAAGAAGCCCCGCAGCTTACATAGACTATTATACTGCAAACGACTACAAGAAACGATGTCTATCTTAAAAATCCATGAATGTCGTTTCCAGTGACTCTCACCCTACAATCCATTTGACACAGCAGCCTCAGCTTCAATAATATATTCCTCCTCCTCACCATTACCACTTAAAAAATGCTGGACGCATATGCTGATGTTTTGTTTCATCTGACAAACACATTTGCTCCTTTTCCAAGTATTTCCAATACAACAAATGTGTTTATACGTAAAAATGGGGGACTTATCAATAGAAGAGCAGTACCGGTAAGCCACCGTCAGCAGAGGTAACTTGCCTTATGCCACAGTATTCCCTGAGGTTTTGCTCGTTTGCAATTAGTCTTGATAGTTCTTGTTGGAGTGAGGATATAATCCACAGTTAAATCATGGTCTTCAAGAAGCTCTTCTGCTATGTCAACTACCTACAAGGAAGAAGAGATCTGGTAAACAGTTAAAAACAAATTCACTAAGATTGTGCACCATTCCTGATGTCTCACAACATACCAAGAAATCTGTCAATGGCAGCAGAAACACAGGAAAGATGCTGCACCAACATCATCCTGAGTCTCTTCTTCAGACATACCGTTCAGTATCACACAGTTCTGCCTCGTCACTTGGGAGCGGGTGTTTTAACTTACCTGGCAGTCATGCACAATGGTAATTACAGGTGTATCCGCCTGCACGGCACCCATTGACACCATCATTGCGTATTCCATGTCTGCGTAACCTTCCCCTTTTCCAATTCTCCAGCCTAAACCACAAAAAAAGCGAACACTGATAGTAAACATAGGAACAGCAGAGTGGAAACGCTGGCAACTGTCAAAAAGCATGCCATTAAACTAAGCAGCCTCCCACAAATAAACCAGGCACTGAGTTGCAACTCGGGAAAAATTCATATCAGCATCTCCCACAGAATGCAATTTTCCTTGTAATCAGCACTGAAATTAAAATAAAACATTCGTTTCAATGAACTCCTAGAGGATCTCAGAATCCTCCTATTCGGAACAACTGAATTGGGCTAAATTTGGTTTCACATAGAAGCCTATTTACCCACTGTAATCAGAACCCTCTACTCATGCCAAACACAGGTCAACTTCAGGTAGATAAAGAGGAGTCTGGGTGGCACACAAAGAACATGTTATTTTTAGGCAATGGATAAAGTCAGTGGAAAATTCTTCACTGCCAGCAGGTCTTCAAATTACTAGAAAATGCAAAATCTGATCACCAAATAGGTACTGAATCAGCAGCTGTAACACATGTCCGTTTGCACACCCTGTGAGAGCAGAGCAGATCCTCTGAACAGGGAGCCCTCTGATTCTTTTAAAAGAAAAAAAAATAATTGCTTGACTGAATAGTTCTACTGAAGGCCAAAACACTGGCCTGCACGCTCTGAACCATGCTGCTGTCTGCCCGCTAAGTCCTGGCAGCATTGTTGTAAGGCAGGCACTGATTCTTCCTGGCTGGATTGGGATCAGTGACTTGTCATGCAGAAGAGACAGAACTCAAGACCGTAATTTGGTTCCAAAGACACGTTTGGGTATGCCAAAAGGAACACGTAATGTAGCCTACTGACACTGTGAACTGTGACTTCAGACCCTCCTCCTGAAAGGATTACAAGGCTTTATCTTACCTTTTTCAGAGACAGCCACTGATCCTACAACAACCAAATCCACTCGTGCCTTCCCATCAAGACCTACAGGCACACTGTATTCTTTTATACCCTGCAAGAAAAAACATAATTTTCGGTTTGCAGAGTGCAGAGTCTTCCAACCAGCAAGGCAGAAATCCAGAATATTTTGATAAATCCAAGTAACTCGCCACGTTTCAAAGTGTTTCTTCCATGTATAGCCAAGCTGTACACGTCTGGAAATTTATCCTCTAGGGAATCCTAGAATACATTCCCTACTACAGCGACAAGAATTTTGGCACACTTCAAGGCGAGTGAAGGGAGGTGAGCACTTTTGTAAGCAAGGTTACTTTTTTAGGATCAAAACCTCCTATTTTGAAACCCTTTCTTGGACATCTATTTCTAAAAGTGAGGGCAAATGACAATTCCTACCCTGCTACTACTACTAACTTAAAGTCGTAATATGTGAACTCATGCCCGTGAGGAGTATCAGAGCACTACAAATTCTTACGTTAATTCTCAAAAAGTTAATTTAGACAGACAGCTACAGTGTAAAGATGTTAAGCTGCTTGTCTGAAGTCACACAAAATGCTTTACCGAAGCACAACCAGGTACATAAGCTGGATGAGTCTCCACTTCACGCTGCAGCCACTGCGCTGCCAGTTCCTCCAAACCTGTATCTTTAAAAGCACCTTCTAAAGCTGCCTATGTGTTCCCCAAGACCACGTTCCTCAACACTTTGCTGCGTAATCGTCACTCAGGATGTACCACTACAAAGCTAAGCTATCCTTACCACAACCTTTTATCTAAGACTCTAACAAACATAAAAACCCACTGTTCCTGACAATTGGAAAGAAAAACCTTACATAGCCCTGTCATCCTTTTTTTCTTCCCCTCTCTCCCACCTACCTATACATACATACAGCGTAACGTAGATCCTCCTCATACCAGTTCGACTTTGTGCCAAGTTAATCCTCACAATAAAAAGCCAAATATTTTCTGTGCAGAGCACAAAACCAAAAAAAGATCAGTAATTTGTGGCTGACTATCAGTAATAATGCTCATTACCCACTTCACAGCAGTGTGGTAAGAATTGTTTGCACAGTGCTTTGTAAATACAAACTGCTAATAGCATTTATTCATTAGGATGCCTGGTTGGGGGGAAAAAAGCAGACACATGGTGGTAAAATCACAGATCACGTATGAGGCTTGAGGGAGGTCAAGAGAAAGGTCTCTTTCAAAAGTGCTCTTCAACCCTGAAAAGCTTAATTAGTTAATGACTTTAATAGAAGTTCCAACAAAGAAAGTTGCTACTAATTACCATCCATTTACAACCCTCAGTTGTATACAGGAATATTGTAAAACTTTATTGCCTTTAGCAGGAGATAAAGAACGAAAAAAGGAGATAAAGAACTAAAACCTATATAGCTGGCCTATTCGTTTTGTACAAGTTGAGGTTTCATATCGAATAAAGATGCGTACAAAATAATACAGGGTTCTCTGCCAAAAGACTTCAGAAGTGCGGTATGATATTTGAACACGAGAGGGCAGCAACACACCACAGTTCAAAATAAAACCATTAACACATCTTTGTACCTGGGTCGATGCAAACGCCAGAATTAAAGTTTCTTTAGACTTAGGATTCTGAAAGAACTGATCTTTCCTATTTAGCAAAACCTAGTATTTTATTGACCAGATTATGCAAAAACTGTAAACACCAAAATATTCCTTACAGGGTTCACTAGCTCAAAACTGCAGACAAATAGAGGAGTACTATTTATTAGAAACCTAAAGATTTGTCACATCTATGAACGTTGTTCATAATGTTCCAAAAAGCATCCACAAAATATCAATACCATTCTGCTAATAAAATATAGCAAAAAGACTAAACTTCCTCATGATTTAAGTACCAACAAAAAAAAAAATTAACGGTGGATATGTACACAAACCCAGGAATAACGTACTAGCAGAACAGTATTTCAGGTAGCATCTGGTTTTCCAACCTCTAGCTGGACTATCATAACACAAGGCTCTTCTACAAGTTCTTTCAGACCTCCCCCATTTTTCATTCCTACTTGAGATGTAGCACATATTCGCAGGATCTCCTTAGTTGCACCTGAAGGTGGAACAATCTTATTGAACAGCCCAGTTCTCAGACGTGGTGTTGGAACCAACAAAGTCTTCCTTGCCTGTGCAACAAAAGAAGTTACCACGTTAAAAAGCAGTGGGCTCATTTTACATGACAGAAATGTTTTTCCTGTCCCATAGGTCTCTGTGTGGTCAGTCATCTTATTTGCTATAGAGCAGTTAGCATGGTTGATTGTGCAGCGCTTGTAGATCAATCCCCTCCAGTACAGCAAAATTCCAGACAGGATTTTATTTAAGAAACAGACGGCAAGATATATTTCTTGTTCTAAAGTGCAGGTCCGCAAGAGAGCTGCATATGTAAGCTAGTGATGATGCATAGGTCTGAGGTAAGTCCGTCACACATTCATCTTGCGATAAAACTAAGGCAGTTTGAGGCAAGGCTACCTTACACATTTTGGAGAATAAGAATACAATGACAGTGAAACAGCTATTGCTCCACAGAAACATATTAATTTCCCCAAACTCTACCTGCACCTTCGCCATTTGCCAGAAATGCAAAGACATCCTTACGTGAGCAACCTCACGAGGCCTACGGCTCGTAAAGCTCCCACTGGGGAAATGGCAGGCGTCGACCACAAGATGCCACCAAGCACTGCGCTCTGTCCCACTCCCCTCCTTAGGGCTGCAACCGTGCCGTTACCTGCAGCGCAGCTAGCCGAACACCTTCTAGAGGTTTGTCAGGATCCGCTTTAATCTCACGTGCTCTGTTGAACACATCCAGCTCCTTAACAGAGCAGCAAGCCTGGTGAGACCCCTGTGTGAAGAAAGGAATCAAGAGAGAAGAGAATACGTTCACTTACTTCCAGCGTTAGAAAGCGAGCGTTCTTCTGGGGAGCATCAGGATTTATTTTTACAGTATTGGCAGCTTTGAACTCCTGTAAAACCAGAAGCCTTGTCGCAGCATGGGAGGCACCCTGTTTTCACAAGATATCAGTGCATCACCAAGGAGTTCACAGCAGAGATGGGAAATTTACAATCTGTCATCCTACAGAGACACTGATTTCCCCAGATTTTAAATATGAGGAACATACTGCTAATTTTATGATGTTTCCTATGGGAAACTCTCACATACAAACAGATGCTGAGCGCTCCACTAGTACCTCACGGACCTCAGAAAAAGAGGGGATCCAAGTGCACTCACTTTGCCGGACTTTGCCCTCATTCACACCTAACTCAAAGCTGGAGACCAATCTCCCTTTTTAGTCGATGAATACAAATAGATTCCTTTAAACACAAGCCATAGTCAGAGACTCTTTTAGATGAGGACTTACTGGGCAAGGCTCTCTCTTTACAGGGACTATACCAAACTCAGAAGAATGACTTCTTAACTGAGGAAGGTGCTGAAGCTTAGCAGAGCTTGCAATGCCATCTCCGATATCCCCATGCTTAAGGGTGTGATACAGCCCTGGGCTTCCTCCACCTGCTTCAGCGCCTGTTTTACCTCGGTGCCAAACTAAAGCAGAATGTTTCTGCCAATCCCTTGAACAAGAGCAGAGCCAATCTCCTCATGCTGCTCATGGGCCAAACCACCCCAAACGCACATCCCCACGCTGCCATTTTGCTCGCCGTTTCTTCAACATCCGGCAGATACGCGGCTGCACACCTTGAGCTTGGATTAAAACAGGCAGACGGTAAAGTGCTGGCCTGAGCAACTGAATATTTGAAAGTCCTATTTCTTCCTCCCAGCCACCAAACTAGGGACACAACAAAGCCAGAGCGGGAGAAAGGCTTTGCCCGCTGCTGCCCAGGAATAGCTTGGTCACCATTTGCATTTCAGCGGCAGGCTATGTGTTCCCTATGAGATGGGCAACCTCGGCTTGAATCACAGAATCACAAGGGTTGGAAGGGTCCTCGGGAGCTCACCCAGACCCACCCCCCTGCTCAAGCAGGTTCTCCTAGAGCAGGTTACACAGGACTTCGTCCAGGCGGGCTTTGAATATCTCCAGAGAAGGAGACTCCACGACCATCCCAACGGACCTGCTGAAGCCCCCGGGGAGTGAAATCCCGTTCAGAAAGCCTCAGTTCCCCCCAAATACATTTATCTCATTCACAGACTGGGTTTGCATCTGCTGATTAAAACTCGGTGCGCGCCTGCCCTGGCTCATCAGGTACAGGCACCCACGTTTCTTCGCTCGCGGGAAGTTATTCACGCCTGCTGCTTGCACCGTGGCGTTTTGCAGAGCTCTGCCACCCGTGGCCGGTTTGCATCTGCTGATTAAAACTCGGTGCGCGCCTGCCCTGGCTCATCAGGTACAGGCACCCACGTTTCTTCGCTCGCGGGAAGTTATTCACGCCTGCTGCTTGCACCGTGGCGTTTTGCAGAGCTCTGCCACCCGTGGCCGGCACCCACAGCCCGCAGGGACGCTTGGGGCCTGCAGCGACAGGCGGGGGGAGCAGGCA
>NW_009260945.1:4411150-4414464 GCF_000687185.1 Egretta garzetta | reverse complement strand
CCCTGCAGCAGAGGGGTGCCGGGCGGTGCCTCGCCTGGGCTGGGGGCGAGCCGTGCACCCCAAAACCCGCGGCAGCGTCACGGGCCTGTGTCACCATACGTTACGCGCCGGACGCGCCGTGCTGCTGGTGTGGCGAGAGTGCTATAGCAATACCGTGGCCTTGCGTAGAGTCATGGAATCGTCGAGGTTGGAAAAGCCCTCTAAGATCCCCCAGCCCAACCGCTCCCCTACCCCTGCCATCCCACCCCCAAACCCTGGCCCTCAGCACCGCCTCTGCCCGGCTTTTAAATCCCCCCAGGGCTGGGGACTCGACCCCCTCCCTGGGCAGCCCCTTCCAGTGCTTGGCAACCCTTTCAGCGGTCCTTAATGGTTTAATTCTAATGAAATTATATGTGTATATCAACCTCAGCAGTTACTGTGTCTTTAAAGAAAATTGAAATTCCTCCTGGTGTCAACATCCAGCTTTTCATAAAATAAACTCCCAAATCAATTCCTTTTCCATCTGAAATTGGCCGGTTGTGAATAAAGCCATATCCAGCCTTTACGTGGGCTTCCAAGTCTGCCAGCTTTCAGAAAGTACGCTTCTCGCTTGCATTTAATAGGATAGCTCGTTTGGATGATTTATTATTTATAGAACTAACGTATCTGACAATTACCCCAAGAAGAGGAAGGTCGTTGAGAATCCCGACATTCCTGAGCGGAGTGGGATGGAAGGGTCATGGGAACAATGAAACGGAGGTTTATTTTAAAGTGTGTCGGGGAAGGGGAGGGGGGATGGCTTTTGAATTTGGTTTCTAATCTGCTTGGCTTGGATGCTACCGATACACATTCACCATCAGAGCTGACTGTTGCTCTGCCAACCAAAAAAGCGGAACAAATTCGGATGCTCTTCCCTGAATAGTTACAGATGTAGCTGGGCAGATGCAAACGCGTTTTCTCTTTGTGGCCGCTGTTGATTGCTGAACTCTTCTTTTTTTTTTTTTCCCAGTGCGAATCAAAGGCCAGGACTCTGCTGGGTTCAGGAGTCTTTCCCCCTCCAACTATGTGTGTTTTTTCAAACTCGGATTAATGGCAACATGTTGGGCTAAACGCTGCGGAGCAGCTGCGGTGAGCCTGAGGCTTCACCTTTCCACCCAAGTCCCTCGTAAGCATTCAAAGAAAGTACTTCGAGCCCTGGTTCTGCAATGGGGTGCATTTAGGAAGAGCCTTTTCACTACCTCGGAGTGCTGCTGGAGCCAGTGGGAATCCATCCAGGCATAATAGACCACCCATGTGGAGCTGGGCCTAAATGTTTGAAGCTCATTCCTCCACTTCCTACTCACGGAAAACTCCCGGCGACTTTGATATCTCTGCGGGGAGTTCGGGATCGGGCCTTTGGTGAGCAATTTACAGCCTCTCTCTAATGCAGCGTTGTGATTCGTACTCCCAGCGCTGTCCGTCTGTCCGCTCTCACCCAAAATCACCACGCTGCGGCTCGTGGGACTTGTTTCTGCTCCAACACGCTCTCTTCCTCCTCTCTGTTGAGGAAGGGAAAGCGAGTGAGGTAGCAACAGTGCTGTTAGTTAATAGATTAACAGTCAAGGGGGGGGCCAAGATCCTACCAGACCACCTACATCTCCCACCAACCTCCATGCAAGGCGCGCAGTAAAGCTGTTCCTTACGTGGATTTGGCTTTCAAAAAAAAAAAGGGCCTGAGCTGGCTTTGTAGAAGTCAGGGTACTTTGCCTTGAGCAAATGAGGAGTTTGCTAATCGCTGACGTCTCTTCTGCTGGTTCAATTCTCTGCGTGGATTCTGCAGGTCTGAAATTTGCTCCAAATTGCTTTACCAGGGTCTCTCCTATTCCCTGGAATGGACTGCAACCTTTACGTTAGCTCTAGCAGCCTGGTGTGGCTTGTGTGGATGCTGCTGGAAAGCCTCTCTTTTCCGTGGGAAGCAGACAGGGCCACCAACGTCCTTGTAAGTGGGATTAATCTATTGGGGGTGCCCAAATCACTTCTAATACCCATTTTACCAAACATAAATAAATTCACTCGAGTGAAAGAGGTTAAAAAAGGCTCCTGGTGTTTCAGACAGAAGGCAAAACGCAGCTCTTTCTTGAAACACCCACAATTTGTGAAAACACCTAGAAAAAGGGAGTGCCAGATTAACACAGCCCAGGATCAGAAACCCTGTGAGCAATGCAGAAAGAAACTCCTTGGGCTGCGGGAATAATTTCTCTGCAGCGCAGGCTGAACACACAAGAGCAACTGCAGAAAACAGACAAAATGCACCCAAAGAGGAGCGCTGAACTAGCGATGCCGGCTCTGCTTGGGTTTCAATATTGGAAATTCAAAACGGGCTGCAAATTTTAAAGGCAACATTTTTTAAATGAGGTTTTAATTCACACAACCTATTAGCTGGGTACTAGAAACCACTCTTTCGGGCCACTGTGGAACGGATTTTTGTGTGTGAATAAACAGGGTATGACCGAATTTTTGTGCTTAGGAAATAACCCGGCAAAGGAGGCACGTCGGGGTGGCTGGGGCTGGCCCGAGCCAACCTGTTTGGGCCCAGCAACGTCGCCTGCTGCTGGAAAATAGATGTGGGGTTTGTGGCAGGGCCCCCCCGCCCCGGCGCGGGGGTGCCCTCTCCTGCACTGGTCACCAGTACAGATGCGAAACTGGTGAATGAGCAGAAAGTTGTGTGCATCGGTGCGTCTCAGCTGGACTTATACCGCTGTTTGCGTTGCCAAGACATAGCTTTTCCTTTCCCTTTCTTTTCTTTCTTCCTTTTCTTTCTTTCCTTCTTTCTTTCTTTTCTTCTTTCCTTCTTTCCTTCTCTCCTTCTCTCTCTCACCCCTTCCTTCTTGCCCTTTTTTCTTCTTTCTTTTCATTCTTTCTTTCCTTCCTTCTTTCATTCTCTTTACCCCCTCCTTCTTGCCTTTTTCCTTCTTTCTTTCTCGCTTTCCTTGCTTCCTTCTCCTTCTTCTCTCTTCTTCCTTCTTGCCTTCTTTTCTTCTTTCTTTCTCTTTTTCTTTCCTTCTTCCTTTCTCTCTCTTTCCTCTTCTCTCTTCCTTTCCTCCTTTCCAGCCTTCTTTCTCTCTCCCCCCCGCTTCCCGCCACTCTCATGCTTCCTTTCTCCCTCGTTCCCCGTCCCCGTTCTCTTTCTCCCTCGCCCGCTCCCTGCTCTTTCCTTTCTGCCTGCTCACTCACTCGCCCTCCTTTTCTTTCATCCTCTGTCTTGGGTTCCCCCATCTCTCCTTTCCCTCGCCACCTTTCTCCCCATCTCTCCTTCCCTGTCTCCCTGTCCCCTCTCCGCCACCCCCGCGCAGCGC
>NW_009260945.1:4410311-4410767 GCF_000687185.1 Egretta garzetta | reverse complement strand
TTTTTCTTAAATGATAATTTTTAAATTTTTTTTTCCGTTTTTTTTTTTTTTTTTTTCTTCCTGCGATGCGAAGTTCGGGCTTCCCCGAGCCCCTTGATTTAGTCTCGTGTTAAGTTCCCAGCTGCAGCAAGCAAAGACCCTGCTGCTGCTTCTCGGTTTTCTGTAGAAATTCATCTCGGTAAAGTTTTCAGCCGAGGAGAGGTAAGATTTAATCAAGGTTATTTCTCGAGAGCGCAGCAGGCTTCTAGGAAGGGACAGCTCTAGGACGCCGCAGGGGTGGCTTTGGTCAAACTTTTGCGTTGAAGAATTCCTGCCTTTTAAAACGTTATATTATTTAAGAAATCCCGTCTTAGCTTACGTACGCTAAAAAACCGCCCCGGGTTTGGTGAGAAATACGATTTCTTTAAAAACCGACGGTGAAAAGGTGAAGTCGTTCTCAAATTATTCCGGTGGGGG
>NW_009260945.1:4409868-4410273 GCF_000687185.1 Egretta garzetta | reverse complement strand
GTGGGGGGTGGGGTGGGCAGGGAAGTTTTCTCGATGGTCGTACGTTTCCATGAAAAGTATCAGCAGACCTCGCAGAATTTGCTATTGGTTTTCATTAAAAATCCTCCGGACGGTTTGCTCGGTTGATGAAACCCTCCCCGAACATCTACATTTATTTCCATCAAAATTAAATAACGATTTCGAAGCGGCCGGCAAAACTTTCCGATCGATTTTTCCATCGCAGATCATTTTTAACCATACCTCCTCGTAGAGGAGCTGTCTCTTCTTTTTATTTTTATTTTTTTTTCCCCTGGCTATCGCATAAAATCGTTTCCTTTCTTATTAAGAAAAATCTCCGGTAATTAAGAGCACCGCCGGGTTCCCACGGCCGGAGCCGGCCGTGGTCTCGTCCCCACCGCCCCGGCC
>NW_009260945.1:4403932-4408132 GCF_000687185.1 Egretta garzetta | reverse complement strand
CTCCCCGCCTCCCGCAGGTGCGCGGCCCCGAATCACAGTAATAAAGAGGGAGGGAGCGACCGCCCTGCCCCCGGCGCCCCGGAGGATGCTGCTGCCGCGCCGCTGCTAGAGGACACGCTGGGATTTAGCCTCTGAGACTCTCTCTTTCTCTCTCCCCCCTCTCCGCAGAGGGGTCCCGGACGGGGGTGAGGCCCCTTCCACCCTCCTCCTCCTCCTCCTCCTCTCTTCCCCGGCCGCGGGGAGCCCCTCTCCATGATGCAGGCTCGCTACTCCGTCTCGGACCCCAACGCTTTGGGAGTGGTGCCGTATTTAAGCGAGCAGAGATAGGGTTACAGTACACAGATTAGACAGACTAGAAATTTCTCTAAAGGAAAACTCAGAGAACCTCATAGAAGCAATTAAGTTATTAGTGAAGTAGAAAATGTAAGTAGTAATTATTAAATGTAAACAAGTGCTTGCTTACTCTTCCTTCTAATTAGAGAACTAGGGGCATCAAATTAAACTAGCAGGTGAGTTTCTAAATGGAAGGTGTTTTCTCATATTGTACAAAGAAATGACCTTTTGTTCAGGAATTCTCTGATCCACAAATAGCTGAAAATGGCCAACTATTCTGGTAGAGCATTGCTATGTATTGGACCTGTTCTTTGCCCGTAGACAGAGACTGGTGATCTAAACTAACTCTTCCTTCAGACCTGTTACATGTGGATTTTCTCGTTCTTTCAAAATGAATTCACTAGGCAAGAGAAAGAGCTTGAACTACTTGCTGTTTTGGCTGGTACACCAGCATGGGTCAACAAACTTGGGGTTAGAATCCAAAATCTGCTACTAGTTAACAAGTTGTCATATGAGTCAGAATAACTGTCTGCATGTGAGGTCTTAATCTTTGACTTTTTCCTACTGAGAATTGCTGTTAGATTCAAATGCACCCAGCGGTCCAAGGCAAGATACTTACTTCATAAGTGTGTAAGAATGACTTGTGTACCTCAGGAAATTGAAGTCAGTGTTGATTGTCAGATTTTATTGAATTTGGATGTCCATGACAGCAATACAAAATCACAGCCACGCTAGCTCTAATGGCTGTTGAATTGGAAATGTATTCTAAGTTTTTTTCCAGTTCCAAGGGTAGACATGACTTCAGGTAGCTGTCTCACATGGCATGTTTGTTCAGTCTGTTTCCCCAATATTATCATTATGCTGTGGCACTACCGTTGACGAACATAATTTATCTGTCACTGCCTCTAGAGTAGCTCTGAACAAGATTAAATGACATAATGCAAGCATTGCCAACCTGTAGCTCTTCAGTGCAGCTTTTACAGTATTGGTATCTGTGACAGGGCTGAATTATGCCGTCATCACTGAGACTGATGTCTCCCCCAAACACAAGCCGTTACTGTAGGTATCACTTACTTGTTCTAGAAATTCTGCACTTTATGCTGAGCCTCTATATTAGCATACTAGAGGTTCATAATATGCTATGGTAGACCAGGGTCTGTCCTGATGTCAAATTTTAGTAAGTGTGATGCTTGTTTTTTAATATACTTCCATGATAAATATTCAACTGAAAAAATACTTGTTGAAATAAGAACACAGAGCACTAACATCAATTCCTGACACTTCAGAAAAAGCACTTTATGTTAGTGAAATCTTGATGCAATAGAGGAGGAATTTAGTAGCAGATACATCAAGCAAAGAATAAAAATGAACAGTTTCTTTTGTACAGAAGAGGAAAGCCCAAATGAAAGACCTTACGAACATCCTAATTATAGGCATAACAGTCATGAATTCTTTTTTACAGAAGAGATGAGATAAAATAATAATTGCAGAAGTAATTTATCACTGGCAGTCCTGCATGTTGTTTGATGAAGATTAATAGCATCCGGGTTAAATCAAAGAAAACTAAATACATTAATACATTTGCCAGGTGAATAATATTGTTTCCTTTAACAACAACAACAACAAAAAAAAATTAAAAAAAAAGGAATAATTCTATATATATATGTTTATCTAAAAGTGGCAAATTTTATATGCTAAAGTATAGGGGGTCTCAGAAAAATAAGTTATGGACCAATATCACAACGACCATTTATACGTTTTAAAAGGAAAAAAAAAAGTATATAAATATATATATAAAAATATATTTTCTGGGTATTTTTTAAGTTCTCTGTTGTGCTGTAAAAAATGTGTGGATTTCTAATCAGGCTGATTTTCAGAGCCATTAATATAATATTTAAAGTTGAGTTCACTGGATTATTTTTGTCTCGCCCAACAATTCCTAACTTCCAAATTAATGACAAGTGATTTCTTCTTTTTCTTCTTCTTCCTCTCCTTCTGTGTACAATTATGCAATAGAGTTTCTCTCGTTTTAGAGCTGTTCTTTTCGCAAGACGAGGAAATAATTTATTTTTTTTTTGCTGGTGGAATTTTTTTTTTTGAAAGAAAAAAAAGACAAAGTATCTGATACTTTTTTTTATTATTATTTACTACGTGTGATGTTTTGTATAATAGATTTCACCTTGACCATTCCTAAGGACTATTTGCTTTAACCTGCTTCAAAGTTCGTTTGTCTTATGTGGTCCTAATTGTTGTACTTACCTTAAAATAAATCCATGCTGTTTTTTTCTGCTCCAAGTCTGGCGCTTCTCTGTGTATATACGTGGGGTTTTGCAAATTTTTTTTTTTTTTCCTCCCTTCACCTTTCCTTCATATGCAAAACTGGTTGTTTTTACAACAAAGTCCTTTTCCTGGAGCTTAAAGGTTTATTATTACGATTTGATAAAAGGTTTAGTTCACCCGGAGAGCTGGAAATTATACAAGTGCGGGGGGGACACACTCGGGATGACACGAATAAGGCTGGGGGCGGCCGGGTCTGGGCACCCTCAATCCCAGACCCTTGGCCAGCTTGAAATTTGGGGAATTTTCCCAGGCCTCCGATGGGGAGAAGGGGAAAAATAATTAAAAAAAAGAGCGGCAGGGTGGAGGATTTCTGCTCCCCTTGCCCCGTCCCTGCGAGCACAGGCCTCCGCCTGTCTCCGCGCCCGGAGCCGGCTCTTTCCGCGGCGGAAAACGATCAAAAATCACCCTTTTAAAAAACAAAAAAAAAAGTGAAAAAAGAAAATAAAAGCAAAGGCTACGAGTGGGTGTGGGTGATAAGAGCGATCGTTTCAACCCGGCCTCACTGCGGAGCCTAAAAGAAGGCGGAAAGTTCACTTCGGAATCGCTTTAAGTTTTAAAATCCTCTCCCTGAGGATTTTAAATCCTGAAGATTTGGCTGGTTTTAACCTCCCCCTTACCTATGGAAGCTTCCCCCTCGCCACGCCGGGCGCTGACAGATGCGGTGCCTTTTCCCCAAATCAGCCTTAACCCGTTAAAGCAGCTTTAACCGGGGGAACAGCAAAGCCGAGGGCACGGGACTGCCGGTAAAGCCCGAAGCTGGTTTTAGGAGGGCTCTTTGGGATTTCTCAAGCCCAGCTCGCCGGAGCCCGGCTCCTTTTCCAGCTGCTCAGCCGCCCAAAATTTCCTCGAGAATTTTCCCGGCCGGGCTCCCCCTCCCACCTCCCGCAGCACCCCCCCCCGTAGCCCTGGCTGGGGTAGGGAGCGCTTATACCCGTGGTAGGCTGCTAAAATCGATGATATAAATTGGTTTTGACCGGGTGAATATCGCATGCGCTAGAGAGCTGGCAAAAAGTACCGAAACTCTTGGTTTAAACGAGAAAAAAAATGTCTGAGCCTCACTTGATCTGTATTTGAAGGAACATTCTTGTAAAACTCTTGCCTTTTTTTCCTGGCTCTCAGAGGGTGGTTTTTATTTTATTTTTTTTTTGTCTTTTCTTTTATTATATTTTTAATGCAACAAAATCCAAAGGGCTATTTTAAAGAGAGAAAATAAATAGGGTATAGGGTAAAAAAAAAAAAAAAAAAAAGGTAAAAAGGTAAAAAGAAAATAAATAGGGTCAAAGGGTAAAAAAAAAATATAGGGTAAAAGGGTATAAGAGAATAAAGCGGGGAAGGCGCCTTCTGGGCCCAGCCCACTTCCCCGCTGGTTTTCTCGCCGCGTGGAGACGGGCGGCGGGGGGCGGCGGGTGGTGCCGGCCCCCCCGGAGGCGGCTGCAGTCAGGTGGCTGCCGTGGGTTTTCCCACACGCGTCGAGAAACCCCGGGGCCGCTGATCTTCCCACGTATCCCCACGCCGGACACACCGGGG
>NW_009260945.1:4400519-4401047 GCF_000687185.1 Egretta garzetta | reverse complement strand
CTTTTACCTTTTCCAGGTAAAAGTCCCACCAGGGTCGTGGGAGCTGCACCGATGGCGTGTTTCTCTCCGAAGGAGGATGGCACCCCCCCCAGGCCCCCTCTTCCCTCCCCCGGGGAAACGCTGCTTCGCGGAACAGGGGCTCCCCGGGGTCTAACGCAGGTCTGAGCCGCGGGGGGGCTGGGGAAACAGCCGACACCTCCAACTGCATCGGAATCCTTCGGGGCCTCGGAGTAAAGCTGTTACATCAGTAAATTAAAAAAAAAGAAAAAAAATAAAACCCCAACAACAGAAAACAGAGCCCCAAACCTGGACGTTTACACAGAAAAAGAGCATCACAAATTCCTAATGTAAGCACCGGCCAGCTGTGTGCACTTGTAAAGTTGTTATAATCCCCCTCCTTGTTATAAACAGGAAAGTACATAATATAAAGCAACAGGCCCGCATTCACAAATACCGACCCTCCTCCCCGCGCCTGCCAAATTCCCCTTTTACGAAGCTCGCTGCAGCCCCCGGGCGTCTCCCCCGGCG
>NW_009260945.1:4398497-4398823 GCF_000687185.1 Egretta garzetta | reverse complement strand
AGGCGCCGTGGGAAGGAGCAGGACAGGAGGATTTTGGGGAAGGCCGCCAGCTCCTCTGTCCCTTTGGAGGGGACTTTGCCGAAAGCCCATACCAGGCGCTGAAAGGCCGGGAGAGAAAGGGGTAGACCCCAAACTCCGTGTCAATATGGAGGGACCTTGCAACAGTAGAGGGGTACGGCGAGGGGGAGAAGGGTGGGCAGCTCCTGCCGGGTCCCCCCGTCCACGGGAGGTGGTGTCTGAGGGAGCTCGGGCGGCGCTGCAGCGGGAGTGGGGGGCACTGATTTACACCCCTGCTCCCCCCGGGCCGGGCTGCGGCGGGGGGGGGG
>NW_009260945.1:4396090-4396721 GCF_000687185.1 Egretta garzetta | reverse complement strand
CCCTGGGCCCCCCGCTCGGGACTCCAGGCAGCCCCTCTTCCTCTTCGTAGCGCTGCCTTCTCCTCTCATCCATCCCCTTTTTCTTTCCCCCCTTATTTTTTTTTTTCCCCCCAAATTTTACTAAATTTTGTCGTTCAGTGCCCCGGTTTTCCTGCGGGGGTCCTTGCCCGCTCCTCCCCGGGCTCCAGCAGTGCACATCCTGCTCCTCTCTGTGTGCTTACAGCGTCAAAGGGTGGACGTGATATTTCAAACATCAGATCAGTGCGTTTATATATTGGGTGCCCGGAAATTTTTCCAAATAAACACAGCTTGATTCGACTTGGGTGGGCAGACTTATCAACAGACTAATTCTATAAACAAATGAAGGAATAACCCGGAGACCATTGGCTGGTACCAGCAAGACACGTGGAGAGAGCTTGGAGTTTTGTAGCAATGAAATTTTAATTAATGTGGGTGGGCTGAGAACACAAACGACTGTTTATCAGAGACAATTTATTTTCCAGTGCTAAGTCAACATATAATAGCAAACTTACAACAATTATTTAACTTTTTTTTTTTTCCTTCTTCTTCTCCTTTTTTTTTTTTTTTTTTTTTTTTTTTTAAGTTTTTAAGGGGGGGGGAGAAAAAGAAA
>NW_009260945.1:4389540-4391520 GCF_000687185.1 Egretta garzetta | reverse complement strand
GGTCGCTGCTCCGGGGGGGGGGCTATGGGAGGGAGAGACCGGACTCAGACCTCATCAAGCGGGTAAAGACCAAAAATAACCAACCAACCAACCAACCAACCAAAAAGTGATGTTAAAGGTGTCTCAGGATTTCAGGGCATTTTCAAGGCACATCTGGCTGCGGAGCTCTCTTTAGCGGTTGCCCCCTGCCCCTACTAGATCGACTTTTAAAGGTAAAATGGTTTTCTTTTCCCGTGGGTGGTGGAGGTGCAGAGGCAGGCAGAGGAGGGGGGGGGGTGTCCCACGCTGGCCTCCCATCCCCCTTGGCTTTGCTCTGCACCTTTAGTCTTTGCATCCCTCAGGTGTCTCAGATTGGGTTTCTGCCGAGCCCTTCGGGTCGCCCCTTTTCTTTTTCTTTCCCTTTCCAAACCCAAACCACCCCTTCCATCCCTGGGGGGGGAGGAGGCTGCGTTTTATTATGCCATTAATACCCACGGGTGCCTGCATGTAATAATTCCTGATATCGCCCTACCGGCCCAGTCCCCCATGGGTAAAAGGCAGGTACCGGTGCTGAAATGAGGGCAGACCAAGCAATCCGGGCTCGTTCTGCATAATCCTGCTTGCTTTGACTCAGCACCGTACAGAACTCATGGCGTTAATGCAAGCTGGTTTCCTGCCTAGCACTTGTGCTTCTCCAGTGTCGCGGTAGTGTTTTTGTCCCACTGCTGTGGCCAGAAAGAGGGGGACGGACGAGCAAACACGTTGGTGAACGTGGAGACGTGGCCGGTTTCCACGCCTTGCTGGGATCACTTGCTTCTGACCAAAAAAGACTGAAGCAGGGTGGTGGAGGTTGGTCTTGGCGTAGCTGAACCCAGACAACTACCAGGAAAAAAAATAAAAGGTATCAGCTATGTTTCTGAAGTTTTCTTTTTTCTTAAAGAAGGAAGAATCCAGACACGTTACAAGCATTCAGGAATATTTCTTTTTTTTTTTTTTTTTTTGCCATAAATAGAGGCTTTTTGTATATTAGCTGAAAAACGCCCTTTTGGAAAAAAAAAAAAAATCTATATTCTCATTTTCCATTATGAAACCAAACCTATATCCAATAAAAGTATTTTGTTCAGGACTGTGGCTGATGCATTGTAAACCACCCCTCGGCTCGCGCAGCCGGAGGGCTGAGGAGCGGGGCCTGCTGCTGGATGCAGCAACGAGCTCTGGTGCAAACGTCCCGGTGACGGCGCGATGGACCACGCTGCCAGGAGGAGGGAAAAGGTGGGAGAGGCTAAAAACAGTAGCCTGGGAAATTACCCGTTCCTCACGACTGAGATAATGCTTCCCAAAATGATCCTGTTTCTCCTTCCCTCCCCTCGCTCCATCCCACCCTGTCCTTAAATGCGCACCTGGACTATGGGGAATCTGGGTTTCTCAGGTGAGTTGTGGTTCAGCTTTTTCTGGATGAAGGCCAGCATCAAACTGCCTCGATGGCTGGACCAGGAGCTCAGGGGGGATCATTTCAGCACAAGGCCAAGAGCTCCCATGTGGGGAAGGACCGTAACTCTCCAAAAGGTGGGAACGGGTGTTGAGTTTCCCAAAAGAAAGGTGCTCATAGGCGAATCCCTGGATAGGCAGAGCTACAGCTTCTCGCTGTGAAAAAACAGATAAAAAAGGAGAAAGCAGCTTTTTATATAGTTTTGCAAGATAGACTTTATTTAAATAAAATCCCAGCTTAGTTCTTGCCTGGCAGAGACCTCAGATCGTCTCTCCACCCCCAGCTGCTTGCCTGTGCCAGGAGCTGGGCACGTGTGTGAAACAGGAGGTGGGCGAAGCTGGGTCTCCATCCTACTCTAGAGCTGGTTCCCGCCAGTGGGAATCCTGCATCCCTGGTCTCCCTGCACCCAGGCCCATGGAAGGAACTAGCCGCCCCAAAGTGGCTATTTATGGTCTCAGTCACAAGGTGATTTATTCCTAGAAAAAACCCTTTTTGTTTCTTTACAAACCTTC